>NW_020951350.1:1932643-2197389 GCF_900497805.2 Vombatus ursinus
AAGGGAGGGAGGGAGGAATGGAGGGAGGAAGGAAAGAAGGAAGGAAGAAAGGAAAGAAGGAAGGAAAGAAGGAAGGAAGGAGGGAAGGAAGGAAGGAAGGAACGAAGGAAGGAAGGAAGGAACGAAGGAAGGAAGGAAGGAAGGAAGGAAGGAAGGAAGGAAGGAAAGAAGGAAGGAAGGAAGGAAGGAAGGAAGGAAGGGTTACTATTATGTGCTTTCTATGTGCCAGATACTGTGCTAAGAGCTTTACACATATTACCTTATTTTGTTCTCACAATAGCCCTATAGGTAGTTGCTGAAGTCCTGAAGCTTAAATCCTAGCTTGTCAACTAAACACTCCTTTCTTTGATATTTATTTGTTTGTTTATTTGGTACTGATCTGTCATTATATTGAACCCCCAGTGAGGAAATTGTCTTTTCCAGAGCAAATCATCAGCACCTGCCATGCAATTCTAATGGGCCTCACCTAATTCAAGACAAGCTGTTAGCTGAGGTTTGAAATTACAATGAAATGAAATATTCATAAGTCATTTAATAGCTAACAAAAGGAAACTTACTTGGCCCTAGGATAGAAAAAAATACTCAACAAGGACATAGTACTTTACTGGGGAAGATGTGGTATTCTTCATTTCCACAGAGAAACATGCTTAGCAGGAGAACAATGGTGGGGTGACTCACATAAGTCTAAAACATTCAATAAGGGTGGTGGGCTCCATGTTGGTAACCTGAGACAACCAGAAAGCCACATCAACATGGCTTGAAACACCTGAGAAGCCATGCCAATGGCAATCTACCTTGGGCCTAGTGCTTTGAGTCAACCAAAACTCAGAGCCAATTACTTTGACTTTTGGGGGAAAATTTAGTTTAGACTCCACAGTAAGGGGAGCTACATTGGGGCTACATTGCATTTTATATTTCTTTATATCTCTAAAAATATAACTCTGCATATGCACTTTGTTTTTGTTTTGTTTTTTACCAAAAAAAAAAGTGTTCAAATGACAGAAACATAGCAAGAAGGAACTCTGGAAACTGAAGAGTCCACTCCCTTATTTTATAGATGGTGAAACTGAGAATAAGGATCAATGCCTTGCTTAAGGCCCCAGAGCTAATTAATCAAAGATCTGGGAATAGACCCCACTCACAAGTCTTTTCATAGCATTCTGATGCCTTCTGTGGATTACTATCATTGGTCTATGGCAGGAACCTGAGGAACTGATGTTGCACCCCCCAGGACCTCAATATGTTAGGTCATCCTTTGTTCTGGTGCAATGAAAAGAAAGCTAGATTTGAAGCCAAAGGACCCGATTTTAAGTCATCTTTCTGGGCATTAGTTTCTTTCCCTACAAAATGTGGAGTTTGGACTAGATAACCTGTAAGGGTGGGGAGAGGCGGGAAGGGAAGAAATGAACATTTATATAGAACCTACTATGTGCCGTGCTCTGGTTTAAGCACTTTACAAATATTGTCTTATTTGATTCTCACAACAATGCTGCAAGGTAGGTAAGGAAACTGAGGCAGAAGTTAAGTAGCTTTACTAAAGTCACAGAGCTAGTAAGCGTGTGAGGCCAGATTTGAACTCAGATCTTGCTGAGTCCAAGTACAGCACTCTATCCACTATGTTGCCTACCTGCCTAAATTTCTCCTGGCTCTAAATCTCTGATTCTGTAATACTTGATCCCTTCCTCTGCTATCCCTTTCATCTTCTTGTGTTCACTGAAACCTAACTTTTCCCTAAAGATACCAAGTCACAGGACACTCCCTCCAAGACTGGCAATTCCCACCCCCTGACCTATAGGGTCAGCAGCAGGAGTTGTACTACCTCATTCTCCCGCTGCCACTTTCAGGTCCTTACTTGGAAGCTAGGTCTTCTTTAGAGCATACTCCATCTTTGTTGCTGTTATCGATGAACCATCAGATAACTCTTCTTTCTCCCCAACCATCCTCTCCAATACCCCACTCATCATCTACTTCTTTAGCCCAAACCATGCCCCCTTTGAACCTCTCAGACTCAAGCTCCTCAGTATCATCACCTGCCATGATCTCTAGCTCCAATCTACCAAACCATGCTCAGGAGACTATTCATGCCCACAAACACCCTAATCTTCCATTCCCCCATTGGAATGGCCCAAGTATAAGACTGCCTTTTAAAGTTCTGTTCAGTCATACCAGGAAAAGTTCAATGTATGGTAATTCTCATTTCAGGTCTAGAATAATTGATGGGCTTGTCTACAACACTAGCATTTTACTGCGTTAGCAACAGACCAGGAACTATAATACAGAATGCTTCAGTACACCAGTAGATGGCGCCAACATGCCACATAAGTCTTTAAGGTACCAACAAGGTACTGCCACCATACGGAGAATCAGAATCTTCAATCAATGAACAAACATCTTTTTAGAGACTTACTATGCAAGACACTCTGCTGGGTGCCAGGGATATAACTACTGAATCAACCCAGGACAACAATTCATACCTTAAAAACAACGTTACGAGAACTCTGACCAATGCAATGTCCAGCCATGATTCCAGAGGATCTGTGATGAGCTATGTTACCCATTTCCTGACAGAGATATGATGGATTCAATAAGCTGAATGAGACACCCATTTCTGTAAATGGCTAGCATAGGAGTGTGTCTGGCTTGATTATGCATATTTGTTAAAATGGATTTTTTTTCCCTTCCTTTTAAATTGAGGCTAGGAGAGTGGGCAAGATGACTGAGATTAAATAAAAATAAATACTTTTTAATTGCATTTTTTAAATTTATATTAAAAAGTAACAATAAAAAACTTCTTGTTTACATTCTCTAAGGTGAAAAGGACTTTTGAAGCACAGTGAATCTAGTTAGGTATTTGACTGGGAAGCAACATGAGAAGCAGAATAGTATGGTAGAAAAGATTCCGGACCCAGAGTCACATGACCCCAGTTTGAAACTTGGCTTTGTTGCTTTCACCAGCTGTGTAACCATAAGCAAGTTACTTAACCCCTCTGGGCCTCGGTTTCATCATCTGTAAAATGAGGACAATAATACATATACTACCTATGGTTAGCACATGGTTATTGTACTAGAGAAATGAGAGTTATCATTTTCTTTTATCATATCACTAGTGTAAGGTATCCAGTCATCTATACTTTGAAGAATGAGTGATTTGAGGCACAGGGAAGAGTCATCTGTACTTGCAAAGGCCTTGCATTCTACTTATAAGGTGCTGAGGAAAGTGAAATTCTAAATTGAATTCCTTATTTATATCATCTTGTTTTGTGACTAATAAAATCCATGAATCTCCCCTCGTCTCCACTCTTTACTATATTCTAGCAGCAGCAGCAACAGAGACAAATAAATTCTTGAATGATACTAATCATCATTCATTTTTATCATGCTTCAAGTGGTGCTTTCCTTGTAACATAGGGCAGCTAAATGGTACAGTAGCTAGAATGCCAGGCCTAGGGTCAGGAAGACTGATCTTCCTGAGTTCAAATTCAGCCTCAGACTCTTCTTAGCTGTGTGGCCCTGCACAAGTCATTTAGCCCTGTTTGCCTCAGTTTCCTTATCTGTAAAATGAGCTGGAGAAGGAAAACCACTCCAATATCTTTGCCAAGAAAATCCCAAATGGATCGGAAAGAGTTGGATACAACTGAACAACAACAACTTCCTCACAATAACCCAATGAAAGTATTACAGTATCATCTCCATTTTGCAGAGGGGAAAATGGAGGCTTTGAAGGGTAAAGTCACTTGGTCACTTTTTTATAGTTTTGTAGGTCTTAGAGCCAATAACTGGGCCCAAGTCTTCTGACCTTCAAAGCTTAACTGAAGGCCCACTTCTTCCATAAATTTCCCTGATGTCTCCCACCCACAGTGACTTTTCTAGCCTTTGGTCACCTTCATCAATTAGACAACATATTTGATGCTTGGCATTGGTCACCTAGGTCTGCTACCCTGTTGTTATGGGTAAGCCTTGTTTCACCAATTAGATTGGCACCTGCATGAGGGTAAGGGTTATCATTTCATGCCTCTTCATGTGCCTCTACAGCATCTAGCACAAGGCTTTACATGGCAGTGGCATCTAATGACCTTAACATTTGGAAGAACTTTAAATGAGGTTATGCGAAAGGAATACAGAACTTTGTCAGTCAATGCATTCTGATTTATGATTTGGAAATTATGATACCTATAGTTACATTTCTTTGTATTTCAAAACTACTAATTCCCTGCTGGTTTCCCTTTCTGCACCTGGACTGCAACAGAACAGCTTGTGGGGGTGATCTGGATTCTCTAGAGTCTAAATTAGATCTTGAAGAGGAGGGATCAGCAAGACTCAGAAGTTAGATTTGGTGAATGAATGAGAGTAAAGTGTTAAGGATGAATTAAGTTATGAACCTAGGTAACTAGAAGGATGCCAGTTCCCCTAATCAAAGAGGGGGGGAAAAGGACATTAGAAGTAAGAATTAGTTTAGGCAAAATAATAAGGGGTTTTGTTTTGGACGTGCTGAGTGTCTGTGGGACACCGAAGTGGAGATATGTGGTGAATAAAATAGCAACAAAGGCATAATTTTCTCCAGGGCAAGATATCATTTCAATAACAGCAACACATAAACTGTTAGTAAAATGGGTCATGCTGGCACTTCAGCAAAAACCAGGGATCTGAGCATGATCAATTTATTGTTTAAGCTAGCATTAACCAAGAAATTAGGTCTCTGGCCTCTGTCTCTCAATGACCAAAGATCCCAAGTGAGGGCCCACAAGGTCTTTTAAACCTAGGTGTGTCTACCTTCTGATTGGCCTGACAGTATATCATTTGGACCTCCCCTGGCAAAGGTAAGGCAATCCTGATTGGTGGGTGGGTTGGCCTTTAGGTGTGGATGATTACACCCCTCTCTGGCATGTTAATTGCTTGATGGGTGTCAATTGCCTCTAGGAATCTTGGCAAGAAAAGGTGACCGCTCCAATCAGGATCTCCCCATTTAGCCTTTCCCTTAGAGACCAAGTCATCCTCTAATTTTGAAGGACAGTAAAGTCATTACCCGGGGTGGGGGGGGGAGAGCCTAGCCCAAGCTGATTTTCTATTTAATAGAGTAAACAGAAGCTGTGGTCCCACATTAAACTGATTAAGAAGCAGATGCCCTATGGGCTAGGAGTGGATCACATTCCTCAACCAAACCTTAGGTTGGGCTGGGAGAGGTTTTCTTTTGATCTAGGCTAAGAGGTGGGGCTTGACAAAATGGGGAATAGAATGGATTACAGAGTAGCATAATATTAATTTTCCTCCTATCTAGTAAGTAGTTGGAGATATAAAACTGAAGCTCAGGAGACAGATGGAAACTGTGTATGTAGATCTGGGAGTCATCCACATATTTTGACATTTGTCATTTCAGTCCTATCCAACTCTTTATGACCACATTTGGGGTTTTCTTGGCAAAAATACTTGAGTGGTTTGCAATTTCTTTTTCCAGCTCATTTTACAAATGAGGAACTGATGTGAATAGGGTTAAGTGACTTGCCCAGAGTCATACAGCTAGTAAGTGTCTGAGGCCAGATTTGAACACAGAAAGATGAGTCTTCCTGATTCCAAGCCCAGTTCTGCTGTGCCTAACTGCCCCTTCTGCATATAGAAAATAAATAAATCCCAGGTGGTTTGTGAGCTACAAAGAAAGGGCTTGTAGGGAGAGAAGATAAGAAGGGCCAGGACAGAGCCCTGTGATACAGCCACATATAAGGGGTGGAGTATGGACTATGGTCTTACAAATGATACTAAGAAATGTTGTTTGGTCCGATAGGAAAATAATCATGACAGAGCCATGTTAAAAAAAAAAAAGGAAGAAAGAGTATCCAGATGAGGGTTGGGTGGTCAACACCATCAAAAACTGCAGAGATGTCAAGAAAGATGAAGACCAAGAGCAGGCAATAAACCAGATTTAGCAATAAAAAGATTGTTGGTGGCTTTAAAAGAACAATTTCAGTCAAATAGGACAGAAGCCAGATTGCAAGTGGCTGAAAAGTAAATTAATGGAGACAAAGCAGATGCAAAGATTGTAAAAAAGCTCATTCTAAGAGCTTGACTGTAAAAAGGACAAGAACTGGAGAGTGATTGCTTGGAGGGATGTTTGCTTCAAGTGAAGGGGTTTTTTTTGTTTTTTTTTTTGTTTGTTTTTTAAATATGATGGGTAGCTGGCTGGATGTGCTTGAAGGCAACAAGGAAAGAACTAGCAAATGGTCAAGGAAAGACTAAAAATGATGGTGAGAGGGGTTGATTAAAGAGGCAAAATGCCAAAGGAGACAAAAGGAATAGGATCAAGGGCACAAGAAAAGAGATGGATTAGGTTGCCAAAGAAAAGGTTTGGGACAGTTTCTGTGGGGAGTGGGATAGAGTTGATCAGAGACGAGTAAAAGGATTTACATGCACCAGCGAGGGCCCAGTTGAAATTGGATATTATAAATTTCTATTTGACTTAGTTTACTTGGTTGTATGACTTGGTTTGGTGGGGTTCAGCAGTAAATGGGCAAGAACAGAGAAGGCAGATGATGGAAGTAATTTGGGGGTGGGGCTAGACAGTTAATAGCAGTGATATCAGCCAAGGAATCCAAGATGGAGAACAGTTTAAAGATGACCTTGTTCATGAAAGGATATAGATTATGAAGGGAGGAAGACAGAGCAGAGGTTCTGGGCTGAGAAATCAGGATGGGATGGAGTGATTGGAGTTTGTTATTCTTGAATTTGAATGTAGATGATAGTGGAGAAGCCTGATGAACTGGGAAGCAGGGGTATTTAAGGGGACACCAAAATGTAAAGTGAAGTCCCCTTGAAAAAGGGCAGGTGTTGGAGTGGAAAGAAAGCCTATTAGCCAAAGACTGAACTATTTGTAAAAGAAGGTAGAATTGTGTAGGTTAGAAAATAGTTACCTGGTTAGAGTCAACTTCAAAGGAGAAGAAGTTGCTGAGTAAAGATGGCAGGAGGAAGGCCTGAAGAGCTAGAAGCATCCTCCTGGCTCAGTGTGTCATGAGAGAAAGTACGTGTGATCCTGGAAAGGAACATCAGGGATATTATCTATTCAGTGCAGAGATGAAGAAGATGAAGAAATAGCTGCCTGATGGACCATGAGGAGTCAATAAAAATGCTTTTATTTGACTGTTAAAATTCGGGAAATTGTCCACCTTTGCAAAAGAAATTGTGTGTTATTCAAAAGGCATTTGCTATAAGTTCTTGTCCCTTAGATCTTTATTGTAGATGAACAAACAACTGTCCAAATACTGTTGACCTCAGTCCCATGACCTTCCTGACATATTTCAGTTGTGTTTCAGCCAATAAAAGATGGCCTTGTGTGGGCTGATAGCTTTTCCTAAGAATGGTGGTGCAAGAAATATTGATATTTCCTATGATGTTTTGCCTCTTTAATCATCAACCTGGTTTTTTTCCTCTGCCCTTTCACTTAAAATCGTCCCTATTCGAGCTGGAAGGGGCCTGAGAGACCATCCAATTCAGTTCCCTCATTAACAGATGAGGAAATTGAGGCTCAGGGATAGGAAGGAACTTACCAAAAGATAACAGAGCCAGCTCATCAGTAGCTAGTCAGGAACAGAGCTCAGGTTTTCAGAGCCCCAATCCAGTACAGAACATGCCCTTGAGGTTTTTACATGACTTTAGAGCATGGCTGAGTAGATGGAGTGCTGGATTTAGGAGGCCTGAATTCCAATCCCACCTCAGATACATAAAAGCTGTGTAGCCCTGGCCAAGTCATTTAACCCCTTTGTGCCTCAGTTTACTCATCTTTAAAGTGAGATGTTAGGCTCAATACCCTCTGTTTCTACCACGTCATATTACACTGTCTTTGCTATGTATCTCAAGTAATTTTGTGCTAGTCTTTCCACTCTCTACTACTTCTGGGATTTGCTCACCTCCTTCCAAACCCAGTTCTATCATCCTATGTCCTTAGTCCTCCATCCTTGCTACAACTGACTTAAATAATATAGGACCCTTTGATTCAGATGATCAGTCTCCATATCCACTTATGGAACAGGGGATCACTCACATGATTTCAGAGCCCTTGGAAGTCCCCCCACACACACAATGGTAATTCCACTATTAGAGATTCATTCTTTTAGCTAGTTTCTCTGCCACCACCACCCCCAACCTACGACTTCATCATTGTTCCTCCTTTGAGGAAGACATCAAATTCCTCCTTTGAGATTCAAATTTATCACCAATCTAGATTCTGGTGGCCATTATCTTTTGAGCCCTAGTATATTTTTCTTCCTTTTAACCAGAACGGTGACTAGCTCACATTCTTTCTTTCCACCCCAATGCCTACCCTCAAACTAGGGAACTTCAAAAGCCTTGATAACTCTCACATATGATCTAACTTCCCTAGTTCCTTAATGGATTCAATCCTCACAACCTGCTTCTCCCCTCTACCTCAACTGCACACTGAAATCATTATACCCTTCATCTTGCCATCACCCACAAATGTTCCACTTCCATGTTTATGCACTACAAAATTCCTTTTTCTGGTGATAACTTTTCTTCCTTTAGATTTTACAAAGGGTTATTTACTAAGAAGAATATAGCTAGACCAGAAGTACAAACATCCCTCTCAATACTAGCAGCATACTTCCTCTTTTGCTACTCAAGTCCTTAAGGATAGTGGGCTCAGAGTAAGAGTAGCTGCTATGAACATTGCCACTACCAAGTTCACTTCCAGATTTGGTTTTTTCTTAGTCCTCATTCTTCTGAGTGGATCATTCTTTCTTCCTCTCCTCTCTAGAGTTTCATGACTCACTTCTCCCTTGGCTTTCCTTCTACCTGCCACAACATCTAAATGCAGGTATCTTCCAAGGTTCTGTCCTTGGCCCTTTTCTCTTCCCCTGGTGATCTCATTAGCTCCCATGGGTTCAATTATCATCTCTGTGCAGACAATTCTCAATTCTATATATTCAGCCCTAAACTCTCTCCTGACCTCCAGCCTTAATCACAAACGTCATTTTGGACATGTCCAAAACAGAATTCATTATCTTTTCTTCCAAACCCTCACATCCTACCAATTACTATCGAGGGCACCACCATCTTCCCACAGTTTCTGTCAAGGGCACCACCATTCTCCAGTCACCCAGGTCCATTTCTTCAGTGTCATCTTTGATTCTGCACTCTCATTCATCTCACATATCTAACCTGTAGCCAAGGGTTGATGTTTCTACCTTCAGAACGTCTCTTGTTTATATCTCCTGTTCTTTACTTAATGGCTGCAATCCTGTGTGCCAGGCCCCCGTTGCCTCATACTTGGACTATTGTCATAGTCTTCTGGTAGATCTTCCTGCCTCAAGTCTCTCCCCACTCCAATAAATTCTCTATTCAGCTGGCAAAGTGATGTTCCTAAATTGCATGTCTAACATTCTCTTCCCTTTCAACAAAATAAACTCCATTGGCTCTCTATTATCTCCAGGATCAAATATGAAATCTTTTGTTTGGTTTTTAAAGCCTTCCTGGCTTTTAGGTCTTCTTACACTTTAATCCTTTCTACATTCTCTATACTGCCTCCCTTTCTGCTCTTCAGGCAAGACACACTCTCTCCCATCTCTGTGCCTTTGCATTGGCTGTCCCTGCCACCCCCATCTATAATGCTCCTTAAGCTCACCTCAACCTCCTGGCTCCCATGGCCTCAGTCAAGGCTCAGTTCAAATCTCTTTCTACCAGAGGCCTTTCCTGGTCCCTTCTCACCTCCCATACTCTCACTGCTAGTGCCTTCCTCCTGAGATTACATTCCACTTACACTGGACATATCTTGTATGCGTAAGGTTATTTGTATATTGCTTCATTCTCTAGAAGATAAACTCACTGAGGGCAGGGACAATGTTTTTGCCTTTCGTTATTTGCCCAAAGATTAGCACCGCACTGTTCTTCCATCTTCATCCTTGAGTGCCTTCTTGATAACTGCTTATTTGGGTTTCTTGCCAAGTTGTTTTTGTTGTTGTTGTTGTTTTTTGACAACTTAGTGAAGTCATTCTGGTCTTCTGGTCCCCTTCAAGAATGAAGGACAACAACCAACCCTCCACTTTCTCATTGCTTTATGGGGCAATGTAGTCATCATCAATCTTCCATCATTCCCCTTTGTAATATTTTACAAATGAGTTAATATTTTTGACCACTGGGCCTTTGGCCACCAACTCTGGGAACTTTGTAAGTAAGCCAAGTTTTTGGTGATTAAAGCATTTTTCCATTCTCTTTCAGTTCCTCAGTTATGGTATTCGGTTCATATTAATTAAACATATGGATTTTTTTTTCAGTTTTCTTTTTTTTATGAATTTAACAAACATCAACAAATGAAAAAGTCTATGTACTAAAATAAACAGAAAAGACGATTGTGCAATTTGGTTATATAGTTTTTAATTGTATATTAAATTTAACACTAATTTTAAAAAACTATCCTGCTTATCAGTGTCCTCTTCTAAACTTCCTTTTGTTCTGTATATTTTTAAAAATATATATTTTGTTGATGTTCCTTTCTTATTTTTTCCCATCACTATTCAACATGGCATTGTAGATAGTGAGTAGACCTTGGAATCAAGAAGACTTAGATTCAAGTTCTACCTTTAATACCAACTGGTTCTGTGATCCAGGGGAAGTCGTCTCAGTGCTCTAGGAAACTGTCTAAGGTAAGAAGTTACAGAGAAGGAGGCAACCTGAACTGGTAGAGGGAGCTTCTGCCTCTAAGAATTTCCTATAACAATAAAATCATATGTCTAGTACCTATCACTATTCACTATTGTTACATATAAACTCGCTCCCCTATTACTCCCTTATCCCAAATAGAAGCCTCATCTTGTAACAAATAAGTAGAGTCAAGCCAGGGATCTGCTAGTAAATGTTTAACAATTGGCTCTCTAGGGGAGAAAGTGTATGCAAACGAACTTTTAAGTTTGATCTGCATTATTAACATTTTCTCCATTACTATATTAAATCTAGACAATCAACAAAACCATAAATCAAACCCCAATTTTTAGCATTCAACTATTTCTCAAATGTAAATGCCCATACTGAAAATTTAACAATGATTTCCACAAGATGGTTTGAATTGGCTTCTATACACCCCCTGAATCAAGCAAAACAAATCAATACATTGGCCATTTCTGAAAATGTATGTCTTTTTATGGACTTTTAGTCCATCACTTCTCTGCCCAAGGATATGAAGCATGCTTATTCAATTTCAAATTCCAAAAATTGTTTATAAATAAATTCCAATAATTATTTATTGTTTATAAAATAATAATTGGTGTTTATGTCATTTTTACCATCCGTTGCCCATTTTTTTCATTTGTAATTGGAATTCTCAATAATGATTGGACAAGAATTTAGTGTACCAATACCCTAAAATTTTAAAAATTTAAAATTTTTGGATGGTTTAGAATTTCATTATTCTAAACACAATCTACCCATTGTCTTGACACTGTACAATCATCACTGCAGAAATAAAAGGAGGCCTGACAAAACTGACAAGTTTTGTATTTTTTTTATTTCTTGAGTACCATGACCAAAAAATTTGTCACCAAGTGACCAGCCTATATACAGTAGATCTTGCTATACTAAACTAGGCTTGTCCTTGGGGCCACCCTTAAAACATGGTAGAACCTGCCAGAGTTTGAACTCTACTGGCTTATCATTCAAGAGCTAAGGATTACCTCCAAGACATGATGAGTCATTGAAGAAGTACTCTGTGGAAGCCACGGGCAATAAAACACAAAACATAATATAATAAACAACAATTAACATATGAAACACAAGCAAAACACAAAGACTTCAAGGATGACTTATTAACAATATCCTGCATGACATATTCGTCAAAGAATAAATCACAGAGGTAATTAATAATAATCTAAAAGAATGAGAACAATGAGATATCATATCAAAATTTAGGGGATATAGTCAAAAGTCCTTAGAGATTGTAAACAACTCAATTTTGGAATATGAAATTGAATAAATCATGAAGAAACTACCAAATGACAAAAAATACTCCTGGTTGCAGCTAGATGGCACAGTGGATAGAGTGTTGGGCTTGAAGTCAGGAAGACCAGAGTTCAAATTTAACCTCAGATAATTACTAGCTGTATGACCCTGTCATTTGACCTCTATTTCCCTTAGTTTCTCCATCTTCAAAATGGGGATAATAATAGTGCCTATTTCCCATGCTATAGCAAACTATCTTATCAAGTAAACATGATCCACATACCTAAATATCCTTCCATAGAAGGATAAAGCAGAGGAAAAGAATTGCATCAATATTGATGCAAATATTTTCAATAAAATCCGAGCTACATGTATACGGCAGTATATCTAAAAGGTTATTCAATGTGACCAATATAGATTTATTTATTTTTATTTGAGGGCAGATTTTAATGTTACATTTTTTTTAAGTCAAATAATAGACTATATTTCTTCATGTCTCACCAGGCTGTCCTCTACACTTGTTCACTATGCTTCAGAAACTTTTTCACACTGAGATATCACTTCAGTCCTGTAATTCACACCTCAGAAATACTCTTAGCCCAGCTTCTTCCAGAACCTCCATTGAAAGAAGGCACCCAGGACATGTGTCTCTTTATGAATATGCCAGGCTGCACTCTGGAATTCTTTGTGCCCCCAAAATCTTTTCGTCCTGAAAGATTACTTTGATCCTGGAATTTATTACCCTGGAAGTGCCCTTAGCTCTGGTGCACCTTTCCTCTGATTGGGTAGCTTCTCCCCAGAACCTCCATTTAAGGACATCACCAGGCTAGCCTTCTCTTCATTCTCACCAGACTTCAATATGGATTTCTCTACCATGCTACAGAAATCTCTTCATCCTTGAAGATCATTTCAGTCCTGCAAGTCACATCTTGGAAGTATCCTCAGTCCTTAGAGCCCTACCCTCTGATTGGATGGCTCCTCCCAGATGCCTCATTTAATGAATGCTTTAAATGGCTCATGGCCAGCCATCTCTTCATTTCTCACTAGGTTGCAATATGAACTTCTCCATCATGCTTCAGCAGGTACCTTTCCATCTGTATTCCCCACCCCTACTCCCACCCTCAATATAGATTTACATCAAACATGCAGGGATAAAAAAAAATTAGAAAAGTACATAGCATACTTAATTTCATTAAAAGCAACCAAAACCACATGATTATACCAATAGATACAGGAAAATCATTGATAAGAAATAGCACTCTTTTATGCTAAAAGATCTTTTAAAAACATAAGAAAGAAGATAATTTATAAATATGGTTTTTAAAACAGAATATCTCTTAAATTAAATGCAAACATGATTTACACTGGAGAAACTGGAGAAAGTTTCCCAGTAAGGACAAGGGTAATATAAAGATGTCCCTATTTTCACTACTGTGTGACAAAATTCTAGAAACACTCCTAATAGGAGTCCAGCAAGAGAAATTAAGGGCATAAATATTAGTAATAAGGAAATGAAATTATCCTTATTTGCAGACAACATGACTGCTTACTTGGAAAACCCCAGAGATTCAGGAAGAACAAGCAAATATCTATCTCCTGGTCTGATTTAGCATGCCTAAGGGGAAGGAAAGAAATGTCATTCAATCAACTACCTCTACTGGTTCCCTTTCTTGAGTTACCTAAAGCTCTGAGAGGACCCCATCTTTAGGTTAAATCCATAAGTGTTGATATACTGGTTTCATTCCTCAATGATTAACAAATTCATACCTAGTCATACCCTCACCATCCCAATGATTCTGAACCCCAGCTCTCAAAGTTCATACCTCATTTTCTACCTCCCACTGTTTGCTCCCTTACTCTCATCTCCCTCAACTAAAATATCTTAATGTTCCATTTCTAAAACTACCCATCCTTCCACCATGCTCTCTGGAATGCCTGCTCTCTGTAATACCTAACATGCTTGTTTTCATCTTAATTTTTTTTACCTTTCCATCTTTTCACTCTCACTGAGTATTGGGTCCTTCTTAATGACACAGCCTCCCTAGCCACCCTTCCCAGCACTAGTTGTACTTTCAATGATTCCCTGTGACTCACTAGACAAGGCGAGGAAGCCTTCATACTCTTACAGGATATATAAACTAACATACTGGCTTGTACATGTACTAAGTGCAATCAAGGATTTAACTCCTGCTACATAGTATCTTCCAGTACAACTTATCTTTTGCTCTTCCCAATCCCATTCCAACAAGTAAAGACATTGACTCTACCTAGCAATGGAGAAAGAGGTATGAAAATTGGAAGGCAAAAGTGAGTTTTCTTATACCTGGGGTGGCCCCTGGTTTAGGAAACATAAAGCTGCAGAGATATTGCTCAGAACTCCCACATTGTCCTTCCTCCACTCTGAAAAAAAAAAATGGCAAATGCTTTTTCATTTGACCTAGAGAAGCTAGAGAAAGAAGAACAAGAGCCATGGACAGAATTAGGGCCAGCATACATGAGGCCTAAAGAAAAGATTCTAAAATATATCTGGATCTGGTTATGGCCCCCTAGAAGCTACTTGGAACAGGGATGAAGGACAGTAAAAAATTAAATACCAAAAGTGGGAGGAAGCAAAGGCAGTATCATAGTCTAAACCAAAGGGTATACCCATTATGAAAGGCAGAGGAGTCAGAAAGTGAGTTTACTTTCAAAAGAAAAAAAATTCAATTGAACATTTAGAATCCAAACTGATAAATCTACAAAAAGATACTAAAATTAGAAAAAGCTAGTATTAAAACATCAAAAAGATTACATAATTCTTTTACTGAATATTACAAGGCAAAGGAAATTTAAACAATACCTAATGAAACATAGAACCCTATGGAATATCAACATAAAATTATGTTCCAGAATGGTTTAAAAGAGAAATGAAAATAAAAAGAAATTAGAAGGAACCAAATATCAAAACTTATGGTTATTAGGCACTTACCAAACAACAATATATGCCAAAAATGCACAATGGCAATTTTCTGGTACCAAAGAATCAGAAAAAAAGTAATTAACCATCAATTGCACAATGGATGAACAAACTATATATAAGAATATAATAAAAATTTGCTTCATTGTAAGAAATTAGAGAAATTCAGAGAAACGTAGAAAGGCTGATGTGAAGTGATGCAAAATAAATTTAGCAGAATCAGGGAAATAATATCTGCAATGAATACAGCATTGTAAACAAAAAATAATAAAACAAACCAGAACTCAGCATAATTGTAATGACCATTCTTGTCATAAGACAGGAGATAAGAAAATTTATCTCTCTCATTCACATGGTACATTTGGTTTTTCTCCATCTGAACAAGAATGGTTCATAGACTGTTATCTTGTGGGAGTAATTTGAAACAAGTTTTTGAACCTGAAAGCTTGTCATACTTTGGCTATGAGTGAATAAAAACTTCTAAGCCTTATCAAAGGTTTTTAATAAAAGATTTATCAAACAAAGCAATGTAAATTTTTCTATGATTTGTAATGTTTTATTTGTGTGAAACAGGGTTAATTGCTGTATTGGGGGAGCAGTTAGTAAGTAATGATAACAACTAGAAAAAACAAAGAAAAGAAAGCCAATACCATCAATGAAATATATTTTTAAACACACTAAATAGGGCAGAAGGAAATTGAAAAGGGGACACAGATATGATATTTTAAGGAAAGCAGGTATGGCCATATGTGAACACACACACACGAACATGCACAACAGGTTAAAAGGGGATTTAAAACCTTCATTTATAGGTTACCTGACCTTAGTCTGCCACTTAACTCAATGTTATATAGTTAATTTTGTCTTCCTGAGATCTACAGTGATTTCAAACATGTTGTAATAATTCATTTCACTAAATTTGTAATCTCTGTCTCACTAATAAATAAGTTTGATTCCCATACTCCAATTGTTTAAATATTAATTTCTTAATGAAGCAAGTAAACTTATTTTTCCAATATTAATTACTCTTCTTTTTCCATAATTAATAAACTTAGTGCCTAATATATGTAATTCCTTAACAAATATAATAAATAATAAACAAGGGGATCTTTTACAATATTTTGGCTAGGATCAATGTCACAGTCCAAGTCACTTCAAACCCACTATCAGTAGTTGACTCCTCTTCACTTGTCTGTAAATCTTCACTTATCTCAAATCATTCAATTCTTTCTTGTTAATGGTTTCAGTCTATTAAACATTTTCTTGATATTTCCCCTCAAGATTAGTACTTTTTTTCCTTTGTCTTCCCTTTAATAATTACAGGAAACAATGTTTCCACTTCTTTAAAGCTCTTCATAAATATTTTTATAAACCTCTTTTTATAGTATTTCTTCATGAAATAATACTTAAGACCATTCTTATGAGAAAGAAGTCAATCTTCACTTTCTCTCTCTCTGTTTTCTCCATAGATTCCTCATGGATCCTCTTGGATCACAGATAAAATATACACTTTCTCCATGACTCTTTAGGGAGGAGAATACAATATCAACTCATTTTCTTAAATGAAACCTCCCTATTTTCTCCACAGATTCATAAGAAGCCTTCATGGATTACAGATAAAGCATACATTTTTCCCTAACTCAATAGGGAGAAGTTTTTCACCTTAAGCCATTTTTCAACTCACTTTCAAGTAAGACATTTTTTAACTGATGTTGAAGACTTCTAGGACAAAGTTGGTTTTTTTTTTCCCTAACATTCAATTTGATCTCTTTAAAATGAAATATTGTCACCATTGTCTCTATTTAAAAAAAAAAATTTGAAAACAAGGGTAACATTTCTCCCTATAGCCAAAAGTTTTCAGTCTTCTGAAAATCATTAAGGACAGGGTTATTAACCTGGAGTTCTTGAACTTGATTTTTAAAAATCATTTATTTTGATCATTGTAGTTTAATATAAATGCCTTACTTTGTAAGCCTATATATTTTATCTTATGCATCTAAAAGTATTATTCTTTATTATTCTGCTATTAAAAATGATGAAGGAGATGGTTTCAGAAAACCTGGGAAGACTTTTGAACTGGCACAAAGTGAAGTGAACAGAACCAGAAAAACACTTTACACAAAAACAATATTGTAAAGCTAATCAACTTTCAAAGTCTTCCAAAGACTTAGTAACTGATCAACACAATCGCCAATCACAATTCCAAAGGATTCATGACAAAATATGCTAGTCACCTCCACATAGAGAGCTGATGGACTTAGACTGCAGATTGAAGCATATTTTCTTTTCTTTCTTTCTTCTTTTTTGAATGAGGGAATGTGGCTAATGTGGTAATCTGATTGCATGATTAGACATTTTTAATGAGTTTTGGTGTTTTTGCCTTCTCAAAAGGTGTGGGAGATATGGTGAGAGGAAGAGAATTCAGAACTGGAAACAAAATAAAATTGAATTTAGAAAAGGAAAAAAAAAGAAAAAGCATTATTCTAAAAAGGGTTTTATGAAACTAATCATACTCCCAAATGGATCTATGACACAGAAAAAGTTAAGAACTGCTGGTCTCAGGATATATAAAATCCACCATAACTTGAAACCATCAGAAGTGAGAGCTAAACTCACGTCCTCTTACTCTAAATCTTTCCCTCATACAATGAATTTAGAAGGAAGGAATCAAGTTTTACCAAATTAGTTCAAATTCATAGCTACAAATTATGATCCAAGAATCAGAGAACTTTAGATTTGGAAATGAACTCAGACATAATCTATTCCAACTTTTGGCCAAAGAGAAATGACTTCTATCACATGTAAAAAGTGGACATCTAGACCACTTGAAGATTGAGTAATGGGGAAATCATTACCTGTCTAAGAGATTCATCTCATTTTGGGATAGCTCTAATTGATAGAAAGTTTTTAGATCAACACATATTCTTCTTTCTCAATTTTTAGTCCTTTCTCCCTATTAGACAATAAACTCCTCAAAAGCAGGAATAGTATATTTTATATTCCAGAGGGTCTGTGATCTCATCTATTTAAATACTTCCCCCCCCCCACGCACATTGGATTCCATCCATTCCTCACCATCTCTTGCTCTTCTCTTTCTATAAATCCACCATAGGAGATTCACCCAACATACTAGAAACGTTCCTCACATTCTTTTGGCATTGTGTGGATACCAGTGGAATACACAGACAATTCATTTGTCATCACTCATTCTTGATATTTGACTAGCCCATCTTTCTATTTTCTGGCTGTATATTTCCCTTTTTTTATACTGATTATCATGCAAATAATTCCCCCTTTGTAGGGTATGGAAACCAATACACATCCACCATGTTTCTCTCCATTTTCCTTTGAGTGATCCCAAATACATTTTGTTGGAAACTGTAAGTATTCCATGATTCAAAATCACATATAGGAAAATGATATTGATGCATTTTTAAATAGATCTTTATTTCAGAGAAAAGCTTGGGATCATTAAACTGTGTCATTTCAGCCAAGGGAAATGGTATAACCAAAGTGAAGAATCATCAATAACATCTTGTTGAATATGGGCAGGTTACTTAACCTCTTCACATGTCAATTTTCTCATTTCTCATTTCTTCATTGCAGAGGTGAGTGATGTGGAATATTTCATATACTGTCCATGTATTGATTGGTTTCTCTGAAATACTTTTTTTCTCTTTCTTTTTAAATCTTTGTCACAAGGAATGGTTCTCAAAGGTAGGGAAGAGGGAAAAGAGATATATACACATGAATATGATGTGAAAACAAGAGACATCAATAAAAACAGGAAACAAATTGTGTAATTTTTCTAAAAGCAACCAAGACCACTTTCCTCCTCTATAGTTCTGAGCCTAGGTCATTGTCAATTTGCAGGATCTATTCATGCTATATGTACTAATGAACCAAATCCATTAATTTTCCATCCAATGGCATAACATGATCTGGACCACAGACATTCTTCACCCATTTTTTCCCTGTGTGGATAAGCTAACCAAACTTTTTTTCAATAATATTGTTTGTCACCTATTTTTAAAAGTATTTGATTCAATGGAGAAAAATATTACCTTAAAATCTCTCCTCCAATTAGGAATCTTTCACATATATGTCAAAATCATATAATATCTCATAAAAGACTAATCATAACTATAACTTTGTTCAAAGCCATCCTCCAATAGTCAAAAGGATATGAATAAACACTTCTCAAAAGAATAATTTCAAGCTATGAAAAACTATAGGACAGAATGCTCCAAATTATGAACAATAATTGGAGAAATGTGAAGAAAAGAAACCCTAAGGTTTTACCTCACAACCTGAAAATCTGATAATTTGGCATAAGAAAGGAATAGTCAATGTGGAAGGAGTTATAGAAAGATATGCACCCTAATATATTATTGATAGAGCTGTGAATTAATACAATCATTCTAGAAAACAACTTGTAACTATGGAAGTAAAGTAAATAAAATGGTTATATTATCTGACCTGGACATTCAACTGCTAAGCATATACCCCCAAAAGGTCATTGATAAAAAGCTTAATTTATTGGGGCAGCTAGGTGGTGCAGTGGATAAAGCACTGGCCTGAAGTCAGGAGGACCTGAGTTCAAATCTGGTCTCAGACCAAACACTTGACACTTACTAGCTATGTGACCCTAGGCAAGTCACTTAACCCCAATTGCCTATTAAAAAAAAAAAAAGCTTTATTTATTTATATTTGTGGTGGCACTTTTGTGGTAATGGAATACAGGGAAACATGGAAAGTCATATATTAACAGATACAAAGTGAAGTAATCAGAATCAAGAAAACAATAAACAGAACTACAACAATGAACAACAACCACAAACATATAAACAGGTATGAATGTAGAAACTTTTAAAATAAAAAGAATGATTCTAAGAAAGACATGAAAAAAAATGCCTCATTCAACTCCTTCGCAAAATTAGGGCTTCTATGGCTGTGAAATAGTGTATATATTGTCATATTTTTCCAATATATTGACTGATTTTGCTGATTTTTTTTATTTTTCCTTTTTTTTCTCTTTAAAATAATTCTTGGGGGGGCAGAGCCAAGATGGTGGAGTAAAAGCAGTGACTTGCTTTAGCTTTCCCCCAAAGCCCTCCAGATATCTGTGAAAAATGTCTCTAAACAAATTCTAGAGCAGCCAAACCCACAAAAAGACAGAGTGAAATAAATTTCCAGCCCAAAACAACCTAGATGGTTGATTGGAAAGGTCTGTTGCACTGGGCTGGGAGAGGAGCACAGTCAGCACAAAGACCAGGCCTCTGCGAACTTGGAACAGGCCTCAGGGGACTGAATCACAGGCAGCTGTGGTGGTTTCCAAACTTCTCCACCCACAAACACCAAAGACAATTTAGAAGGTCAGTAGGAAAGGTCTGTCAGACCTCAGTGAGACAGGATCTCAGTCTGGCCCCAGTCCTGGAACAGCCCCAGGGTGGTAGCTACTTCCAGAGCTCTTGGCCCACAGATGGAGGGGGGAGCAAGTGGCTGATCAGAGGGGGATTGCAGGGATCTCTTTGCTGATGCTGAGGCAGGATTCTCTTGCTTTACTGGTGCTTGGCTCTGGGTCACAGTCCTGGCTGGTGGCCTGGGGTGAAGAGGAGTACCAGCATGGTGGAGCTTGTGGTGGCAGTGGAGAGGAAATTATCCTCGCAGTTCCAAGGCAGAAAAGAGTGCTTGTGCTTATTCATAGGCCAGAGCACAGGTCAGGAAAGGAGTAAACACCTTTCCTTTGATCATATCACCTTGGAAGAACTGAAAATTTACAGGTCCCTAGAAGTATCTCTGAAAACAGCTTCACAAAATTCCTGAAGCTTGGGATGGCACATTCTCCAAACTGGAAGCAGACCCCTACCTTAACAAAGAGTTTAAAAGTCAAATAATTGGCTGGGATTATGGGCAAACAGCACAAAAAAAAGTCAGACCATAGAATGTTACTTTGGTGACAAAGAAGATCAAAACATACAACCAGAAGAAGACAGCAGAGTCACAGCTCCTGCATCCAAAGCCTCCAAGAAAAATATGAATTGGTCTCAGGACATGGAAGAGTTCAAAAAGGATTTTGAGAAGCAAGTAAGAGAAGTAGAGGAAAAATTAGGAAGAGAAATGAGAGTGATGCAAGAAAATGATGAAAAACAAGTCAACAGCTTGCTAAAGGAGACCCCCCCCCCAAAAAAATACTAAAGAAAATAACACCTTAAAAAATAGACTAACCCAAATGGCAAAAGAGGTCCAAAAAGCCAATGAGGAGAAGAATGCCTTCAAAAGCAGAATTGGCCAAATGGAAAAGGAAGTCCAAAAGCTCACTTAAAAAAATACTTCCTTAAAAACTAGAATGGAGCAAATAGAAGCCAATGATTTTTTATGAGAAATCAAGAAATTGTAAAACAAAATTAAAAGAATTAAAAAATAGAAGACAATGTGAAATATCTCACTGGAAAAACAACTGACCTGGAAAATAGATCCAAGAGAGATAATTTAACAGTTATTTGACTATCTGAAAGCCATGATCAAAAAAAGAGCCTAGACATCATCTTTCAAGAAATTATCAAGGAAAACTGACCTGTTGTTCTCGAACTGGATGGTGAAATAGAAATGGGAAGAATCCACCAATCACCTCCTGAAAGAGATCCCCAAAGGAAAACTCCTAGGAATATTGTAGCCAAATTCCAGAGTTCCTAGGTCAAGGAGAAAATATTGCAAGCAGCCAGAAAGAAACAATTCAGGTATCATGGAAATAATCAGGAAAACACAAGATTTAGCAGCTTCTATGTTAAGGGACCAGAGGGCTTGGAATATAATGTTTCAGAGGGCAAAGGAGGTAGCATTACAACCAAGAATCACCTACCCAGCAAAACTGAGTATGAACCTTCAGGGGGAAAAATGGACATTCAGTGAAATAGAGGACTTTCAAGCAATCTTGATGAAAAGACCAGAGCTGAATAGAAAATTTGACTTTCCAATACAAGACTCAAGAGAAGGTAAACAGGAAAGAGAAATCATAAGAGCCTTATTAAAGTTGAACTGTTTACATTCCTACATGGAAAGATGATATTTGTAACTCATGAGACCTTTGTCAGTATTAGGGTAGTTGGAAGGAAAAAAATATATGTATGTATAGATAGATAGATAGATAGATAGATAGATAGAGGGCACAGGGTGAGTTAAAGATGAAAGGGTGATATCTAAAAAATAAAATTAAGAGGTGAGAGAGGATTGTACTGGGAGAAGGATAAAGGGAGAGGTAGAATGGGGTAAATTATCTCACATGAAACAGACAAGAAAATGTTTTACAGTGGAGGGGAAGTGGGGGAAGGTGAGAGGGAATGAGTGAATCTTACTCTCATCAGATTTGGCTTAAGAAGAGAATAACAAATGCACTCAATTGGGTATGGAAATCTATCTTACCATACAGGAAAATAGAGGGGAAGGGAATAAGAGGAGGGGATGATAGAAGGGAGGGTAGATTGAAGGAGGGGGTAATCAGAAGCAAACACTTCTGAAGAGGGATAGGGTCAACAGAAAGAATAGAATAAATGGGAGGTGGGATAAGATCAGGGAAATATAGTTAGTTTTTCACAACATGACTACTATGGAAGTGTTTTGCATGACTACACATGTATAATCTGTATCAAATTGCTTGCCATCTCAGTGAGGGTGGGTAGGAAGGGAGGAAGGGAGAGAATTTGGAACTCAAAGCTTTAAAAACAAATGTTAAAAATTGCTTTTATGTGCAACTGGGAAATAAGATATACAGGCAATGGGGTATAGAAATCTATCCTACCCTACAGGAAAATAGAAGGGGAAGGGGATAAGAGAAGGGAGGTGGTGTGATAGGAGGGAGGGCAGATTAGGGGAAGGGGAAGGATGCATGCCATCTTGGGATGGAGGGAGGGGCGAGATGGGGAGAAAATTTGGAACTCAAAATCTTGTGGAAATGAATGTTGAAAACTAAAAATTAATTAATTAATTAATTTTAAAAATGAAAAATAAATAAAAAAATAAATTCTTTTTACATGGGATAGCTTTCTGGGAGGAAGGAGGAGAGAAACGGGAAATTTTAGGTGTTTTAAACACAAAAATGTATCAATGAATTTTATTTTTAAAAAAGAAACATTTTTCAAAGCCCTTTTTGTTCATCAATATCAACCAAGGCATAACATGAGGAGACATGTTTTCCTGAGGGATTTGCTACTAACATGGAAAATATCCAGCTAGAATCTAAATGAAAAAGGGATCCATATAGATGATAAAGCATCCCAGTTGTTTCAGTGCAACAGATGGCATTGTGCTAATTTCATTAAGTCATAAAATATTTCAGAACTTCCTGAGTTTTATCATCACTCAGAAGTATTATACACTTCTTTATGTCTTAGCAGTGCCTAATATAATGCTATGTACTTCTTAGTTTTATGTAAATATTTGTTGCACAAATGTGTTATTAAAAAGTTCCAGGCCACAA
Organism: Vombatus ursinus; assembly: GCF_900497805.2. NCBI lineage: Eukaryota > Metazoa > Chordata > Mammalia > Diprotodontia > Vombatidae > Vombatus > Vombatus ursinus. The sequence goes on from NW_020951350.1 coordinate 1,956,007, forward strand.
CACAGACTACCACATCCCCATCCCTTCTCCTCACTCCCAAAAGTCTTGTTTTGCCTGAAAGGGAGCAATGATCCAATGGAAATAACTGCATTGAGACTAAGGAAATCTGATCTGAATTGCGGCTTTGTTATTAATTTCATATAATGTCAGATTTGGAAAGGGACTTTAATCCAATGACCTTTTTTTTGTAAATAAGGAAATTACTTTTCCAAGTACACACAGCTAGTGATTGGCAGATCCAGGATTTAAATCAAGGTGTTCTAATTGCAAATTCATAGCTCTTTACTTCTTATGAGACCTTTGGCCAGTTGGTTCAGTTTTCTGGACCTTGGTTTCCCTTATGTAAAATGAGAGAGAGGGCTTACTTGCTCTGCAATTGTTCTTTCTGATGCTATGATTCTGCATACAGACAATCTTGAATCTCAGAGGAGAAGGGACAGTTTTTATATCTTGTAAATTCTAATACTAGACCATTATGCCACCATGAATTTGTTCAAAATATATACAAATTTATTCTGGGATTTATTTTTTCCCTTTTTTATTGAATCCAATTTGTGGAGTTCTTTTATCTCTGGAAAGAAAATCATGATGGAATAAATGGGGGGTGTTGAGAGGCAAAAGTGTGCTTCAGGATTAAAAGAGGGACACCTGTTTGTCTCACAGGGCAGTAGGAGGGGTTCATCTTATTTTTCATCAGCTTCTATTTGCTTGCACTTTGGCTAAATGATAACTCCCAACAATCAGTCCTTGTCTCCCTAACATGCAACCCGTTGGACCCTGTGGGGGTGGAACTGTTAAACACTGATAAGAGTACATGTTATTCTTTTCAGAGAATCAATAGCTTTGACATTTTGCATCCTGTGCCAACAGTATTTATATGATTTTCAGTGCTTTTCATGTTTGGGGATCTGTATCACCGAGTTTTAGGCGTATCTCCCTTTATATTTATCATTTGAATTTTCACTGCATACTTCTATTGAGCTAAAATCAATGTATTTAACTGTATTTAACATAATTGTAATTTTGAATAGGACTAAATTCAAATACATATGACCAATTCAGGGGATTCATTATTCACCTTAATCAAGACCAAGCTTGATTAAGATTCATTGGAGAAATTTTAAAATCAAGTGTTTTTATACTTATCCACTACTTCATCCAGTCAATTAATATTTCTTACATACCCATAATGTATATGGCCTTCTGTTCATTTATTAATGGAGTTTAAAAAAATAAATACCATTTTCTTATAGGCACAGAGATGGCCATTGAGAAGTCCTAATCAAACATCCTCCAGTGATAATGTAGTGTGTTTTTGAAAAGAAACCTGAAATCGTGAGCTTCTGGGAGTTGGAGTTTAAGGGAGACAGAGTTGACATTTTCCCTTGATAAAAGAGACTAGGGACTCTTAGAGTAGTGGTACTCAGAGAAAGAGGTGTAGATTTTGAACTGTGATCTCAGCAGTAGAAGTAGAGTAAAAGGACGCTGGTGGTAGAGACAACCACAGAAGTCATGTCAGGAGAGAGGCCCTCTAGGAGAGAGGAGCATTTGGGACGACTAGAGACTTCATTCACTTGGGAAGACAGAACAACTGTGAGGTTCGGGAATGTTAGATCATGGGTGAAATTTCCCCTGGTCAAGGATCCAGGCAGCCAGTAAAGCTGCTTTCTCCCCTTTCCCTCTGTCTATCTGAAAAAAGAGATATCATCCAGAGTTATTTATTCTTTGAAGTTTTGTTTTGTTTTGCTGTCTAAAGTAGCTTTTTTTGACTCATTCTAGATAAAATCTTACCTATTTTAACTGCTTTAAATTTCTTTCTACATGTACTAAATTTGGACAAGGTCTGCAGGAGAGAGTGGTAGACTTTGGCTTCAAGAGATAAAGAAATCACCAAGATTCAAGTTCTGGTCTAAAAATACAGGCCTTTTTCCTGGCTTCAAGTGGAGTCAAGTCAAGGGAAAATTTTATAGTTTTGATTTATTGAATTTGGATAAACTTTCCAAAATGAATAACTAAACCAGATCTGTTCCTCAGGCTAAAATGAGTTAGAGCACCAATTTTTTTTTTCTGTCTGAGACAAGTCTGGGCTGTAAGATTACCTGTTCTCACACATTCATCCTTCCTATGCCCTCCATGCCTGTAGAGGGTAAGCGCTCTGCCAAATGTGGAGTAACTAGGGAGTGTTCAGTGGAAGGAGAGGAAATGTGGCTGATCCTGACTAGCAATTCCCACATTCCAAAGGTGGGGGCCATAAGAGGGACCACCTTCTCAAGAGAGGTCCGAATGTTACAACAACATATTCTTAAGAGGTACTATAGTGTAGTTTGGTGTGGTGTAGTAGGTCGGGAGACATAGGTTTTCATCCTGATCCTTCACTAACTTCCTACGTGACCTTAGATGAGGTATTTCTCGTTGGGCCTTAGTTGTTATTGTTGATGATGATGATAATGATGAAAGGTCTGGGCCAGATGATAACGATGAAAGGTCTGGGCCGGATGATCTCTAATTTTCTTCTAGCTCTGAAATTCTATGATCCTGTCATCTGGAATCCCCCACTCTCTACTCTCAATATATGTATGACAAGTCCTCATAAGACTATTGAATATAATTTTCAGGTATATAGACAGACACACATCTATCCTATGCTGGCACACTTCTGTCTCTGAACCATTCCCTCCCACACTTTGCTCTTCCCACCTCCATGTGGATATACAAAAGAGTACCTACTTACATATGTGTGTGCATGCACACGTACACACATACACACCCCTGTCATAAGCTATAGCAACCTGGTAGGGCCAGCTGTGTTATTTGTAAAGAGATTATTATCACCTGACCATTGTGACAAAACAACCCTCGCCTGCCAGGGATTCTGATTCACTGTCTATCAATGAGCTCTGGAGAATTTCATCTCTTTCCTTCTTTCTTCCCTCCTCCCTCCACCCCTTTTTTAACCTCTTTAAACATTCCATCTCTTCTGTGATCAAAGACCTCTGGCTGAACTGTTCCTGGGATTAAAAAAGGAAAACACCTTTTCAGAATTTTTTTTAATGACATTTGTTTCAGGGACAATCTTTAGCAGGCCTCCTAGAACATATGTCAGACAAACCTGTTTTGGCCCTTCCTATGTCTGAAAAATAAAATCAAGGTTTATCTGATGTCCCTCCTGCTCCAACTTTGCTGCGTCCTACTACACCCAAATGAAATTTCAGTCTATCGGAGAATGCACGGTGTGAAACATAGTCATACTGACCCCAAACCTGAAATCATATTTGGAAAGAAATAATACTTATTACCATTCTCCACACTCTGCCTCAGATAAGATGAGGACTAAGTCTTTGGCAATGGAGTCCACTATTTCTATTGTCAAAGGGTTTCTTTAGAAATCAGGATGTGGCACCCTCAGGGGTGGGGAATGAGCAATGAGGAATAGTCATAGGACCAAGAGCTTAAAGAGGCTATAGAGAATATGTAGTCAAATCTCATTTTATAGATGAGGAAACTGAGGCCCAGTAAGGAACAGTGACAAGCCCAAGGTTATGCAGCTAATAATTAGAAAAGATAGATTTAAATCCAGGTCCTCTGATTCCAAACCCAAAGCTCTTTCCACTTTTCTCAATTCCATTACTTTATGGGGAGGAAGAAGTTTTGGACCCTTGCTAGTATGAAATCATAATGATGAGAAAAAAAGTAGAGGCTCTGAATTAGGAATGAAGTGTTCAAGTGAGAACACCCCTCAACAAAACCAGCATGTCACTTTAAAAAAAATACCATACCATCCTAACTCTTTGCCTTTGCTGACACTATTTCCTATTTTTAAAAATTATTTATTTATCTGTTTTATTTTTAATTTAGGGAATAAAACAAGCATTTCCATAATAGTATAATTTTTTAAAAAGATGATTACACATGAAACTGCAAATCTATTATGTACATCATGCTATTCCTTTTAAATATATAATAAAGTTACCATGTAAACTTCTTTTTTTTTTAATTTTTTCCCTCCTTTCTGCTCTAGAGATGGCTACCATTAGACACAAATAGGTGTATATTTGTAAAATTATTCCATATGTACTTTTGTTTATTAGTTCTTTCTCTGAATGCAGATAGCATTTTCATATGTCCTTTATATTTAATTTGGGTATTTATAATAGTCAAATGACCTAGTTACTCAAAGTCATTCTTAAAACAATATTGCTGTTACTATATGCAAAGTTCTCTTGGCTCTGCTCATTTCACTCTTCATTATTCCGTGCAAGTCTATCCATATTTTTCTAAGATCGTTGAGCTCAACATTTCTTATAGCACAGCAGTATTCCATCATAATCAGTCATTCCTAATTGATAAATGTTCCCTATTCCTTGAGTGCCTTCCCTTCTAATCTCTGCCTCTGAAATTCTTCTTAATCTTCAAGACTCAGTTCAAAGGCCGTAACTGATTTTCCCAGTAAAAAATTGGTCTATTCCTATTGTTAATCCACAAAGCACTCAATGCTAACATTACATTTTTTAAGATTCTCAAAGCATATTTTGTCATTTGATACAAAAACCCTTCAAGGTGGGTACTAAGGATGTTATCCTCATTTTTCAGATATGGGAACTAAGAATCATTAAAGTGAAGTCACACAGACAGCAAGTGCTGGAGACAGGATTTTTGAACCTCATATCCAGACTCCAACTCCAGATACTTATTATAACACTCTCTTCTACTTATGTAATACAAAAGTGTAGAGCCCTCTGTCCCTAAGAACCCCAGCTCTAAGGTCACGCATAGGCCAGGTTCAGTCCACAAGGAAGGTTGACCTCTAACGTGAGGGGTCAGTGTCTTTGTAGCCTCTGACTCTTCATGCTGATGTCCTAGACAGAGCCCCAGTGGAAATCACATAAAGCATAGGTTTGGCTCATGTCTATGATTTCCCCAATAGGATTAAAGAGTTCCTTCTAAAAAAAAAAAAGAGTTCCTTCTAGAAAAGCACTTAATGTACAATGTAGATCAGGTCCAGGACAGCTATGTATTTCCTCCGCATCAAAGAAATTCTTTAAACACAAAAGATTAATATGTGCTTATTGACAAAGACTTAAGACCTGAAACAATAACCAATTAACTTCTATTATAGTTTTCCGTGATATTAATACTTAAAACATCAAAGAATAAAACCTTTTACAGAATTTCTGAATAGTCATTTCACCTTCACCTCAACTCTGTACTGTTGGAACAACTCCCCCAAGTTCTGTCAAACCAGGCCGTGGCTTGCGCTCACCATCCTGTCATTGATCATTTTCTCTAAGAAGAGTATAGCTACGGAAAACTTCTACTGTCAGTAAGTTGTAACTGAGGGACCCAAAAGGTCCTGAATTTGTGAACTCATGAGGTTGCCTTCAAGGCTGGGTATGTCTATCTCAGGATCACTGTTCAGGTACCTATGCTCAGGGAAAGATACACCAGAAGAAGAATCAGCAAAGCAGCCAGGGTCTGGGCAGTTCATGTACCCACTGCCATTCACCATAGCTTTCTCCATTAAGTGTGGGTATGAATGAAAGGAGGAAGAGGAAGAGGAAGAGAAAGAGGAGAAGGAGAAGGAGAAGGAGGAGGAGAAGGAGGAGGAGGAAGAGGAGAAGAAGAAGGAGAAGAAGAAGAAAAAGAACAAGAAGGAGAAGAAGATGAAGAAGAAGAGAAAGAGAGAGAGGGAAAGGAGAGGAGAGAGGGAAGGAGGGAGGGACAGAGATAGGGAAAGAGAGAAAGAGAAGAAAGAGAGAGACAGAGACAGAGAGAGAACTTTTGATCCTGTTGGGGAGATACTACTACTACTAATAATAATAATAATAATAATTAAATGATCAATCAACAAGTGCTCTATCAAGCACTTACTGTGTGCCAGGGACTATGTCAAGAGCTGGTGCTATGATGGTAAAATTGAAAACAACTCTAACCTCAAGGAGTTTACATTCTAATGAAGGAACTTAACAATAATAATAAAAGAATAGCTAGTGTTTGTATTACATTTTGAGGATTGAAAAGCACTTTACATATATTATTCTCTAAGAAACGTGCTATTATCATTCCTACACAGGTTATGTATGTATCTACATGGCCCATGTAGGTTGTATGTGTCCATTTGGGTTTGTCTAGATGTAACTTTCGGGGAAGTGTGAATAGACATCTCCATAGTCTACACCTACCCTTCTCCAAGGGATACTTCGACTTTAGCCAGGAAAGGAACAGGTGACAGGGTCTACAAGGCTAGATACTCTATTATCCTCAAATAGGGGGTACCAGGCTAGAATTACATATATTCTGCTCCTCATTCAGACATGAGGCATCTACTGATAAATCTCCACCAATGAAAGAGTCTTGTGCAAATAGTTTTGAGGGTTACACTTAATTTATAGATAAGGAAACTGAGGCTGGGCAAAGTTAAGTGGCTTGCCTAGAATCACACAGCTAACAAATATCTGAGGAAACATTCAAACTCAGGTTTTTCTGACCGCCAAATCCAGTGCTTTATCCACTATGTCACCTAAGATGGACACATACACACATTTAAAATAACCATACAACATAGGAGAGTCAGTGTCATATGGTAATAGAGAGCTGACTTCAAATTTAGGAATACCTGGACTTAATTCTCCCTTCCAGTCAATACTGGCTGTGTAACCCTGGGCAAGTCACTTCAACTCTCAGTGTCTTTGGCAACCCTATAAATTGCAAAACAGTTGTGAAATTCCATTGGTACAGAGAGGTTAATAAAAACAAATTAATAATAACAGCTGGCATTTATATCGTACCTACTAGATGCCAGGCACTGTGCTAAGCACTTTGCAAGTATTATTTCATCTAATCCTCACAACAACCTTGGAAGGTAAATGCTATTGTGATCCTCATTTTACAGACAAGGAAACTGAGGCAAATGAGCTGAAGTGAATTGCCCAGGGTCACATAGTCAGTAAGTGTCTGAGGCTGGATTTGAACTCAGGTCTTCTTGACTCCAGGCCCAGCACTCTATCCACTGTGCCATCTGGTGACCCCAAAGTTTTTCACCAGGTGTGCTCTGTACCAAGTCCAGCCTAAAACAAGACAGAATAGACTACATTCAGTGAATGGTAAGCAGCAAGTACCAACCAGAGTAGTTGAGGAAAAAATTGACTGTGGGCTCAAGAAGGCTTTGAAGGCTCATGGAGGTAGTTGGGCTTGGGCTGGGCCATGATGGACAGACAGGATTTGTATAGGTGTGAAAATGTGGCTATTCCTAGTCAAGCTTTTCTTAGATATCTTATTCCCTTCCAGGTGCTCACTCTTCCCTGAACTAAAGAGAAACTAAAGGGAGCTCAGAAACTTGTGACTCAGACATATTCTATGATAAGCAATCTAAGGGGATTTCTTAGGGAGGGGAAAGGTGGCTGGCAGTGAAACACTGGGGACAAAAGATACAGTGCACCTGATCACTTTGTAATGGTGCATAATATTTGTGCTAAAAACATCCTGGGATTATTGTGAGGAAAATAATTTGAAAGCCTTAAAGGGCTATATAAATGTGAACAATTATGATATAGTAGAAGACAGAGGATGTTAGTCATAACTTGGCACAGGCGAGTGAAGTTAACCAGTCGAGAAGGATTTTTAAGGGGAGCAGAGCAGTGTATGAGGAAGCAGAGTTAGGATCAGAAATGAGGTACAGAGATGCTAGAATATGGGTCGGTAGGAGCTGAGCAGTGGTCATGATCTCAGGAGTAGGACAGAGGAAGAGAGCAGTTAACATATAAACCCTGTGCTCCAGTCAAACTGGTTTGTCCACTGTTACCCAAACAGGTCTTAGGTTTTCCCACATTCCATATTTCTTATACTTGGGCTGCCCTCCTCCCTTCTCTCTTCCTGTTTAATTCCTGCTCATCCTTCAAGACTCACATGAATTACTGTCTCCTCCAGGTAGCTATGATCAGGGCTCATAGAACCATGGAATGTCATAGTTGGAAGGAACATTAGAAATCGCCTATGCCTAGCTTGTCATTTTATAAAGGGGAAACTTGAGATCCAAGCAAGTTAACCAACATCCAAGGTCATACAGGTAATATGTGGTCAAGATAAAATTCTATCCTGCACCCTAAGGGTTTGCAGAGTTGGTTTTATCACATGTCCAAAGGCAGTATAAAAATATAATTCAAGGGATACCTGATCACTCCACCTTGTAGTACTCAAGATGAGTATAAGTAAACAAAAAAAACTAGTTTGGTGATAACTGTAGTACATGCATCACAAACTCTTACAGACAATAAAGGAAAATGCTTTGGAAAACGACACAATCCTCCATGTGCAATGACACTTGGTGATTTCAAAGCAAAAAATGAAACTGGGAAGACATGTGAAAAAAATGTTTGAAATATGATTGGGGATTTAAAAATGAAAGATTCCAAAAGTTGTAGGCTATGTAGCAGCCTCACATCTCTATTGTGAATATTTTCTTCAAGAAGTAAGTAGAAAAACTTTGGACATAGGAAGTATCAACCAGTATCACAAATAAATAAATAAAACTAACAATAACAAATGCTTACCAACGTGTGATATTTCCTAAATTAGATTTATTTATTCAGTCAAATCATCAAATTGTTGGAGCAAAGGTCAAAATCAAAACCAAACTAGAAGAAAAGATGCAATATTGAGGTCACCAACAGGACCTGCTCAAACAAGCTTAATAACTTGTTAATTGAAAAGATGAGAAATAGATAAAGAAAAAATGCATTTACTCTGATTATTACAATAGCCTACAGAAGTTTCCAACTATAATCACAAGCTGGAGACCAAAAGAGCCTAGAAAATACCTCAGTTAGTGATGATCTAAGCTCCTTGAAAAGGGGTCAACCAAGAGCAAAAGAACTTTAGAATATAAAATCACCTGCAAGTTCCAGCACAAGAGGATGATCAAAGATTATGAAAAGTTAAGAAAAAAATGATGGAAGAGAAAATGAGATTATAAAATTCTTGATTTGAATTTCAAGTCATATCATCACCAGAATATTGATTTGTAGATGAATCTATAATGAAGATAACAAATTTTTTGGATAACAAAATTTTTTTCAGTGAAATAGTATTTGTACAATAAAATATTTTCATCAATCAATGAAAGTGGACATTTATTCCCTAACATCTCAGACCCTAACACACAACGTAAGGAAGTAAAAACGGTATTTAAATGAAGTTACAACTTCTAGGTTATGGGACAAACAAGATGGTGGTGGGCAAGAGATTTTCCTTCAGATCCCACTAAATGTCCTTAAGTATGTTATTTAAATTGTCCTTCCAAAAAAGAAGAATTATGCACCAGATGTAGAACAATCACAACTGAGTCCATAGGACAAAAAATAGAGACTCCCAACAACTCCCTTATGAATTAATGCTGGAAAATGCTAATCCTTAGAGCATAACCTCTGCATCCTTCCCATACTAGCCTCCACGTTCCCAACAAGGACACAAAACCTGAACTAAATAGGCTTCTGACTGGGGGACTCAAATTGGGATCCCCTCCGTCTACTGGGATACTGCCTGCACATTTTATCCCCTGCATGTGCTCCATCCCAAAACATGTGTTAGATAACAATTTCTGCCCAGACATGTGAAGAAGGGTAAAAAGGGAAGCTTTCTCCTTTCTGCAAGAGCAGCTCCTACATTACAGTTCCCCCTCACCCCCTGAGGCTACAGAGACTTTATATGGATCACCCTTCCTTTCCTGTCTCAACGCTTAAAAAAGTAACATGCCAATTCAGTACAGCCATAGAAGGAAAGGAAAGTCATAGGAGGAACCAAAGTAGGGGGGGCGGTACAAGAGACTGAGAGGATCTGCGTTAAAATTCCTCCACAGACAGAACCTCTGCTGCTATTGAGAAATTTCTTAACCCTCCTAGGCTTCGGTTTCCTCATCTCTAAAATAAAAGGATCTCTGAAGTTCCTTCCAGATACAGATCTACAAATTTCATCAAAGTATTTAATATTGATTATGTTTTCAAGAGCTAAAAAGAACAATTAAAAATAAACCAATACTTTACCACAAGCACAAATTCCTATCAGGTGGCACTTTCCACTGGGAACTTGGAAAAGCTTTGAAATTTTCCCAAGGAATCTAATGTAAGCTAGACCTAAACTATTTTGAAGTTGAACCTCGTATCCTCCGGTGCACATAAAAAGCCAAATTATCTTATTATGTGCATTTCTGTGTGGTAAGAGCAAGAGCTCTTTTTTATAGGCTGAGATGGTCCTTGAAGGGTGCAAGGAGTCCATTTGGCTTCCTCTGCTGCCTGAGATATAAAAGCCACAGCTCAGCTGGAGCCTTTTGTTGTGAGAGGTTTTACTTGAGCTCCTGCGTCCTCCAGGTAATGCCTTCCTGACAATGCACTGCTAGGTGGCTAGTGTGCCCATGGAGGAAGAGGGGAGTAGTTTTTTATTTGAGTTAGTGTCCTTTTTAAATGAATTCTTTTAATCTACTATTATTAAAGTTTTATTTCATTTTTATGAGCTATGAATGCTTCTGTGCATTTTAACTCTTAAGCTTGAATCAGTGGACTGGTCTAGGTTAGACATACCCAGAAAATGCTGATCCTAATCTTAAAGATGGCAACCAGTCAGAAAGAAATAAACAAAACAAAACATCATACATTGTCAGGACTTTTACTAAGGCATGGAGATGGTGGCACACAATCGTTACTATTCAGCAGGAATAATATGGTTGGGTTAAATAATTCAATTCAACATTTATTAATCAATTAAACAATCAACATTTGTTAAGTACCTACTATGTGCCAGGCACTGTACTGAGCAACAGGAATACAAAAAGAAACAAAAGACAGTCCCTGACATCAAGGAGTTTCCAATCTAAAATATTATATATTAACATATGGGAGGCACTATGCAAGGTGAAGGATTATCTCATCAGTCAATCAGCAAGCATGTATCAAGCATCTACTATATTAGAGGGAGGGGGTGATTCAAATGCAAAAACTGAAACAGTCCCTTTTAACAGGTAACTCATATTGTAATGGATGAAATATGAAACAACCTAAGATACAGTCCAACTTTAAAATTCTATTTTCTATATTTGCATTGCTCCCGAATTTCAGAAGAGTAGAAGAGTGGGGGGGGGGGGATGAAGGGAGAGAGAGAGAATTGAGTATTTTTTCCCATCAGTAAAATGGAGATAACAAACCTTTCACTGTTTTGCTCACAGAGTTGTAAGGAAAGTACTTCTATAAATATGAACTATTATTATAATTCCTGCTAAACTCTGAAAAGCTTCTGCCTCAGAAAATTAGATTGTAAGGCTTGGTATGGCCAGCAGGTGTCACTGTGGAGCAAAGTTAACTGAGCACTTGCTTTTTGACTCCTCCCAACAGGAAAAATGGGAAGGAGCTGAATCCTCCCAGACCACACCTTTCTGCTCCCACTGGGCTGACTCAAGGATATAATCTTCCCTTTCATCACAGCATGTATTCTGCTAGTTGAGCAGCTGCACCTGACTTCAGCAATTTAACTCACTTTAGTCTAAGGGCAAAATGCTATCATGGTCTAGGTGTATCACATTCTCCTGCTAGATTAGGGAGCTTATAACACACACACACACACACACACACACACAATTATTAACAGTATCATAATAGCTTAGAGCCCCCAGTCAGGAAAATTCCTAACATTTGGACAGAAATTTAGATCTTTGCCACCATTTACATTCTGCATGCTTCTCATTTAGTCCTACTTTCCTCTTTGCTTGGTACATACTAAATATACTGACATGCAGTACTAGCCTTTATGATCAACAGTGAATTTTTATATGAAACAAAGATCAGGATTAGGAAACAGATTTTTTTAAAAATTAAAAACAAGAAATAATTATAGAACAGTACCTGTTACCAAACAGGAATAAGGAGGCAATATTGGAGAAAGAGTAAATCAATTACAACCTGCAGTCTCTATTATCTTTGTTCCATCTACTATTTACCACTGGCCTCCTATACTCTCTCAAACACAAACTATATCAGTCTCTCATTGTTTATGCCTCTATCTTTTCATCCTCTCTCACAGGCAGACAAGTTATATGTATTTTGCATCATTTCTGCTCTGTATCCATCATTTGCTTGTCATAGGCTGTGTGTCACTTTTTCAAAACTCCCAGATGTGACTAAAGTCTATCCCCCAAGCTCAAAGATTGGCTATAGTCCCAAGTTCTCTCAGTACTGGAAAGAAACAATTGCCCCTCTGAACCATAAACCCCAGAATGCCCATCAGGTCACAAACCCCTGTTACGGCTACATCTTCCAAATACTTGGCATAGTGAAAGAAATGATTATTAAATAACTAATTGTTAATATTGAGGAGACAGATTTTTTTCCTTTCTAAAAACTTAATAAGCAGAAAATTGAGAGGAGGAGTTTATAGACAGTTTATTAGATAAAGGTCTCATAGGGGCAGCGAGGTGGCGCAGTGGATAGATCACCGGCCCTGGAGTTAGGAGGACCTGAGTTCAAATCTGGCCTGAGACATATAACACTCACTAGCTGTGTGACTCTGGGCAAGTCACTTAACCCCAATTGCCCTCACCAAAAAACAAACAAAAAAAAAAGATAAAGGTCTCATATCTGAAATATATAAAGAACTTTGTCATGTCTGTAGGAATGCAAATCATTCCCTGATTGATAAATGGTCAGGAGATGTGAACAGGAGGTTTTCCAATGAAGAAATCAAAACAATTTATGATCATGTGGGGAAGTGCTCTAAATCATTATTAGTTGGAGAGATGCATTACTAATAAAATTATTAATTACCCAGAAACTATGTCTCTCGAATTTTTTATATGTCACACATAGGTTTTAGAGCCAGAAGGAAATGCCAGAGAAAATTTTCTACAGAAAGTAGAATTTGAGCTGAGTTTTGAAGAAAACTTGGAAACTAGGAATTGTAAGAGTTAAAGAAAAGGAGTGCATTCCAATCATCGGCTCAGCCTTGAGAAGGCACAGCCACAAGACACTGAATTTCAAGCATGTGACTTTGTATTTGATTTGTATATGACTTGTTTATATTTACATAAAGGGACAGAGCCCATCTCCACCTCAATTAATATAATCACAGAAAACCCAGATACCTTAACTGAATCAATCAACAGTATAAACTAAGTCCCATAGAATTTTCCTACAACCCCACTATAATGTATGAAAAAAGTTATTATTCAATCTAAGAGTGTTGTAGCATTTTGACCATTGCACGAAAACAGATTATACCACATAGGAAATAACATATAGTTGGCTTTAAAAAAAAAAAAGTCAGACATACCTGAGCTTGTATACACAAAGAGCAGCCACTCCAGAAGTAGGACAGTCTAGAACTGTAGAACTCCAAGTTTGGAGTGGGATGATCCCTGAGTGAGAATCACTCTTTTTTAAATTTTATTAATTTATTTTGATTTATCAACAATCACTTTAAGCTTTTGAGTTTTAAATTTTTCTCTCCTTCCTCCCTCCTTTCCTCCCCAAGATGGCATGCAATCTGCTATACATATACATTCCTATTAAACATATTTTCACATTAGTCACATTGTAAGGAAGAATTAGAACCAATAGGAGGAATCAACAGAAAGAGGAAACAAAACACAACAGAAGGAAAAAAACAGCAAATAGTATGCTTTCAAACTCGATAGTTCTTTCTTTGGATGTGGATAGCATTTTCCATCATGAGACCTTTGGAGATGTCTTAGATCCTTGCTTTGTTGAGAAGGCCTAAGTCTGTCAAAGTTAGTCATAGCACAACGTGGTTGTTGCTGTGTACAACATTCTCCTGGTTCTGCTCACTTCACTCAACATCAGACCATACAAGTCTTTCCAGGTTTTTCCGAAGTTAGCCTGTTCATCATTTCTATGAATATGATATTATTATATAATTATATATAATATAATTAATTAATATTAATATTAATATTAATAGTTTTCCTAATATTGAACCAGCCCTGCATTCCTGGCATAAATCCTACTTGGTCATAGTGTGTTATTCTTGTGATGAGTTGCTGTAATCTATTTGCTAATATTTTATTAAAATTTTTTGCATCTATATTCATTAGGGAAATTGGTCTATAATTTTCTTTCTCTGTTTTGACTCTTCGTGGTTTAGGTGTCAGCACCATGAAAATCACTTTTAAGACAAAGAAAATTTCTCCTACCTCTCTCTCCATTCATCCCCTGCCCCCACTTGACTTTTCTATTGAAGAGACTCGGCCAGTAGCAGATTATGCTACCAGCTGGAATCCAAGATACTGGATCAGGAAGAGACAACACACCCAGTCAGAAGCAGACAGGCATACTGAGGACAAAGAGATCCAGAAAGACAGTCACCCAAAGGGGCAGGACTCCTTGCACCAGGAAAGAATGCTGACTATGGGTCCAAGAAAGAACTTCCAGACTATAAAATACTGAGAGCTGTGAGCTGCTTCTTTGCCACACACTAACCCTGGCCTCCTGGCTGTTCCACAAGACCCTCCATCTCTTGGCTCCAGGCATTTTATCTGGCCTCCCCCCATCCCTGGAGTGCTCTCTCTCCTTGACTCTAACTACTGACTTCCCTGGCTTCCTTTAGGTCCCAACCAAAATCCCACCTTCTATGGGAAGCCTTCCCCAACCCCTCTTAATTCCAGTATCTTCCCTTTGTTAATTATTTCTTATTTATTCCATGGGCAGCTAGGTAATACAGTGGATGGCACCTGGTCTGGAGACAGGAACACCTGAGTTCATATACAGCCTCATATACTTACTAGTTGTGTGACCCTGGGCAAGTCATTTAACCCTTTTTGCTTTGGTTCTGAGTTAGAGAAGGAAATGGTAAACCACTCCAGTATCTTTGCCAAGAAATCCCCAAATGGGGTCACAAAGAGTCAGATACAACTGAACAACAATATCTTGTATAAAACTTGCTTTGTATGTATTTGTTTGCATGTTGTCTCCCTTAATTAGGCTGTAAGGTCCTTGAGGGCATGGACATCTTCTGCCTTTTTTTGTATCCCCAGCACTTAGCACAGTACCCTGGCACACAGTAGGTGCTTAATAAATGTTGACTGATGGATTGATTGACTCACTATATTATATTCTAAGTCTGAATCCACTCTTCCAATGGACCAGTTTGTATCTGTAGGAAATTGGGCCCCAAATTTTGGGGATATGGTAATGTTTTGTACCAACTGTTCTTACTTCATCACCTTAGTAAGTACTTTTGCTATAAACTAAACATCTATTGGCTTCTCATTAAAGGGAAGCCTAACAGTGGAGTCTTATGATTAACAGTACTAGAAATACCTCCTTTCAGAGTCACCCCTAGAACTCTGAGTGGTAAGTAGCAACTATCTCTCTAGGGATCCCAAAACCAAAGTTTGAGTAAAAGCTGGGAGAGCAGCCTCAAAGGGGTTATTTTATTACATATGTACATGTTATCTCCCCTATTGGAACAAGGGCAGACAATGATTTACTTTTATGTTCATATCCCTATCATTCAGCAGAGTGCCTAGAATATAGTAGGCACTTAATGAATAATGTTGATTGGTTGATTAGGCCAGTTTGTCTGAAAGATAAAGTATGTGAAGGATAGTAGTGTATAATAAACCTGAAAAGATAAGCAGTAGGCAAATTAGACCAGAGGCTGACATAATTTCAGAGGCCCTTTGAATGTTTAAGATCTTTGTTCAATCCATTACGAATGTCAGAATTTTGTTTTGTACAAGAGCATGTTAAACATTTTTCATAGTCTCTAATATTGTAACTAAAAGACTTAATTTTTTAAACAAAATTTAGCTGGCAGTGATAATGTGAACTAGAGTACTTTTTTATTAAAAAAAAACTTGAGTAAACTTTTAGAAGTGATTATAGTACAGATATTTAGTACTAACTGCTATTTAAATCATCTCTGGCTAACAAAAGTATTTCAATTATATTTTGCTCTCTAAGATTTATACTCTGTCATTGGAAGACCTCAAGAATAATATATTTATGATAATGTGACCAACAGGAAAAATTCCTTTTATTTTATTAGTTAAAAATAATTTGGTTTCTGAATAAAAAAATGCTTAGAGGTAGGATTGACCTTATGCATGAGAACAGACACCAGCTTTTATGATGTGATTCGAAAGACATTAAAAAGGGCAGTCTGCTCCTCAAAATACCCTCATTAGCCTAACATAGTCACCAAAATTACACTGTTAAAGATTAATTAATGCCAAATATCACCTCTCTGGGCATCTATCCTCATTTAAAATAAGAAACCCATGGCCAAGCAGGAATATTAATTATGTTTATCAAGTATCAGTCATTGATTTCTTAACGTAAATTAGTTTATGTATTTCCTCTGTGAAAGCAGAGAGAAGGCACCCTAAGAAAATCACAGGTATGCAGAGGGCTGACTGGGTGTGCCTGGGTGTGTTGGCATATATCTTACACCCACTTATCAAGGGAATGGAATTTTTATGGTGAGGAAGTAAAGAGTAAAGCAGAAAGGAGGTAGCTTATTGAAGGGAAAGAACATAGATTTTGGAGTCAGAGCACTCATGTGACCATGGGCAAGTTATTTAACATCTTTGGGCCTCAGTTGCATAATATGACAACATCATAGATTTAGGGGTGGTCATACCTATTTGCTAGCCTTTTTCCTTCAAGCTTAGTGGAATGCCACACACACACACACACACACACGAACCTTAGGAGCCATTGAATTCAACTCCCTCCTTTTACAGATGATCAAACTGAGGCACAGAGAGGTTAGGGACTAGTAGGTGTCTGAATTGGTATTTGAACCCATGTCTTCCGGATTCCAACTCCAGTTGGAATCCCTTGCTGTTTTATTTCATCATCCATAAAACAAAGAGGTTGTACTGGATGACTTCTAAGATCCCTTCCTGATCTATATAAATTACATTATAAACTTAGGATAATTTGAATAAAACACTTCTCTGAGGAGAGGCCTAGGTCGGTTGCCACATTGGATGTCTATAGGTAAGCAGAAGGCAGCATGGAGGCCTTGGGCATCCTCATTCTCTCATTTGGTGACCTCATCAGCACCCACGGATTTAATTACCACCTCTATATAATTGACTCCCATAAGTGTATATCCAGCCCTATTCTCTCTGTTGAGCTTAAGTGACTAATCTTCAACTGACTATTGGACATTTCAAACTGGGTATGTTATAGGCAAGTCAAACTCAATATGTTTTAAAAAAATAAAAAGAACGTATTAGTTTTCTCTTCAATTCAAATCTTCTTCTGAACTTCCTTGTTTCTATCGAGGCTACCACCATCCTTCTAGTCACCCAAATTGCAATTCTGTTATCTTCTACACCTCAGTCATCCTTATCCCACATATCCCATCAGTAGCCAAATCTTGTCATTTATACCTCCACAACATCTGTCACATTCATCCCCTCTTCTTTACTGTTATAGCCACCACCCTACTTCAGGCCCATATCATCTCCCACCAGGATTTCAATGACTTCCTATCTGGTCTCCCTACCTCAAGTTAATCCTCATTCCACTACATCCTTCACACAGTTGCTACAGTGATTTTCCTAAAATGCAAATGCAAACCACTGTGTCAGGTTGTTGCTGAGTCATTTCAGTCATGTCTGACTCTCCATGACCCCATTTGGGATTTTCTTGGCAAGGATGTTGGAGTGATTTGCCATTTCCTTCTCCAGCTCATTTTACGGATGAGGAACTGTGGCAAACAGGGTCACTTGCCCAGGGTCACACAGCTAGTAAGTGTTTTGAGGTTGGATTTGAACTCAGGTCCTCCTGACTCCAGGGCTGGTACTCTATCCACTGTGCCACCTAGCTGTCAAACCATGTCATGCCCCATACAATAAATAAAAGTGGCTTGTTTTTGCCTTTAAATCAAACATAAATTGTTTTTGATTTGTAAAACCCTTCATTACCTGCCCCCAACCTACCCTTCCTTTCTTTTACAATATTTATTCATAAATGTCTGGATACTTTTACCAGATATGGAGGTCATATTCCCTTCTGTTATTAATATCTTCTCTGTTGGTTTACCTGCTTATACTCATCTTTGATTTTTCTTCTTCCTAAGGTCTTTGCTAATTTCAGTATTTATATGGATATATATTTGCATATATGTACATACAGATATATATACATATGTGTGTGTATACATATATATATATTACCCTACAGATCACTTTTTGACTACTTTCCCTTTGATGGCAGTTCCCTTGGGGCCTGAACCTCAAAGTAGTCTCAGCCTCCTTCCAAAATGGGCAATTCACCTTTCACATAACTCAGCTTTTGTCCCAAGTGACTTCTGGGGGAACAGAATTGGCCCTACTTGAATAGTGGCCTCTTTCAATCTTAGTAGAGTACACACACACACACACACACACACACACACTGTCCTGCCCCAGTTCCCTCTGTCCTTCACGGCTGCATGCTGCTGTACCAGCCAAGACAAGACAAGATTCTCCATTTTGCATTTCTGAGGTGCTAGGAAGAAAGGTTAGGGGAAGGTGAGGGGTTAACTGAGTTCTGTTATAAGCCCCTGGGTCAGCTTAAGTGAGAAAGACTGTGCTGAGTAAGCATTTCAGAGGTTAGGGATTTTTGGCGACCTAGACCTTGGAGGCAGCTGGAATAACTTTATCTATTGTATATAATTCCTACTTTGGAAAGGTTTGAGAGGTGGTGAGGATTAGTGTCTAGTCCATTCTGTTAATCACATGACTGTGAAGTCCCAACCTACCTTTCCAATCTTATGATACATTATTCCTCCAGAAGAATGACTTTCTTGTTGTTATCCATATGCAATATTCCATCTCCTTTTCCCATGGTTTTGTCCTTGCTATCTTCACTTCCCAACCTGCACACACACACACACACACACACACACACACACACACACACACACTTCCCCTACCCAGCCTGAAACCCATTTACTCCTTGTCTCTGACCCTTCAATTTTATTTTGAATATTCTTAGACATATACATATTGCTTCCCCTCCTGCCCCACTCCCCATAAAGGCAAGAGTGATTTCGGTTTTGTCTTTGTATCCCCAGCACCTAGAACTTAGTAGGTACTTAAGAGATGCTTGATTGATTGATGACTGCGGTGAAAATTCTTGACAGACAACCTCTAAGCTCCCTTCCAGTCCTACCATGCTATGTTCTTTGTTCTAAGGTTCCTTCTGGGGACAGTGCTCTGTGTTCAGTGACTCTAAGGTCTCATATTCCCAGGGCAGCTGAGTGGCACTTTGGATAGAGCACCAGCCTGGAGTCAGGAAAACTAATCTTCCTGAGTTCAAATCTGGCCTCAGACACTTACTAGTCGTGTGACCCTGAACAAGTCACTTCACCCTATTTGCCTCAGTTTCCTCATCTGTAAAATGAGCTGCAGAAGAAAATGGCAAATCAGGGTCTGACTGAACAATAATATCCTATGTTCTAATCTCACAATAACAAAAAGTCATTGAAAGGTAAGGTCTTTATGATCTTTGAAACATTGTATAAATATGTGCTATTATTATTCTGACAAGGTCTCTTCACAGAGCTATAATTAGCAATTCTGGTACCAAGGACAAACAATACAAAACTTACATGGACAAAGAGGCCAAAAGGTACTCTCAAATATTTTGACAACATTATTTGTGAGTGGGGAGTGGAGGATGGAAAAGGAGCAGAAAGAAATCCTAGAAATGTCAGGTTGCAATGACCTATAGGAGGATAAACTCTGGGCCATTGCTCAATGGGTAAGAGTCAGACAACCTATTGTGTCTGACCCCACCGCCTGGAAGGCAATCTCTGGAAGCTTCTGCCTCTGGGGAAAGGACCAAAGCTGAGCCAGGCTGGGCTAGGCTGGGTTGGGCTGGGCTGGGGAGGAGTTCATCTGGGGCATGGCTGTGAGGGGAAGGAAGCTTGTTCTACTTATTTTTGCAATTTTGGCACCCTAGGACAAAGGCCATTCTTTCTGCCCTAGTTATACCTCTGCTCTTCTAGTTCTAACATTAAGATCTATAAAAGGTTGACGCAAAGGTACGTGGTGAGAGGGGGAGCAGGCAGAGGGTGACAAAACTCACCTATTTCACTGTTTTTCTGAGGCCTGGCTCTGCTCAGGACCATTAACTCAGCAACTAGGAGCCTGTTTTACAGGATCTTTTAATAACCACCAGCCCTTATGCACCTTATGCAGAAATTCAGCAGCCTGGCAAGAAACCAGGGCTATAGTTCAAAACTGTGACAACACTGGAGTCTGAAATACCTTTTTATTATTTGAAAAATGGCCTGATGCAACAGCCTCTGTCTAGTTTGCTGACTTCAGTTACAGGAGAGAGAAGCAAAGTTCAAGGGGATGTTATTGACCTTAGATATCTCTTCATAGAAGGCTATGAAAAATAAAGGGAATTAGATAAGAATTTGTTCACCATCTAAAAGAAGAAGGAAAAAAAACCTTTCTGCCTCTGTGCCCAAAACCAGCACAAAGTTTTTAGGTCTTTTTAGGAACAGAAGCTAAAACTTGGATGTGCAGAGCTTTGGACAAATCACTTAAACTCTCCAGGACTCAGGTCTTCATCTATAAATTAGGGAGTTGGATTGAATGGCCACTAAGCTCCCTTCCAGCTCTGAACCTATGGTCCAGGATTAATGACACAGACTGAATATCTCTCTGTGCCCTAACAGCAAAGATGTGCTGATAAATGTTTAACAACTGACTCTCTGAAAAAAAAATAGAGATATAGATATAGATATATATACATTACCCACTTTTAATTTTAATTTGCATATTATTAACATTGTCTCCCTCACTTTTCCTAAGTCCAGACAATCATCAAAGCAATATATCAAGGCCTGATTTGTAGCATTTGCTGATTTCTGAGATGTAAATGCTCACACTGACAATTGGCCCTCAGTATAAACTTGTCTTCTACACACCCCTGCCTAATAGACAACCTTTGTGAAGGTCTGTAGTTAAAAGAATCCTTGGCTTTCCAGTGATGGAGCACTTCAGACTTAGTCAGATTGGTTATCAGCTGATTCCATCACTGGGCCCATACTGTTTAGTCTGCCAGAGACAGTTCTAGTGACCTATCCTTCCTATCCTTCAAGAACACAGGGCCACCTTCCTGCCATTATGAGATCTGAGGGTAGGATTTCAGTGAAGAAAAAGAACTGGAATAGCAATGGTAATAATGGAATGCCTATAGTACTTTTTAGTTAGTTACAAAGTGTTTTTACACTCATGGTCTTATGTGATTCTTACCACTATCCTTTAAGGTAGATAGTGCAAGATTTTTCATTTATTTTTCTTTTTTAGGTAGGGGGTAAGAGGAAGGCCTAGATTTGTGATTTCTTTCATGCAGAGAACTCTGTTCAAACTCCCTCCATCAATATGAATCAGCTACTGTCTATAACTTAGAGCCTTAGAGAGTTGACTGGGGCAATAGATGGTCAACAACTACTATATGTCAGAGGCAGGCCTTGATCCCAGGTTATCCTGACTCTAAGGCTTCTCGCTAGCCACTACATCATTGTTAGTGTGACCCTGACCATGCTGGAGGAGGAATATGAGGTAGGAACAACAGGAGACTCACAAGAGAGCAGTCTACTTGTTAGGGGCTTCATTGGCCTTCCAATAAGCATGTGTCTTACTCCAGGTCTGTAGATTAAGTCTCAAGCTAATTCTGTGTGCCATAAGTTCCATAAGTCTAAGAGAAAAGAAGGTAAAGAGAAGAACTTGGAAGCCTGGTCTGCCTCAGTGCTTTGGAGCCTGGATAGTAACCATTCATTAATTCCTTTCACTTCATCTCATCCTAAAATTAGACAACTCCCTCCATTTCTTGTTGCTCTAATCTTCCTCCCCACCATTATACACACTCTTTGTGTTACCCAGTCTTTTCTGCCTTGGTCTGGGGTCCAGGACCAGAGCACAAAAAGCTATATGTTCTGAATCCAGAACTGGCTGAATTCAGAAAAGACCCATGGTCTTTCCCAACAGCACTGGGCTGAAGCTTTAGAATAGCACGATTGAGTTTCATGTTTAGTGCCACCTTTCAGGTTGATCCACTAGCTGCTACCCAACTCTGGGTTTCATAACCTTGGGTGCTACCTTGCCCATTCCCATGGGTCTTGGCCATCTTGAAGAAGATTTAAGAGCTTCCACAGAGCAATTTGCTTATGCCATTCCCAAACAATGGAAAAATCCAGGGTTTATGAGATGAATCAACTTATAATATGAAAATAACCAATGCCCCCAATGTGAAAACCCATTTAATGAAACCTATCAAAAGAAAAGAGCCTGGGAGTTAGGTATGCTTGATGATGCAATAGGATGTTATAGAAATATGTTGTGCTTCCAGTCAAGAGACCTGGGTTACCATCCTGGCTCTGACACTTATTAGTGTTCGTCTGGCCATGGACAAATCATAGAATCTTTAGGTTACCAGCTTTTATTAAGTGGCTACTCCATGCTGTGCATTGTACTAGTTACTGGGAATACAAAAACAAAAATGAAAAAATCCCTGCCCTCAAGGAGCTTGTATTCTATTGAAGAGGAAGCAGCAAGTAATTTCGTTCAAGAGGACGCTAGCAAATGGAGGGGAGGGGGGATATCAAGATGGGCTTCCTGTAAGATAAGACATTTGAGCTGAGCTTGGAAAGAAGCTAGGGATTCACTCCATCACCAGTTGGGGATAGTAATCTTTGCACTATCTAGGTCACAGAACAGTCATAAGTAATCCAACTGTCAAATCTTTAAAATTCCTATAAATATGAACTATAATATACTCATGAGTATTTACAAAATTTCTCACTTAAAAAAACAAAATGTAAGGTGCTGATTGTACAAGTGGCATCTGCCACTTGCCAGACATAGGATTTAGAGCAAGGAGGGTCAGGAAGACCCTGAGGAAATAGAAGTCCAGTGAACTTACATCAGCTGGCCAAAGTTACACAAATAGAAAGGAGCAAAGCTAGGATTTCAACCCAGTTCCTTTGACTCTAAATCCACTATTCTCTCTCCATTGTACCATGCTGCCTCTATCAGAAGAAAAATTGAACATCTGGTCATCTGAAGAGCTGATCTTTGACAAGCAACATCAAACATCTAGGTAACTGGAAACATCTGGATAAAGAACCTTTTTTTAAAAAAAATGAGGAGGAGGGACAGAGATAGATATATCTCTAGAGGGCACTTTCCAATGGCCATTCCAAACTTTTCTCTTCAATGTTCCTTTGTTACCTCTGATCCTCCCTCTCTCATCAGATTACTTCATGTCTTATATTCCCATAAAAATTAAAGACCATCCCTCATTTTTCTTTTTTTTCTTCACTTCTCCTAGACTTAGAAAAATCAGACAATTCCATGGATTTTCATCACTTTAGATGAGAGCTAATTATGGTTGATCTAACAGATACATTATAAAGTATACAACATTAAAAGTATATATACATATATATACTTTAAAGTATATAATAGACACATTGTAAATTTCTGAATTTGCTACATATTCATAAGTGAAAGTTTTAGGAATCCGATAAACACTGAAACAAGGAAATGGCATTTAAACTGCATTAGAAGATGTGCATAATCACTTTGTGACATACCACTTTATTTCATCATATGAGTACATGCTTAAAAGTTAACATGGGAAACCCTTATGTTCTTTCATTGTACAGTGCCCATATTTACAGTCAACCTGATGCTTCATCTAATGCACAAGTCAAGGCAAAGCCGGCTAATGGTAACCATTAGTAGAAACAGAATTTGAATTTGTCAGAATGCTGCTTTTTTGGTCAGCACTTCTGATTTTATAAACCGTCTAGTCCATCACACCAATTCCTATCCAGATATCCTGGTAAACCTGAGTATGGTAGGGCTGGGAAGGAAAGTGGAGCATAGGAAATGGCAGGAGCCTTAGAAAGGTTACCCTAAGAGCCTCCATATTTTTTGCTACTCCATACATCCAAACTCAATGCATCTTTGTCTATTTTCCCCCTCCCCTCTTTTTAATCTAGTGTCTGTGAAAAAGGTGGTCCTTCTTCCTGTAAAGCCATCCTCTCTAGTGATGCTTTTCATACAATTCCCCTTCTGCCTCTTCTGAGAACTTGCCTCATTCAGCTTTCCCTTTCCTTAATCATTCCTCATCTACTGCCTCCTCTCTCGCTGCCAAAAACCTGCTCAGATGATTTCCAATCTTAAAAAAAATCACTTGATTCTACCATCCTCTTAAGCAATCTTTCCTCCTTTTCTAATAAATAATGAGAATGATCAACTTTTGCTATCTCTATTTCCTCAACCCTTTACAATCTGGATTCTCTGATTCTACCTTTGTACCCAAATTGCATGCTTCAAGGTTATGAAAAACAGCTTAACTGATAAATCTAATTACTTTTTATTTTCAGTCCTCAAACTCCTTGACTACTCTGCAACTTTTGATGCTGTCAGGCACCCAGGGGTGTCATGGTAAATGTTTCACAACCAGCTCTCTGTGGGGGAAAGTGTACATGAAACACTTTTAAATTTAATCTGCACTATTAACATTTTCTCCATCATTTTCTTATGTCTAGACAATCAGCAAAATAAATTAAGCCTTAATTTGTAGCTTTTACCGACTTCCAAGATGTAAATGCTCACACTGAAAATTTAACAATCAACTCTCATGACTCATTCCAGAGGGCTCCATTATACCCCTGCAATCCATCCCACTCCTGCTGGATTTTCTTATTCTTTAACTTTTATAAAACTCTTCTCTCCTCTTTCTCCCACTTTTCTGATCATTCTTTAGTTTCCTTCATTGGATCATCATCCATGTTCTGTCCCCTTAGCATAAATTTCCCCCAAGGCTCTATTCTTGGCCTTTTATTTTCTCTCTATACTCTCACTGACCTCATTAGAATCAGTATCTGGATAAAAAAGTTTTTTTTTTTTTTTTTAATGAGGAGGGGGTCAGAGATAGACATATCTTTAAGGGATACTTTACAGTAGCTTTGATTATTCAGTGATCATTTCTATGAAGATAATTCCAAGATCCATGTATATAACCCTAATCTCTCTCCTGAACTCTAGTCTCACTTCATGACCATATCTCTTCCTGAATGTTCTATCAGCATCTCAAACCCAATCTGTCCAATAAATGAATAAGTATTCATTAAGCACATCCACATAGCAATATACCAGGTACTGGAGATACAAAGACAAAATTGAAACATTTCTTGCTCTCAAGTAGCTTACATGAGTGGGGGAACCAACATGTATATATAAATATGAATATATATGTGTACAGATATATACTTATACATATATATAATGTATATGTGTGTGCATGTGTATATGTATATATGTGTGTATATATTGTGTGTGTATAAACATATGTAAAACAGATACAAGGTAACTTTGTAAGGGAAGGCATTGGCTGTAGGGAGCAGGAAAGACCTCATGTAGAAGGCAAAGCTTGAGCTAAATCTTGGAAGAAATCAGGGATTCCAAGAGATAGAAATGGAAAGAATTGTTGAGAAGAAACTGAACTGGCTTTCTGAGAGATCTGAACTATTGGAAATGGACAGAGATGGAAAGAGTGCCATAAATGAGGAACAATAAGAAAGTAAGTTTGACTGAACCATGGAGTTTGTGGAGAAGAGTAATGTGTAATAAGTCTGGAACAGTAGGATGTGTCCAGATTATTTAAACAACAAACAGAAGGATTTATACTCTTTTTTAAATTAATTTATTTATTTTTAGTTTTCAACATTCACATCCATAAAATTTTGAGCTTTAAATTTTCTCCTCCCCCCTCCCCAAGATGGTGTGCAATCTGGTATAGGCTCTACATATACATTCATTTTAAACATATTTTCACATTAGTCATTTGTAAAGAATTAGAACCAATGCGAGGAACCATGAGAAAGAAGAAACAAAACAAAACAACAACAACAAAAGAAAGAGAGAGCAAATAACATGCCTCGATCCACATTCAACTCCATAGTTCTTTCTCTGGATGTGGACAGAATTTTCCATTATGAGTTTTATTAGAATTGTCTAAGATCCTTGCATTGCTGAGAAGAGCCAAGTCTATCAAGGTCTATCATTACACAATGTGGCTGTTACTGTGTACAATATACTCCTGGCTCAGCTCACTTCACTCAGCATCAGTTCATGTAAGTCTTTCCAGGTTTTTCTGAAGTCTACCTGCTCATAATTTCTTATAGCACAAGAGTGTTCCATTACATTCATATACTACAACTTGTTCAGTCATTCCCCAATTGATAGGCATCCCTTCAATTTCCAATTTTTGACCACTACAAAAATTGCTGCTACAAATAATTTTGTATATGTAGGTCCTTCTCCTATTTTTATTATTTCTTGGGGATACAGACCTAGAAGCTGGATCAAAGGGTATGAACATTTTTATAGCCTTTTGGGCATAGTTCCAAATTGCTCTCCAGAATGGTTGGATCAGTTCACAACTCCACCAATAATGCATTAGTGTTCCAATTTTCACATATCTTCTCCAACATTTATCATTTTCCTGTTTTGTCATGTTAGCCAATCTGATAGGTATGATGTGGTACCTCAGAGTTGTTTTGATTTGCATTTCTCTTATCAGTAGTGATTTAGAGCATTTTTATATGACTATAGATAGCTTTAATTTCTTCATCTGAAAACTGACTTTCATATCCTTTGACCATTTATCAGTTGGGGAATGACTTGTATTCTTATAAATTTGACTCGGTTCTGTATATATTTTAGAAATGAGGTCTTTATCAGAGATACTGGCTGTAAAAAATTTTTCCCAGCTTTCTGCTTCCCTTGTAATCTTAGTTGGATTGGCTTTGTGCAAAAACTTTTCAATTTAATGTAATAAAAATCATCCATTTTGCATTTCATAATGTTCTCCATCTCTAGTTTGGTCATAAATTCTTCCATTCTCTGTAAATCTGACAGGTAAACTATTCCTTGGTCTCCTAGTTTGCTTATAGTATCAGCCTTTGTATCTAAATTGTGTACCCATTTTAACTTTATTTTGGTATACAGTGTAAGAAGTTGGTCTATGCCTGGGGTTTATATTCAATCTTATATGCAATGAGGGTTAGGAGGGAGGGGCTGGAATTTATTAAATAGTAGAGTAAAATGGCAGACTTGCATTTTAGGAAAATTGCATTTTTAACTGGCTGGAGAATGAGCTGGAGTGGGAAGAGACAGAGACAAATCAGGAGGCTACTGCAGTTGTCTGGGTGAGAAGGGTTAGAATTAGGATATGTGAGTAGAGAAGGCAATGGATGTGATAGCTATAGTGGAGTTAGAAATCATGAGATTTAGCAACTAATGGGATATGGGAATGAGAAAAAATGAGGAGTCAAAGATGAAACTGAAGCTGCAAACCAGGATGTTTGAAAGGATTGGAGTAGCTTCAACAGAAATATGGAAACTTGGAAGAGAAGTGGGTCTGGAGAAAAAAATAATGAATTCAGTTTTAGATATGTTGCATTTGAGAAGCCTACTGAACATCCATTTAAAAAATATCTAACAGAAAGTTGTAGATGTGTTACTGAAGAGAGACTATAGTTGGATATATAGTTCTGGAAGTTATTTGTATAGGGATGATAATCAAATTGAGGACAGCTGACCAAATTGCCAAGTAAGAAAGTGCAGGGAGAAAAGAGCACAGTCTACAACAGAGCCCAGATTCATCATCTTTTCCCTCTAAGCCTGTTCTTCTTCTAAACTTCCCTGGTCTATCAAGGGCACTACCATCTTCCCAGTCACCCAGGTTCATAACCTCTGAGACACCCTGGTCTCTTCTCTTTTCCACGCTTCCCATGGATAATCAGTTATTCATGGTCTTAGGATCATGAGACCATAGAATTCAAGCTAAAAGAGATCATAGAGGTCATCTAGTCCAACCTCAGGGCAGTTAGGTGGCACAGTGGATAGAGGGCTGGGCGTGGAGTCAGGAATACTCATCTTCCTGAGTTCAAATCTGGCCTCAGACATTAACTAGCTGTGGAATCCTGGCCAAGTCACTTAACCCTATTTGCCTCAGTTCCCCATCTATAAAATTAGCTGGAGAAGGAAATGGCAAATCCTTCTGCTATTTTTGCCAAGAAAACCTTAACTGGTATCACAAAGAGTCAGATACAACTGAAACAACTGAATAACAATAACAAAAAGTCTAACCTCTTCCTTTCATGCACGAGGAAACAAAAGTCCACATAGATTGAATGATTTTCCTGAGGTTGAAAGGCTACTAAGGGAAGACATGAGATGTGAGCTCACCTTCTGACTCCAAACTCCCATTCTTCCCACTGTCCCACCCTTTTCCCCTTCTTTCCACTCACACGACCTCAATGTAGTTCAAGACCTCATTGCCTCTCAAATGGGATGGGATTTTCCATGCTTTCACCCTCTGTCCTCTCTTGTCTACCTCCCACAATAGCTGCCATAATAATCTTCTTAAGGTACAAAACTGGCCATGGCTCTCTCCTGCCTAAAAAACTTTAGTAGCTCCCTACCAACTTTATGATAAAATATAAACTCCCCGGTCTACTCTTTTAGACCCTCCAAAATCTGGTGATATTTTTTCTGCTTGTTTGGCTAATTCCTCAACCCCATCCTTGCCTCTGAACTGTCTCAGAGCTTCTCTTTGAACTACTAAGCATTCTACCAAAGCATCTGTCTTTGTGCTCCATCTCTTTTTATCTATTTGAGACAGTGTGGTATAATAGAAGTATGCTTGACTTGAAATTAAGAGACCTGGATTTGACTCTTGGTTTTACCAGTTTCTTGTTGTGTGACCTTGGACAAGTTGCTTGCTTTCTTGGAGCCTCTAGTCTCTCATCTCTAAAATAGAAATAATGATAACATCCATGCTACTTAACTTACCTGTTCTGGTGAGAAAATAATTTCTAAAGTATCAAATAGCTTTAGAAATGGGAACTATTATTAAATGGGGTTTGTTTTTATTAGGTTCTCATTTGTAATACTATAATAGGGCTTGGGCAATTACTCATCTAGAATTACACAATGTTACCGGGACTTTCATAGTTTGAAGGTGTGGTACAATAAGGAAAATCTCTGCTCTCTGGGCTCCTATAGATGTCTTCAGGAAAAACCTTGATGGGACTGCATGTGCCCTGTACTATTGGTCTCAGAAAGATCTGCCCCTTCTCTGACACCCTGAACAAATCTAGAAGGGGTTCATCAAGACTTTCTAAAAACCACCCTAGGGGGCAGCTAGGTGGCTCAGCGGATAGAGCACCGGCCCTGGAGTCAGGAGGACCTGAGTTCAAATTCGGCCTCAGACACATAACACTCACTAGCTGTGTGACCCTGGGCAAGTCACTTAACCCCAGTTGCCTCACAAAAAATAGAGTAAAAAATCACCCCAAGCCAACCAGGCAGGTCTTGGTTTTGATCAGGTGAGGAAAAAAAAATATCATTGGCCTGACAAATATTAATAATAGCTATCTTTATAGTCTCAAATTCCTATACATTATCTTATTTAGAAAAAACTTAAGTGCAGTAGAATGAGCACTGAATTTGGAGTAAAAAGATTTAGATTCAAATACAGTCTCTAACAGTAACTATGGAACTTTGGACAAGCAACCCAAATTTACCTCCCATTGGTGCAATGGATAGAGCCCTGGACCTGGAGTCAAGAAGATCTGAATTCCAGCGCAACTTCAGACACTTACTAGCTGTGTGACCCTGGGCAAGTCACTTCAACTCCGTATGTCTCAGTGTCTTTTCCTATAAAATGGAAATAATAATAGCACCCACCTCCCAGGGATGGTATAAGGATCAAATGAGGTAGTAATTGTAAAGTGGTTAGCACAGTGCCTGGCACATGGTCAGCACTATACAAATGTCAGTGATTTTCCTTTTTAATTTGTAAAGTGCTCTGAAAACCTTAAGGTGGTGTGGAATATAATCTTATTTCATTAAGTTGGAACCCCTAACCCATGGGTTGACCTCTTCCCTCAAGGACCACTAATACCACCACCACAACCCACCATCCTCAAAAATCACAGGATTTGATGACTCACCATTGATGGCAAGGAAATTTGTTGATATTATCACAATATCACATAGCATAGAAAATAAAATAATACAAGGCAGGCTGCAAAAAAAAAAATCATAGGAGGACTGTTGTTTTTTCTCATAGGTCTCACTCACCACCTCCTCCTAGCCAGTCTGAGGGGAAAGGAATGGAGATTTAAAACAATAACAGAAACTGCCTCAGCAGAGCACTCTGAGGAAGTGAATTTGTATCCTAAGCACTTAGCATAGTGCCTGGAACATAGTAGGTACTTAATATATGCTTGTTAATTGATTGATCATTGAGGGAACTGGAAGAGAAAGTAGCTGTGGACTGGACTCCTCTTGTTTGTATAAGGGTGGGATTACACACACACATACACACACACACACACACACACACACTTCAATTAATGTAAGCCTCAGACTTCTTAATTTCATCAATTAAGCAAGGAATCAAAAGTGCAAACCAAGTAAGACCAAGTCATCAATCAACTTAAGAAGAATAAAATGCTTTGATCATGATGAAGACATGTTTTCCACACAAATTTTCCACATATCTCTAGGCCCATGTCTAGCAAAGTATTCTTAATACAGTAAAAACTCTCCACGGACCTTGAGTGTACAAGGCAAAATCTGTGCCCTGTCCCCACCTCACCTGGCCCCACCAGTTTAGGGAGAATGTTTTTGTAGTTATTGTTCTTAATATATCTTTTAATTAAACATATTTTTTCTAAAAAGCATCTCCCAGCAGATAAATGGTCAAAAGATGAACAAGCAATTTTCAAAGGCAGAAATCTAAGTTACTAATATTCATGTTTTTTAAAATGCTCTAAATTACTAATACTTAGAGAAATGCACATTAAAGAAAGCCTGATGTTCCATTTCATATCCATCAGAGCAGCAAAGTTGACAAAAAAAAAAAAAAGAAAATGACAATTGTTGGTGGGGTTTGGGGGAAAATAGGCACATTAATGCATTGTTACCATAGTTATGAATTGGTCCAGCCATTCAGGAAAGCATTTAGAATTCTGCCCCCAAATTACTAAACTGTGTGTACCTCTGAACAAGCAATATTACTCCTCTTCATTTCATACCTGCTGCTCCACTTGATTTTGACTCCTTAAACATCATGCCCTTCCCACAGGATAAGCTCATCACGAGGAATTTCATCATTGTGAAGATTACTTCAGCTTTGGTACTCAACACCTCCCCAGTAGCCTCAGTTGCCCTTCCCCTCTTATTGGAGGGTTGGAGGGCAGAGCAAAAAATTCCTTCCAAAGCATTCTTTTATAGAAGACTCAGAATGCCCAGTCGTCTCTTCATTTGCCACCAGCTGCTCTGCTCATACGTTAAGAAAGTCATATGCTTAGGGCCTGGTACTCTATAGCACCTATTCAACCTCTACCCCCAAAGAGATTAAAGAAAGAGAAAATGGACCCACATAAACAAAATACTTACAGTACGTATTTTTGTAATTAAAAAGAACTGGGAACTAAAGACATATCCATTAATTGGAGAATGGTTGAACAGATTACAGTATATGAATGTAATTGAATACTACTATGTTGCAAGAAATCATTAAAGGGATAACTTCAGGGGTTGGGGGAGAGCTCAGGCTAGTCCCTGCCTTTACTCCGCCATCTTAGCTCCACCCCCCAATTTCTTCTTTCTTGGAATAAATCTTTCCCCTCCAACCTCACTTGTGGTTCTATTGTTTCCAAAGCTTTGCTAACAGGCTATAGTTATACACTGGCAGTAAAAATTTTCATTTTATGGGTATAAAGTTGGTCTTTAGCCAGAGCACTTAGAGTAATATTAATTAACTTGAGATATGAATCCACTGTCCCTAGATTTTCCTCTCTCTGTATTCTTCAATCTGATAAATTGAGTTTGTGACTCAGCTCATGCTGAGCTCTATGGGGATTCATTGAGTCATTCACCACATTTCTAAAAATTCAGAGATTGGATTATAAGTCTTTATAAGAGTTAAATGCTTTCCCAAATTTCCTCATCATTCTTCAACTTGCTGAGTTGCTTAAAATTCAATACTCTCCTATATAATCAATTATTTACAACGTGGGCACAGTTGTACCACAGGGAAGAGTCTGAAATAAATCTCAAATTCTGTGAAAAACCTGTATCTGACTGAAAATTCTTTTACTCTATCCAGGATGTGCCTAGTTATCTAGAGAACTAAAAATCAAGGGTGAGGATACTAAAAACCAAAGAGGTGAGTGTCCTACTTCAAGTCAGAGTCAGTGAGTGGCAGAGCTAAGATTCAAAACCCAGTTACCTGACTCTACTCCAGTATGCTTGCCTTCCTACCATAAAGCTACAAGGGATGACAGAGTATGTGATAAATAGGAAAAGAGACAAGTTGGGATGGCACGGAATGAATGAATGGATGGCTGGCTGGCTGGCTGGCTGGCTGGCTGGATGGATGGATGAAAGGCATTTCAAAACACTTACCAGGAGCCAAACACTGGGACACATTTACCATGAGCCAAACACACATTTCTAAATGCTGGGAATGCACATACAAAAGCAAGCCAGTGCATGCCCCAAGGAGCTTATATTCTAATGGAAGAAATAACTTTACTGTTTAATTTTCAGTACTAACTGCATGATTTTTGTTTATGTAGAACCTTTTCAATTTTATGTATTCAAAATTGGTCATTTTAACTCCTGCAATCTTCTCCATCATTTGTTTGGTCAAGAATTAGTCTCCTCTCAATAGTTGTGAAAATTATTGCCTTCATTGCTCCTCTAATTTGTTTATGATATGACCTTTTATCTCTAGATCATTTATCCATTAGGAGACTATTGTAACATATGATTTGAGATATTGATTTCAACCTAATTCTTCCAGACTGCTTTCCAATTTTTCCAACAGTTTTGGTCAGATAATGAATACTTAGTCCAGTAGTATGTATTTTGGATTTGTCAACTCTGTATTGCTGTGTTCAATTATATCTGGAACTTGAATATCTAATATATTTCACTGATCAATTTTTTTTAAAAAATTTAACTTATGACTAATAGTTTTAATTATGAATGATTTGAATTATATTTTGAGATCTAGTTCCACTAAAGTCCCTTCCCATTTTAAAAAAATTAATCTCATTGAGATTTTTGACTTTTTGTTCCTCCAGATGAATTTTAGCATAATTCCAATTGATTAAAGTAATTGCCAGACTTTTTTTAGTTTTCACAAAAGTTTTCTAAATTGTGAATTCTTGTCCCAATAACTAGAAATTTTGGGTTTATCAAACAGTAGGTTGCTGTGTTCATTTGCTTCTGAACATCATATTCCTAATCTGTTACACTGATCAAGTATGCTATTTCTTACCCAGTACCAAATTGTGTTGACAATTAAAGCTTTGTATTATAAAAGTTTGAGATATGGTACTGTTAGGCCCCCTTCCCCTTTTTTTAATTGATTCCTTTGATATTGGCCTTTTGTTCCTCCCAATGAGTGTCATTATTATTTTTTCTAGCTCCATAAAGTAATCATTTAATGATTTGATTGATATGGTGTTGATTAAGTAAATTAATTTAGGTGGTATTTACATTTTTACTATTTGCCCCCAGCCTACCCATGAGTAATTAATATTTCTCCCATTATTTATATCTGTCTTTATCTGGGTAAAGAGTGTTTTGTGACTGTGTTCATATTGTGTGTGTTTTGGCAAGGAGACTCTCAAGTATTTTATACTTCCTATAGTTATTTTAAATGGAATTTCTCTTTCTATCTCTTCATGCTTTATTTTATTGGTAATACTGACCTATTGATAATTTGTATGAGTTTATTTTATATCCTACAATTTTGCTGAAGTTATTTTTTCTACTAGTTTTTTTTTTAGTTGACTCTCTAAGGTTCTCTAAGTAAACCATCATGTCATTTTCAGAGTGATAGTTTTGTTTCCTCAATGCCTATGCTTATTCCTTCAATATCTTTTTTTTTTCTTATTGATGTAGTTAGCATCCCTTGTACAATATTGAATAGTAATGATGATAATAGACATCCTTGCTTCACTCTTATTCTTACTGGAAAGGCTTCTACCTTATGCCCATTGAAGATAATGCTTGCTCTGGGTTTTAGAGAGATACTACTTACCATTTTAAGGAAAGCTCCATTTGTTCCTGTGCTTGTTTATAACAAGAATGGGTGTTGTATTTTACCAAAACTTTTTCTTCATATACTTAAATAATCATACAAGTTTTGTTGTTTTTGTTATTAATATGGTAAATTATATTTATATTCTTCCTAATATTGAACAAGTCCTATAGCCGTATAATAAATCTAACCTGATAATAGTATATGATCTTTGAGATATATTGCTATAATCTCTTTGCTAGTGCTTTATTCAAAATTCTTTTTTGAATCAATTTTCATTAGGTAAATTGGTCTATAGTTTTCTTTCTCTCTTTTGATCATTGGCTTAGATATTAAGACTGTATTTGTATATAGAAGGACTTTAGTAAGATTCTTTCCTTACCTGTTGTTGTTGTTTTTTCAAACAGTTTTTGTAGTATTAAAACTCATTGTTCTTTAAATATTTGGTAAAATTCATTTGTAAATGTATCTGTTACTGGAGATTTTTTCTTAGGGAATTTATTTATGGCTTATCCAATTTCTTTTTTCTAAAATAAGGTTATATTTTTATAAATATTCATCTATTTCACTAAAATTATTGGTTTTATTGGTATAAATTTGAGCAAAATGGCTCCTAATAATTTATTTTACCTCAACTTCATTGATTGTGAATTCACTTTTTTCATTTATAACATTGTAATTTAGTTTTCTTGTTTTTAAAATCAAACCAGTCAATGTTTTATCAATTTTATTGTTTTTCTCCTAAAACCAACTCTTAGATTTATTTATTGCTTCAATAGCTTTTTAACTTTCAATTTTATTCATCTCCTTTGATTTTCAGGTTTTCTATTTTGGTGTTTAATTTGGTTTTTAATTTGTCAATTTTCTAATTTTTTAGTTGCGTGCCCAATTTTTGATTTATTCTTTTTCTCTTATTGATGTAAATGGTTAGAGATATAAATTTTCCCCCAAGTACTACTTTGGCGCTATCCCACAACTTTTGGTGTGTTGTCTCATTTTTGACAATATTGTTAATGAAATTATTGTTTTGATAATAACGAAGAATAACTTTGACCTGTCCATTCTTCAGGATTAAGTTATTTTGTTTCAAATTATTTTTTAATCTATGCTTCAAAGGCCTTTTATGTTAATTTGTATGCATTATGGTCAGAAAAAATGCATTTAATATTTCTGTTTTTCTGCATTTGTTTGTAGAAAGAAAATGGTTAACGAGAATAATATCTTTATATCAAATTTCTCTGATGAAAACCTGATATGAACGATATGTAAATAAGTGATGTGAATATATAGGGATAAGAATTATTCCCCAATAGATTCAATATCCATAGATAAGCAGTCTACATATGTGAACTGGCAATTCTCAAAGTTAAACTATCAATAATCATTTGAAAAAAAAGCTCCATATCACTACTAATGAAATAGAAATGCAAACAACTCTGAGATTTTTACCTCTCATACCTTAAATTGGCTATCTTATGAAAAAAGGAAAATGATCATTGTTGTAGTGGCTGTGGAAAGACAAGCACACACTGGTAGAACTTTGAAGTGGTCCTACCAATTAAGACAAAAGTTTGGACTATACACCAAAAGTTACTAAACTTTGACACAGTGATATCAATACTAGGGTTATAACTCTCTCTCTGTCTCTCTGTCTCACTCTCTCTCTCTCTCTATCTCTCTCTCACACACACACACACACATACACACACACAATTTTTAAAAAGCAGTAGACCAAAAGATTTGTAGAAGCACTTTATGGTCTAGTAAATAACGAGAAGCAAACTAGGTGCCCATTATTTGAAGAATAGCTGAATTAATTATTAAATATGAATGTAAGAGTATTATTATGCTCTAAGAAATAACAGAGAGGACATCCAGAAAAACCTGGGAGCATCTATGTAATATGTTGCAGCAACATGAAACAAAAATTTCAAGGAAATATAATCATGATTACAAATGATTTGACAGCAACTCCTCTAAAAGAGCACATTGAAATATGATATTCCATATCTCGGAACAAAGATAAAGGCTTCCAACCAAGAATACCCTGCAAAGCTAAGCACATGGAAGAAAATGAATTTTTAATAGACTAGAGGATTTTCTTTTTTGTTTGCTTTTGCTAGGCAATGGGGTTAAGTGACTTGCCCAGGTTCTCACAGTTAGTAAGTGTTATGTGTCTGAGACTGGATTTGAACTCAGGTCCTCCTGACTCCAGGGCTGGTGCTCTATCCACTGTGCCACCTAGCTGCCCCAACTAGAGGATTTTCAAGCATTTCTGATGAAAATGCCTTATCTAAATATTAACACTGAAATGCAAACACAGGAGGCAAAAGAAATCTGAAGAGGTAATTAAACTTGAGTAATTGAAAAGAGTTAAATTACAACTTTTATTACATTCTAATGGGGGAAAACCAGACAAGTGTCTCTTCAGACTCCTAATGATTCCAAGGGTCAAAGAGAGAGTTAAACAAGACACACACAAGGCCTAAGTACAGATTTGTTCTGTTTTGCTGATTTTAAGAAAGAATAGATAAGGACGGGGATATGATGGAAAAGAAATAAGGGAGAGGAAGGAATTTATATTTTCACATAAATGAAGTGCTTGAGAAGAAGAGTATACAAATATGGAAGAATGGGTGAGGAGAGAGGACATCTGATGACTTCACTCTTGTCTAAAACATAGAAAGGATAGTTTAACATATATACAGATGTGCATCCAACACAGAATTTGATAAGAAAATGCCTTCAACTTGTAAAATGGGGACAGGGAAAGAGGAAAAGTGGATAGAGCAATAAGCATAGGGTTGGGAAGTAAATAGTCACAAGCAAAAGAAATTTTATCTTCAAAGAGTGAAACATAAAGGGAGGATTAAAAAAGAGGGAAAGAAATAGATGAAGATGTTTGCCTTTGTTAAATAGAGTAGGAACAGACCAATAATAGATTGCTAGCATTAATCAGATTCTTTTTCTTTCCCTACCGTCTCCTTCTTTGTAAAGAATAGGACATGAGAAAAAGTGGGTGACAAGTATGATAGAGATACCATATTGATGCCTAGAAGGGAGGGAAGATGGTGGGGGTAGCTACTGGTGACCCAGTGCACAAGGGATGGGGCATCATTCTGGTAGCCCTGTAGTGCCACAAGCCCTAATCAACTACATAGTGTATGTGGTCAGCCAGGTGGCCCTGTACACTTTTGGCCATTGGGCCAATGAGTGAGAGAATACTGATGTAGGAAGAACCCTGTCTATTTACCCAAGATCAGCTTCTCCAAAGCATGGATTCACCATTATGACAAGGTTGATCATGGAAAATAGGACTGAACCCATCATATTGCCTCAGGAAACCAAAATCAGAACCTTGCTGTGACTAGGATAGCAATATGGCAGTGCTCTGTGCTACAGCAAAGCTCAGCAAGAGAACTGAGAAACAGAAATGGAGGAAACCAGGGTAAGTCACCATTATGTATAACCATGTTGCACTCCACTGAACCTTAGAGAAAAAGCCCAGAATCCAGCTGAGTCAAATTCTGTTTTCTAGATGCTACTTGGAGCAGAGACTGAAGCCCAGGAAACATGAATTAGACAGAGCAGGAAGACTGAGACTACTTTGAAGTACAGTAAGGGGAAGGATTCAGAAAGTGAGCAACAGGAGAATTTAATGAAAAAAGACTGAAATAACCAAAATCCTCAAGAAAAAAAAAACTCAGCTTTGAACATAAGCAGATAAACCAACAGGGAAGATATTAATAACAGAAGATCATATGGCCTTTATGTTAACTAAAGAATCCAGACTTCTATGAATAAATATTGCAGAAGGAAAATGAATCAATACCTGATGAGTCTGAGGACCCTATGGATTCTCAAGAAAGCATGAAACTATAGCATAATATTCTTGAATGGTTTAAAAGATAAATAAGAATTGTGAAAGTACAATGTATGGCCTGCATGACAGAAGTAATTGACAGAATAGAAAACATCGAATCCATGTTAGCAAGTCTCATCAAATAAACAAAAGAGAGGATAACTTATTGTCAAGGCAAATACAAACAAGTGAAGGACAATCTGGAAGAAGAGAAGCAAAAGGCAATAACGTGATTTCCATACAAGCAAAACATATTGATCTTGAAGACAGAATGTATAAGGGCAACCTAAGGATTATACGTCTCCTAGAAGAACATGAGATGAACTCACCCATAAAATAGAGAACAGAATGGACTAGAAATTATAGTCCAAAATGTATTGCCTACAAGAAAAATATTTGAAATATAAAGATTCATAAAGAGTTAAAATGAGAAGTTGCATCAGAATTTATTATGCTACAATTGAATTTTAAAAAGGGGAGATGCGAATCATGATCTTTTACAAGGCAACAGTAAAAATAATCAGTTAGAGTGGAAAATCAGGGAAACTATTATTCTCAAAAACCTTACAGATAATAAATAGTGTCAATACAAAAATACATACACACATAAAATGGCATAGCATCAAAGTTCTTGAAGAAAGAGTTAATCAAATCACAGGGAGAAATAGAAAACAAAAATATTAGTTGACTTCAAAATATCCCTTTTAGACCTAGATTAAAATAACAGAAAGAAAATGAGGAAGAAGTTAGGCAACTGAAGAGAATTGTAGAAAAGTTAGCTATGTTGGTATTCTGATGATTACTGAAAAGGAATAAAAAGAAAACTGCATATTTTTCGGTTGTGCATGATATCCTGACAAAAATTGACCATGTGTTTGAGCAAATAAAAAGCATAATTAAATACATAAAAGCAACAAAAAGTCAAATACTTCCTTTAATTATCACAACAATATAAAAGTTATAGTCACTAAAGAGCTTCTGAAGGAAGGCTCCAAGCTTAAGTGGAGATGAAATAATTTAATCTTTAAAGACTGGTGATTCAAAAAATAAGTCATAGAAAGAATGAAAATTACAATAATAATATAGCATAAAAAAACATTCTGGATGCAGTCAGAGTAGTCATTCAGGACAAACTCATATTACTAAGTACTATTGTCAACAAAAGAAAGAATCAATGAATCAGGAATGCAACTAAAAAGAAATAGAATTTCACAACAAATTCACAACAAATGTAGATAAAATAAAGGAAATTATTAGAAATTATTAAATAAAAAAGCCCAGGACCAAGTGATTTACAAGTAAATTCTATCAAACATTCAAAGAATAATTCATTCCAATATTGCAAAAATTATTAACAATATTGGGAAAAGAGGAATGCTAGTAGTGATATACAGTTGATCAGTGAAACAAATTACTAATAAGAAATCCCACCCATAAGGTGAAGTTTAAGTGATATGTTCCTACTTCTCTGCTTCTCCTCTCTTCACCAACCTCAGATCCCAGTTTCTGATTCTCATACATTCTTTCACTTTCTCGTTAATCACTTTATGATCAGGTCCCCAGTCAATGTTACTTTTGCTTATGACTATTCTTTCCATGAATCTACCCTTCCTCTACTGTTTCCCTCCCTTATCCCTATCCCTGCTGAATTTAGCATATGTTTATTTCAAGTTTTTGTGTGTGTTTATCTTTCTGTTGTGAATTTAAAATAACAATGAGGTCCACAGAATATCTGTTCGTACCCCCCCCCCCAACTCATTCCTTGATGTTTCTGTACTCTTCTTCTTGGGTTCCTCATTTATGTGAGATAGTTAATACCTTCCTTGACTTCCTCATTTCTTTAACATATTCTTTTCCTTCTCCCTTTTCAATTTGTCTTATGTAACTCACTTTTTCACCCTTGAAGTCATCAATTGGGAGCCTAAAGGATCACTTATCTCTTCCTTCCCTTTAGAATGTTAACACTCCATCATGATCCTCTTCCAACTGGTAAAATGCATTTTACCTTGTGAGGTTTGTCTTGATTCTAGTTTATGTAACTCTACATTTCTATTCAGCTCTAGTCAATTCATCAAGTTAAAAGTTCTCTTTTCTATTAAAGTTCCATTCCCCTCACCTCAAGATTATTTCTAGTATTTCAAAGTGAGTTATTCTTGTTATAACACTTTACCTTTTGTCTTTTGGAATACCATATTCCAGAATATTTTCTCTCTATAGCAGTTGTGATCTTGACTGTGATTTCTTAACATTTGAACTCTGTCTACTTCTAATGTTTTTGTTTTATTTTGCTATGACATTCCTGAGTATTTTCAGTTTGTTGGTTTTTTCTTCATGAGATGATCAATAAATTCTCTATTTGCACTTTACCATCTAGTTCTCATACATCTAAGCACTTATCTTTTAAGAGTTCTTGAAAAATTATTCATAATTTGGTTTGACCATGGTTTTGGGGGAGTCTGATGATTATTAAATTAACTCCCCTCAACTTGTTTTCTAAGTCAAGTATTTTTGATAGTAGATACCTTTTCTCTTTTCCCCCCATAATTAATACCTTTTTTTAACATAATAGAAATCTTTCTTTTTTATTTTTAAAATTTTGTTTAATATTTCTTATTGTCTCATAAAGTCATTAAGTTCTGTTTGCTCCATACAAATTTTCTACCAATATGCTAATTAGATTTTTAAAATTTCCTTTTCTATTTATTCTCTTTCACATTCTTTCTTCCAGACCTATTATTTCCTTTATGATTTCAGTTTTTTTATCTCTTTATTCACCTCTTAGAGTCATTGTGACCATGCTATTTTTTTTTTCTGAGACTCTGCTTTCACTTGTATGCTTCTTTTGGTCTATATCTTAACCTATAAGTAAATATAATAACATTTATTTATTATGTCCCATATTTTCTTCTACTTAGTTCCTGGTTTGAGACATTATACCAGAGTTAGACTCTTCACTGTTCCTCACTCTTAAATGGTGTGGCCAGGCTCTTTGGGGGGGCCTTTCCTTGATTTTAGGGGTGCTTGCTGCTGTTTTGCACTTCTTTTCATATATCTGTACTTGGAGCATTATAGTAGGCTTCTGAATTCTTGGTCAGATCTCGGAGGGCTTCTTGCCCCTACTATGTCACCCTTGATTGTGCTTTGGTCTTTGAATGTCCCAAATATGCCCAGTTCAAGTGCATCATTCTTCCATCCTCCCTTCTATCAGCCTC
This sequence comes from Vombatus ursinus, assembly GCF_900497805.2. Lineage (NCBI taxonomy): Eukaryota > Metazoa > Chordata > Mammalia > Diprotodontia > Vombatidae > Vombatus > Vombatus ursinus. The sequence goes on from NW_020951350.1 coordinate 1,997,235, forward strand.
CATAGTATTCTGGTTATTTTTTTCTTGCAGTTCTGAAATAGACATTTACTTCTGTTTCTTTTTAGGGTTTTTTTTGTTGTCAGTTCTCTATGTTCCTTGTCAGATATATCTTTTCTTTAGGAGAGCTGGCCTTTTCTGTTACTTTCACATTGTCCTTATACCCCCAAGTCCCCAGGTATAATTTTAACATATACCAATTAAAAAATAGAGTCTGGAGACTTTGAATCCAGAGGTCACATTGATCCAATGGATAAAAGGTGATACCTACAAATACTTCAGTCTCTTCCAGTTATGATAAATTCAGCATAAAGATATCAGGAAGGCTATGGTTGAATATGTTCAAACATTTATTGGCATTCTGAAATCAAAACTGAATAAGAACACATTCAAAGCATTTAACTTCTATATAAGAGTAATATTTATATGTACATTGTGAACTGTAAAATGGACCAAAAAATTTGGAAGGTAATTTAACCTGTATAATTAACAAAATGCAGGACCCACCTCCCTTGGGTAGTTCATAAGATTAACATTTTCCTGCCAGAAAAGGAAGAATAGAGTTAATAAATATTCAACATGATAAAGAGGTTAAAAAAACCTATAGAAATGTTTTTGGAACTTATAGACCTCTCCACCAAACAATAGTAAAGGATGATAACAAGTATGTATTATTTGATTTGTCAATTGTAATCACAAGCAATTGTCTCCAGATAAAATTCAATGAAGTTGTGACATGCAAGAGGAATTAGCTTTAGTAAGGAGGCAAATCATCTTTCCTTTTGAAACTGGAAGGAGAAGACATCCACAGAAGTCAAACTCTGATGTTCATTGGGATATAGACATGACACTGGGTTCTCTATGGCTTTGAATATGATCCCAGTGAAGAACTTTGTGTCTGTCACCTGAGGATCAGTCTAGTTAAGAACAAAAACTCTTGTCATCCTAAGATGGTTTTTAGTTGATTGGTTCTTTGGCCATGGGTACTCACGAGAGGAATAGAAGAGTGGAGCTGAGGTGATTCACATGTTAAAGTTTCCATCATTTCAGTAAAGAGACTGGGCCATTTTATTTCATATTCTAATTCACATTTTATTTATCTGTTTCCATAATTTATTTCCTCCCATAAGATCACAAATTCCATAAGGATAACAAATATGTCCTTTTTTTTTAGCTTCAGCCAAACAATAGCTTTATTAATGTTGTTGCATTCTTTATATAATTTAAAATGGGTGCAGTGGAATTTTCTAAGTTTTTCAATGGAACAACTTGAGACACTCTGGAATAATACTGTATAGCACTTATACTAGAGTGGTATAAATAAGCTTTGGTGTATACATTTTCAGAATATTCTGTAGTTTACCACTGCATTACAAATACTTCACAGAATACCAGTTTTTAACATGAATAGGATTTTTTGGCCAAGTGAGTTACCTCTAAGTGAACAAACAAAGTCCTTCCTGGGTTGCTGAGGCTCAGGTAGAAGGTCACTTCTGAGGGATGGAGTGCATTTGGACCTGCCACTTGGCTGTCATCTGCAGGTATCTGCCTTTGTCCTCTTCAAAATGCTTTTTCTTCTCTTCAGTGTACCAGCAGCTGAGGTACAGGGAATGTCTTCCCCTCTTTGCTCAGGGACACATAGGTGATGAAGGCACTGGCAGTGCAGTATCTTTCTTGGGAATGCAATGTGACACGTTCAGCATTCACCAAGGTTTTGATGTCCGTGGACTTATTGCTCATGAAGATCATGCATGCAGAAATGGTGATGATACTTTATTGACCTCTGTAGGCTCCAAAGCTAACAGGAAATTGCCCATAGTACAGACTTCTCTAATACTTCACCTTTAAACCTTCTAAAGATCTGTCATGTTGTCAGTGTGGTGGGTACCACCTCTGAGGTAAATCACAGATGTGTCATGCCTTAGTAAACAGTTTTCATGAGTTGATGTAGTTAAAAAATCTCTGTATCTGGCAGCCAATCTTCTGGTGATTAATCTCTCTGAGAGCTAAATTGATCTTCTACTGCCATATTCATAGTATATCATGGAGCTCAACTTGGAGCTTGCCATCTTGGAAAAACAGGCAGGAATTTGTGCTGCACTGCTATATCTTTCAAAAACTCAGAGTCACTTTGACATCAGGATGAGGCACAGGTGTACTGCTCATTATTTGTGTTTAGAGAAAGAATGCCAAAAGTTAAATAAGCATACCAACATGCCAACACAACTGCATATATCCTAAGGGTATTCTAAGATAGTCTTGATTAGGCATTCAAGCAGGTAACAGGATAATTCTTTTTGAACCATTGTCAATATAATTTCCTTCTTTTTCAACCTCAGGGAAGGAGCTTGCCTTTTCTACTCAGAGACACAAGGAAGCCCCAGACTATGTGACAGGAAACAAAATGGAAAAGTAAGCCTGATGTGTATAGCCTTGGGGATTTTCCTTTGGCATTTCTTCTTGGTATTCATTTCCATTTCTCTGAATTTTGGAAGCTACCTAGGTCTTACAATTTTCTTTCTTCCTCTCTATATGTAATTTGTGCTTTCACACAAGAGACAAGTCTCACCAAACTAAACCAAACAAAACAACTACAACAAAAACAGATCTTCAATATAGAGTTGTTAGCAAATTAACTGGGACAAAGTAATAGAATTAAATTTATTGACAAAACATAGCCCTTAGAACTTTTTCATCTAAAAAAAAACCTTTTAATGTGCTTTATGTCCTCCTTTTGTCACAATCACTTGTTTTGCATAATTTGATAAGATTTTCATATATTCTTTAATTCATCCTAAAACTATATATTACATAGGACATTAAGTGCAACCTTAATGGACAAATTTTTCTAAAACTAGTTTTAATTATAGGCCATAGCTTTTCTTTTAAAAAATTTTAAATTATCAATTTAGATAAAAAAGAGCATTTCTGTACACAAACCAGAATACAGTGAGAGGAAATATAAAGAGGTGAATCTCCATTTCACACCTTTGCTTTTTAAAAGTATATAATAAATTCTATACATTAACTTTCAAACCTATTCTGCTTCTCTGGAATTTCTTCTGGATTCCTCCCATTCTTTTCTCTGTATTTTCTAAAATTTTACAATGGACCTCTTTTTGTAGGCACATCACTGTTACTAACTTCTTCTGACTGACCCATTATAAACTAGAGAAAGAAAAAGGAGGGAAAAAAACAACCTTGTAACAATAGTCAAACAAAATTAATCCACACAATTATCTTTATTTAAAATTTTAGTCTGCTTTATTAAAACTTTCTTAGGTATAGACAATCAACCAAAATATAAATCAAGTCCTGATATGGAGTAATTGTCAATTTCTGAGTTGGAAATTCTTATGTTGAATATTTAACAATTGATTTTCTTTCTAAAGCAGGAAGAAAGGAAAAAAGGAAAGAAAGAAAAAGGAAAGAAGGAAGAAAGGAAAGAAGGAAGGAAGGAAAGAAGGAAAGAAAGAAGGAAGGAAGGAATGAAGGAAGGAAGGAAGAAATGAAGGAAGGAAGGAAGGGAGGGAGGGACAGAGGGAGGGAGGGAGAAACAGGAGAGAGGGAGGGAGAGAGGAGAAAATAAACTTTAATCTGCATTCTGAGTACATCAGTTCACTATCCATGTTTTATCATGAGTCATTTAGAATTATGGTCAGTCACTGTTGATCAGAGTTACTAGGACTTTCAAAGTTGGCTATCTTGACAATATTGCTGCTAAATATACAAATATATACAAATAAATTGTTCTGTTTTTTCTCACTTCATTTTACATTATTTCATGGATGTCTTCCCAGGTTTTTCTAAAACTATCCCCTTTGTCATGTCTTATAGCACAATAATATTCCATTATATCCATATGCCATAACTTATTCAGCTATCCTCAAATTGATGAGTATCCCCTCAATTTCCAATTTTTGTCACCATAAAAAAGAGCTGTTATAAATATTTTTGTACATGTGGGTTCTTTTCCTCTTTCTTCAATTGTTTTAGGCCACAGACCTAGTAGTGTTATTACTGGATCAAAGGCCATGGAGTAAGAGGTGATTTTATTGCATACTTATTTTATTTAGACCTCTAGTTTATCTTCAATCAGTATTATCAAGTGTAGTGATTAGATCTGTTATATTTATCTATTAATTTGCATTTAGTCAGTATAATCAATTAATATCAATATTACTACATATTTTATATATTAGATAAGGCTGGATAGATTCTTTCTTACATTAGGTCCCAGAACTTCAAACTACAAGTTCTAAGTTCACTTGCTTGTTATGAAGTTCACTTGCTTAACTATAGGAAGCTAACTAGAGCACCACCATCCTTTTTGAGTAAGTGGCCAAGCCCAGCATGACAGAGATGACTCAATGATATGGAAAGTCCCCTAGCTATTTTTGATTGTCCCTTCACCCTTATCATCTTGTTTTGGGGAAACAGGTCTATGGACACTACTTATGACTCTATTGACCAACATGGGACCAGTGAATGGTCATCAGCTCTGCTCATATTTGGACATCCTCTGCCAGTCATTGACTATAGTATGAACTGAAGATTCTTCTGAAAGGTCAAGATACAAGTCTATCAACCAATAAGACTCTGTATTTTACTTTGCCTCTTCTGTATCATCTAGGTATCAAGTACTATAATACTAAGGCCAGGGAGACAAGGGGCATCTGGGATCATGAGGAAGATCTGAGGTCCCATTCATTAAGGTCGGCCACGTCCCTTTAATAAATGGTCATTGGCTCGGGGCTGTGCCTCAGTTTTTTTTTTTATTATACATTGGACATTTTTGGACCCCACAATGGACAGTTTAATTGCTCTCAGGGAATAGCTCCAAATTGTATTCCACAATGGTTGGAGCAGCTCACAGCTCTACTAATAGTGCATTAACATATCTATTTTCATATATCCTCTTTATTCTTGTCTATGGTACTTTTCAGCAAAATGTAGTTTCCCATCTCTTCTAAGTAGGTCTATTTTTGTTTTTGCTTTGTCTGAGATCATGAATGCCACCTCTGCTTTAAAAAAAAAAAAAAACAACTTCAGAGGAAGCAATAGATGCTGCTCCAGCATCTTATTCTAACTCTGTGTATCTTTTTGTTTCAAGTGTATTTCTTGTAAACTGTTAGAGTCTGGTTTCTAATCCATTTTGCTATCATCTTCCATTTTATAAATCAGTTCATCCCATTCACATTCATAGTTATGATTGTTAACTGTGTATTTCCCTCTATTATACTTATTCTGGGTTTTTTTTTTGTTTTATTTTGTTTTGTTTTTAACTTTCCTTCTTTAAGTGTCTGCTTTGCTTCCCTTAATCTTTGACTTACCCTTTCTCTAAATCCCTTTCCCTCCTACTTCCTTGTTGAGTAAGATGAATTTATCGATCCAAGTATTTGTGTACATTTATTCTTTTCTCCTTGAACTAGGTCAGATGAGAATGACATTCAAGTGTCATTTGCCCCCTACTGCTTCCTCCACTGTATATACCCTTCCTAGCGTGCCCCTTTCATGTGAGATAATATTCCCCATTCTCCTTCTCCATTCTTCATTTCCCAGTGCATACCTATTCTCCACTCTTCCATTTTTCTTTTGAAATCATTCAAATCACATCCAATTCTTCTATTAGAATTTTTCTAAGACCTCAGCTGATGATAAAGTTCTGAGATGCTGCATGTATAATTTCTCCATGTAAGAATACAAACAGTTTAATATTATTAAATCCTTTATGATTTCACACTCATGTTTACCTTTTTGTATTTCTCCAAGATCCTGCGTTTCAATGTCAAATTTTCTACTCAGCTCAGGTCTTTTCATCAGGAATACTTGAAAGTCCTCTATTTCACTAAATATCCAATTTTCCCCTGTAGGATTATACTCGGTTTTGCTGGGGTTATTCTTAATTATAATCCTAGATCCTTTGTCTTCTGGACTATCATATTCCAAGTCCTCCATTTTTTTTATACTGGTATCTGATAAAACTTATGTGATCCTTCTGGTTACTTGCAGTATTTTCTTCATAACTGGGAGCTCTGGATTTTAGCATAATAATCCTGAGAGTTTTCATTTGAGAGTTTCTTTGAAAATGTGAGTGGTGGTAGATTCTTTCAGTTTCTACTTTGCTATCTGATCCTAAGATATCTAGGCAGTTTTTCTTATAACTTTTTGAAAGGTGGTATTTAGGATCTTTTTGGGGTTGTTTATAGCTTTTATATAGTCTAATGATAATCTCTCTTTGATCTGTTTTCTAGTTCATTTGTTTTTTCTATTTCATGTTTTCCCTTATTCTTTTAGTCTTTTGGCTTTGACTTTGACATTTATTTTACTTGCCATTAGGAGAAAAGAATTTGAAACCTTGGCACCCTATTGCTGAAAAGCAGTCCACCTGTGGTACCTCATTTTCAATTGGGGGGGGTGAGTGGGTATTCACTTTTACAGTCATTTCACTTGATTCTTAGAACAACCCTGGGAGGGAGACAGAGCAGTGAGTACAAACCATCATTTTAAAGATTAGCAAGCTACAGACAAGAAAAGTTGAGTGACCTACTTCAAGTCATATAAATAATAAATGCAGAACAGAGACTGAATCCCCAGAGACACCAGGTCTCCTAACTGCCACTTTAGTACTTCTACCATCCCACACTACCATTATACACTATGATGCCAGGCCTCCCTTCTCTTTCAGTAGACAGAACAATGGTCTAATTAATTTCATAAGATATATCCCTTCTCTCCCTCCTCATCTGTCATCTTCACACACACACACACACAACACACACACACACACACACACATTCAATCAATCAATCAATCAATCTTTGGGAATTCTTTGGTGAGATAGGATTGTCTCTTCCCTAGAGTTAACTAGACTGGGTGTTTTTTTTTCACATACAAATTTTGGGGTGGAGTGATGGGACTGACTCACCTTGTGATTAAGGGAGTGGTGTTCATCTTGGCCTCCCACCTCATGCCTAGTAGTAAACCTGCTATTAAGAATCAATTCCCTTCAGCCTTGCCAGTTCTCCTCAGGATTTGCGTGACTTTTCCCATTAGTGAGTGCTGGGTTTTGTGTTTTTATTATTGCTATCATCAACATATTATTATTTTTATTTTGGCTATTTTAATCATCACCCTGAATCAAACTGGTCTCCAGAAACCTCTTGCTCTGAACCTTACCAGCTTTTCACTAAGTGCTCACTCTAGATCTCTTGGCAACTGTCTGAGGGCATCCTTGATTAATCTTCCTTTCCAGTGAAAAAAGAAGGTAAGCAAGAGCTCAGAGGCTTGCAATATTTTGGCTTTGTATTTAAATGGGCCCTGAGGGCTAGTCCCCTGACCTTTCTCTTGTTTGTTGTGTTGGGATCCAAAGGCACCTATACATGTCTGCATGAGGTCTGGGGAGCAGTTATCCCCACTCTTCAAGGGTCCAATAGCTTGTCTTCAAATTTCAGCTTTAGAGAATTAAATTTTGCTCATTGGCAAATCACAGTGTCTAGGAAGGAAAAAGAAATAAACTTTACCAAGTGGTAAATACTTGGTAACAAAATACCTGTCAGGGAATATTATTCAATACTGGAGAAAATGTGGGCGGTTTTCCTGCTTAAATCCTATGAGCTTAGATATTACTAGAGAAATGTATTTTAAAGTATATGTGTTTATATTATGTATATAAACATGTATATACACATATATAGGTAGAGAGAAAGGGAAAGAGAAGATGAGAAAGGGAGGAAAGGGGAGGGGAGGAGAGAAAAAGAGAGAGAAAGAAAAAGAGAGAGAATATGCAGTACACTACTTTCTACTCACTGTCCTCTTAGATCAATGGATGTGGAAAAGTCCCAAGCTATTTTATCAGGTTAATCTCACTGAATTTATAATTTATTCTTAAACAATTAAAATAACTTGAGCTTCTCTGAATTGCAATCCATATGAAGGTGGGTTTCCAATATTCACCTTACTGATTCAGATATAGAATCATAGAATCTAAGCATTGGCAGCAGCCTCCTACACAAGATTTTGACTCTGGCTTTCAGTTTCAGTGGTTCCACATCTACTAACATTTATGAGATCTTTGAATACTGACTTTGGCAAGTTGGGAAATATATTGAAAGATGCTAATGGTTTATCATTAGGGAAATTACAATTCAGCATCAGGCCAAATCTAATACAAACAAGACACGTGCAGTGATGACCTAATCCAACCAGGAATGGGAGGTCCCATGAATATGTTTGGTCATTGTTCTGTCTTTATCGCTTCTTGATTCTTGAAGACCAATTTCATCTAGTTGGTTTTTATTGACAAATATACCTTACTCTCCCAAGAGGCTTTAGAAGTATAATCCTTTTTTCATTTTTCTGATGACTTTTCTACGGAGATTGACAAGATGAGTGATTATGGAAGCCAAAGAGACGTTTTGTCTACAGTTCCCATATGCCCATAACATCGAATGCAGTGTTGGAAAGAGAATCTGGGAAAGAGATGGGAAACTATGATTCTACCTGGGTAGTAGTATGGAGGAGTATCCCTCCCTAACCAATTCTTTGGGTGACTGGAGCAGAATGAGTGTAGATTAAGAGAAGAAGGGATGAGTTACAGACTGTGGGAAGCTGATGGCATGTTGAGTGAAAGTGGACTGCTGTGTAAATTACATCTTGGTTCCCTCTGCCTGTTGGGGGCAGAGGTGAAAAGACACAAGCTCACTGCACATTATTGACTTGGAGTCAAAACCAGATAGTGTCTAAGCTATTGTTTCTGTAAGTGTCAGCTCTTTTTATTCCTATGCTATTCCAATTGTTTGATAAAATTGGTGGGCCATCAACACCCAGTGGCATAGTTAATGATGAAAGTGGTGTAGTTGGGAGAGGGGGAAGTATTTTTTCCCTTACAGAAATAGGAGACATTTTTCCCTCAACAGAAACTGGAGTAGAAGGGAAGGAAATTTTTGCATAAGAAAAGCAAAAACAACTTTTAAAGGACATATTAATTTTATACAAGACAGGATGCATAGAGGCAATTTAAGAATTATAGGTCTCTCATAAGAACAAGAGAAATCAAAAAATCTAAGATAATTTTTAAAACCACCCAGAACTTCCAAATTCATACAAAAAAGCATCAATCAAGAGAAAGCACAGATTGCCTCCAGGAAATCAAAACAAACAACACCAAAAAAACAACAAACCCTGTGCTTCAAACTCTAAAAAAGAGCGGTTAAATATAATTGTTACAATTGTTAACAATTGGTTAAATACAACCAATTTTGCAAATGGTCAGAAAAGCTTCAATATAAAGGAAATGAAATCTAAATAAATTATTCCAAAGCCATGAGAAATTGAAGAATGGAATGGAATAGGATACTCTGAAAAGCAAAGGAGTTATATTGCAACCCAAAATGAAATTCCCTACAAACCTCAGTCCAATCATCAATGAAAAAAAATGAACATTAAGAGAAATTTGAGGGATTCCTGAAACAAGAATAGACAGGAGATCATTATATTTAACTTTCAAAAAACATAAAGAAAGGTAAATAAGTACTACTTTAAAGGAAAAAATAAGTTGTGCTTAGAGGTCATATTTAGAGGTTTCTCTCTAAAGAAGAGAAAGAAAAAAATGGGACTTTCAAAAGAATGTAAAGGGATTATTAAGAGAAAAAAAAGACCCAAGGATATAAGGATTTAAGTTGAACCTACATCATTAAAGCAAAGATGGAGAAACAAAACTGAAGATTCATTAACTAAACTCCCTGAAGCTCTCATAGGTGAATTAGTGTATTTTTTAGGATGGTATTTCAGAATAAAGGGATATATAAATGGGAAGGGGTAGGTAGGTGATCAACAGAGTATAAGTGATGCTCCCATATGCAGTCTGTGGTGAACAACAAAAAGATGATGATTTCTAAAGTCCTTCAGCAAGAGAGGAAGGGAATGAAGGAAAATGAGAGAGGGGATATAAGAGAGAAATTGAGTCTGGGGATTGGAATGGAGAGGTTTCACTGTAGATAGTGGAGAGAGGGCTACATTAAAGGGTACTACCAGAGGAGAAGAGACATATGCCTTTAATGGGGGCCTCATAATGTATTTAACTTGAGGGGAGTTATGAATGAGTGGATATGTATGTATGTCTGTGTATACATACACATATACATATAAATATACATATACACACAGCATATATAGATATGCACATCATTTACTATGTACCAAACAGTGTACTAATTTCTAGGGATAAAAATATAAAAGCAAAGGCAATTCCTTTACTTAAGGAGCTTATATTCTAATAGAGGGGTCAACACATGTACATATATGAGGAAGTGGTGGCCAGGGAGGACTAGTTAATTTAGAAAAGTTACAGGAATAATGAGTGGAGACATAGGGAGTGAAGATGAAGTAAATAAGGTTTCAGAACTGGGTATCTGAAAGTGTATAGCAGGACAAGCTGGGTAGCATAGCAGATAGAGTGCTGGGCCTAGAATCAGGAGGAACTGAGTTCAAATCCAGTCTTAGACACTTTTTCACTGTTGACCCTGAACAAGCCACTTAACCCTATTTTCTTCAGTTTCCTCATCTGTAAAATGAATTGAAAGGGAAATGGCAAACCACTCTAGTATCGTTGCCAAGAAAACCGTATATGGGGTCAAGAAGATCAGACATGACTCAACAAAAACAGAGGGACAGGGTTAAGTCCTCTTAAACTCCATTTCTAGACAGAAAAATGACTAAGTAAATGACTGGAAAGTGAAGAAACCTGACTGAAGCCTAGGTCCAGATATAGTAGGTAACTGAGGCAACCACCCAGCATCCCAAAGGGATTCCAATACGGGAGGTACAAGCATGAAATGGTAAGCCTTCCAGGGTATGGTTTCGGAATCAGATAGCATGACAAATGGCTGGATAGTGAAGGGCATCACTCTCCATTACCCTTCCAAGTGCATTGGAAAGTATGTCTCCATTGGTAGCATCCTGCCCCAGGAAACCATATGTGTGAGTCACTAGAGGCAGCTGGCACCCAGAATGGTGGTATGATGGAGGGGGAAAGATGAGACAGAATGGCTTTGGGGAAGAAAACTGATCATGGTGAGATGAAAGGATAGGACTGGGCTGCACAATGAGAGATAGGGAAAAAATTTATAGTAAATCCAAAAAAACAATAGTTGTATTCATGCTATCAGACAAAGCAAAGGTAAAATGTAAAATGTCAATAGAGATAAATTATATTATGATTAAAGGAGTCCTAGAAAATGAAATAGTATCATTACTGAACATATATGTGTCAAATGGCATAGAATCTAAATTCATAAAAGAAGAGTTAACTGAACTATCAAAAGATATAGACAAATACACACTAAAAGTAGAGAGATTTCAAGGTTCTTCTTTCAAATGTAGACAAATTTAACAGAAATATAAACAAAAGGTAAAATAAAAAACCAAAAAAGTCTTAGAGAATTTAGAGTTACAAGACTTATGGATGGAAATATTGAAGAATATCCATATTTCTCAGTACTTCATGGTACTTTTATAAAAATATATCATGTATTAGGGCAAAGAGAAATTATAAATAAAATCTTTAAAGTAATCTAACAGACTTCCCTGGAAGTACTTCATCTAGCTGAAAGGTCTAAAGGGCCTGAAAAATAAAAACAGTGAAATGTTTGAAAAGATTTAAGAACAAAATAAGCAGTTAGAAAAGCTCTGAGGCTTGAATAGCTCATTTGCATATCAAGAGGAAGAATTAGATTGCTTTTATTCCTGGCTTTGTCCTTAACCACTCATCTGCATAAGGTTGCCAGAGAAGTCTGATAAGCATAAATGATTGAATTTTGACTGTTGACCAAGTCAGGAGAACCTTACTGAGAAAATAGGCCTAGAACCAGAAAGGACTGGCAAACCAGAGAAGCTGGACCTCTCATACCTCCTGCATGGAGGCTCTGAGGCAATCAAAGAGGAGAGACAATCCCAAACTAAGGGTCATTGTCCTAGCTAAGAAAGAAAAGTAATACTATAGTTGAAAAGAGAACTAAAGGATTTCAGCCAAGAAGAGTGTAGTGTCTTCCAGCTGAGCCAGTGGCTGAAGTTGGTGAAAGACTGTAGCTAGCTTCCCACCAAAGTCAGCCCCAGTAGTCCAGTGGATCAACCCATCCAACAGAGATACTATGCCCTGAGAAGAGCCCACTGCTTGAGAGGCCTACCTGGCCCAGCCCTTTAGTAGCAGCCTAATAAAAGAACAATCTTATTGGCCCAGTCCAACAGCAGTCCAGCAGCAGAATAGCCTGCCCACACTGGTCCTGCTGTAGTCTAAAGGCCAAGAAACCTGCCAGGACCATCCAATAGGCAACTGTACCCACTGGTCAAACAACAGCTAAGACTGGAGAAGAGCTAACTTAATCACCCATGCAAAAAACGTGACTCAGCCCAGCACCAGATTTACCAGCCTAGATGAAACAACATGACCTATGTGGAACCAGCCTAGATAAACATATAGTGGAGATTGTTGTTGTTGTTGTTGTTTATCCTTCCTTCTTGAAGAGGACCTTGACGTTGGGAAGGTGATGTCATGACTTGCAAGTGAATTGGATTTAAGTGAAGCAGGGCTGTGCAAAGTCACTAACCTCACTCTCTCCTCCTGAGCCATCTAGGTCCATTGGCAAGATATAGATCAAGACAACTGGAAATGGCCCTGGAAGTAGTGGGAGACCTTGGATTTTTTAAGCTAAGGTCTTTCCCAGGTCTCAGTTTGTCTGAGGCAACACCCATTCAGTGATTAAGGCTAAGTAAGAAATAAGGCAAAAAATGGCTCCTTTAACTAGTCAAAAAAAAAAAATCAATCTGGGAGGGGAAGACCTTCAGGGTTTCTGGCAAAAACAGAAACAATTGCTATTTACACTCACTCTGAGTGTAAGTTTGGGTCATCAGGGTTCAAACAATGACCAAGGTAGGCTCCAGTTGGGACCTATTGTTTACCAGTCAGCAGGATTCCTTTATGATTCTTTTAATCACAACATAATCTATATCTCTTGATATTTTACATTTTACCTTTACTTTCTCTGACAGCATGAGCACAGATATTGCTTTTTTGGATTTACCATAAATTTTGTTCCTATCTCTCATTGTGCAGCCCGGTCCTACCCTTTTCTCTCACTATGATCAGTTTTCTTCCCCAAAGCCATTCTATCTCATCTTTCCCCCTCCATCATATCACTATCACCATTCTGGGTGCCACCTGCCTCTAGTGACTCACACATATGGCTTCCTGGAACAGGATGCTGCCAATGGAGACATACTTTCTCAGAGAAGATAGCTCTCCAATGCACTTGGAAGGGTAATGGAGAGTGATGCCCTTCACTATCCAGCCATTTGTTCACCAAATGTCCTGCTGCTTGATTCAGAAACCATACCCTGGAACCATACCCCTTTCATGCCTGTACCTCCTGTATTGGAATCCCTTTGAGATGCTGGGTGGTTGCCTCAGTTACCTACTACATCTGGGCCTAGGTTTTGGCCAGGAGTGATGTGGTCAGTTTGTCTACCTAATTTGGCTGTATATAGGTGTAAGCCTAGAATAGGTACCTCCATTTTCTCTTCTAAAACTTACAATCTGGCTTCTGAACTTATGATTCCACTGAAACTACTCTTTCAAAGTCAGCAGTGATCCTTGGTTGCCAAACCCAGTGGCCTTTTCTCAGTTCTTATTCTCCTTGACCTCTCTTAAGTTTTTGACATTATTCATCACCCTCTCTTCCTTGATAATATCTTCTCTCTAGGTTGTTGGGACACCATTCTCTACTGGTTTTCCTCCTCCCTATCAGATTGGCTCTTCTCTGTATCATTTGCTGGATCTTCTTTCAGATCATGCTCTCTAGGTGTACCCCAGGGTTCTTTCCTGGACTCTTCTCTTCTCCTTCTATACTACTTGGTCATCTTATCAGCCCCCATGGATTTAATTAACCATCTCTATGTTGACAATTTTCAAATCTATTTATCCTTCCTCAATCTCTCTGCTGAATTCCATTCTCAAATTTTCAACTGCCTTCCAGACATCTCAAACTTGATGTCTAATAGACATCTAAAGCTCAACATGTCCAAAACTGAACTCATTATCTTCTTCCCTAAACCACCCCTTCTCCTACCTCCTCTGTGTCTGTAAAGGGCAACACTTTCCTCGCAATCCCTCAGGCTCTCAAATTGGTTGTCATCCTCTAATTCTCACTATCTCTCACCCCACCATATCCAATCTGTTGCCAAAACCTGTTGATTTCACCTTTACAACATCTCTCCAATACATCCCATGCTCTTCTCTGATACTGCCACCACTCTGGTGTAGGCTCTCATCACCTCACACTTAGAATATTGCAACAGCCTGCTGGCAGCTCTGCCTCTCTTAAGTCTTTCCCCACTACAATCCATCCTCCTTTCAGTCACCAGTGATTTTCCTAAAGCACGAGTCTGAACATGTCATTTCCCCTACTCAATAAACTCCAGTGGCTCCATATCACCTCCAAGATCAAATACAAAATCCTCTGTTTGACATTCAAAGCCTTTCATAAGCTACATCCAGAATGGATATCCAATAGACATATCAAATACACCAAGTACTAAACTGAACCCATTAGCTTTTCCCCAGAACTCTCCTCTTGTCTCCTCTTACTGTTGTTCAGAGCACTACAATCCTCCCACTCATAAGGCTTGCAATCTGAGTGCTATCCTGGAATCTTCACACTCTCTCACATCCCTATAACCAGTATGTTGCCAAGTCCTGTTGATTTTACCTTCACAACATCTCTTGAATACACCGCCTTCTCTCCTCTGACATTGTTACCACCCTGATTCAGACTTTCATCACCTCATACCTGGACCACCGCGATAGCTTACTGATTAGTCTTCTTGCCTCAATTCTCTCCCCACTCCAATCCACCCTCCACTAAACTACCAAATTGATTTTCCTAAAACAAAAATCTGACCATATCACTATTCAATTAACTATAGTTTCTCTCTATTACCTCCAAAATAAAATAGAAAATCCTCTGTTTGACTTTTAAAGCCCTCGTAATCTGACTCCTTCCAATCTTTCCAGTCTTCATACACTTTTCTTCCCTCTATGTACTCTTAGATCCAGTGACATTGGCTCCTTACTGTTCCTTGTACAAAATGCTCCATTTTTACTGCCTGTCTCCCATACCTGGAATTATCTCCCTTCTCATCGCTAGATTTTGCCTACCCTGACTACCTTTAACTGCCTCTCAAAATCTCATCTTCTACAAGAAGCCTTTTCTGATCCTCTCTAATGCTCCTGCCTTCTTCTGTTGATTATCTCTAATTTATCTTGTATATATCTTGTTTGCCTGAAGTTGTTTTTATGTAGTCTCCCAATTAGACTGTTGACTCCTTTGGAGCGGAAACTGTCTTGTTCTCCTTTTTATCTTCAATGTTTACACATTGTCTGGCGCATAGCAGTCTGGCACATTAATAAATTCTTTTGGACTGAGACTGACCAACTGATTAATTGCTTTATGAAATTGACTTGGCAGTAATGTGTAGGATGGACTGGAATAGTGATAGAATTAAGGCAGGAAGACTGATTAAGAAGTTGTTGCAATAATCTGGGTGAGAGGTGATAAGGCATGAGCTGCAGTGGGGGCTGTGTGAACTGAGAGAAGGAAGAGGAAGCAAGAGATGTTGTTGTGGCCCTAGTCTCTGATGACAAGGAGGTCCTCATGAAAGCCAGCCCTTCTACTTGTAACCTTGATTCTGTACCCTCCTATCTCTTCTGGCACACTGCCCCTTCAGTCATTCCCCTCCTCCCCCTAATCTTTAATCTCTTTCTATCAGTTCCTTCCTTGCTTTCTACAAACATCTACCAATGGTGGAGAACCTGTGGCCTTGAGGCCACATGTGTGGCCTTCTAGGTCCTTGGGTGCAGCCTTTTGACTGAGTCCAAGGTCTACAGAACAAATTTTTTTATTAAAGGAATTTGTTCAGTGAAGTTTGGATTCAGTCAAAGGGCCACACCTGAAGACCTAGAGGACCACATGTGGCCTTGAGGCCACAGGTTCCCCACCCCTGCTCTACACTTTACAGATTACTGAGTACACTAAATGATTGCTGAGGGGAAACACACTGATGTGAGCTCCTGAGCTGCTGTTAGGAGAATGGCCACATACAGGGTAACCCCTAGAATCCTGAGAGGAGTAGCAGCCATCCCCCTGGGGGACCCAACTTGCCAGGGCCAATGGAAGAACTGAGCTTGGGTGTAGGGATGGGGCAGTATCAAACTGTCTTCCTATACCTCTCCTCCCTTTCACAACCAAACTCCTAGAGAAATCTCTTGACATTCATTATTTCGACTTGCTCTCCTGCCACTCATTCTTAACTTCTTGCTATCTACCATCCACTGTTCAACTGAAACTGTTTTTTCCAAGTTTACCAATAAGCTTTTAATTGTGAAATCCAATGGCCATTTCTCAGTCCTCATTCTTTTTGACACTTCCAAAGCATTTGACATTGTTGCCCACTTTCTCTTTCTAGATACCCTCTCCTCACTGTGTTGACATGACACTGTTCTCTTCATTTTTCTCTCTCTATCTTCTTCTGCACATCCTTTTCTGGATTATCATTCATGTCCTAACCCCTAACCATAGATGTCCCTCAAGGCCCTAAGCTGGGTCCTCTCTTTTTCTCTCTCTACATTTTCTCCATTGGTGATCTCATCATCTTCCATCTAATCATCCTCACTGTGCAGATGTCTCCCAGATCTACATAGCCAGCCCAAGTCTCTCTCCTAAGTTCAAGGCAAGAGTCACCAACTGCCTATTGAACATTTTGAAATGGATACCCCACAGCCATCTCAAACTCAATGTGTTCTCAACAGAAATAATTAAATTTTCCTTAGTACTAACCCCTCTTACAAACTTGCCTATTCCTTTTGAAGGTACCACCATCCTTCCATCAACCCAAGTTCGCAACCAACATGTCATCCCTGGCTCTTCACCCTCGCTCCCTATTCCCAACCCTCATGTGTGATCACTTGCCAAGGCTTCTTGCCATTCCAACCTCAATTATACTTCTCACATCAGTCTGCTTCACTTCCATGGCCACCATACTCATTCAGGCTCTCATCACCTGAGACTCAAAGTCAGGTCACTTACCTCTGAATAAAATTCTCTTTCTACTTTCTCTATGCTACCTGTTAGGACTATGGCAATAGCTTCCTAATTGGTCTCCCTGCCTCATGTTTCCTGTGGTCTCATTTGAGGTTTTATTGGCAAAGATAATGGAGAGGTTTCCTTTTCCAGCTCATTTTACAGATGAGGAAACTGAGGCAAACAGGGTTAAGTGACTTGTTCAGGGTCACAGTAGTAAGCATAGCTTATAAGTGTCTGAGACCAGATTTGAACTCAGAAAGATGAGCCTTCCTGACTCCAGGCCCGGCATTCTATCCACTGCACTGCCACCTAACTGCCCTCTCTAGTTTACTCTTCCTATAACCACCAAAGTGATTCCTAAAGCCCATGTCTGATCATTTTACTCCACTGTTTAAAAAGTTCTGATGACTCCCCGTTGCCTCTATAATAAGAAAGCAAAGAGAACAATCATTTATTAAATACCCATGTTGTGCCAAACACTACACTAAGTGTTTTACTCTCTTATGAGACTCAACAATCCTGGGAAGTAGATGCCATTATGATCTCTTTTTAAAGTTGTGGAAACTGAGGAAGACAATGGTTAAATGACTTGCCAGAGGTCACACTTCTAAGAAGTGTCTGAGGCCAGATTTTCACTATTCTGTTTGGCATTAAAAACTCCTTCCACCTTGGGTCCAGGCTACTTTTGCAAGCTTAGTACACGTACTCCCTATCCAGCCAAGATCCAGCCAAACTGGCCCGTTTGGTATTCCTCATACAAAGCATTTCATTTACCAAGTCCATGTTTTCTGCATATCGTGGTTATCCCTCATTCATGAAATGGGATCCTTCCTCATCTCCTCCTCTTAGACTTCCTGGCTCACTTCAAAGATCAGCTTTGATATTTTTGTTTAATAATAATATTAAACAGTCTGTAAAAAACAATCAAGAGGTGAGGGAGGCCCCTAGCAGGGAAAACAGTTGGACAATTGGGAATTATCATTAATTCACTTTTGATGCTGAAATAAGCTCATTTTAAGAGGAAAAACTTCTAGGTTGATCCTTTTGATCATGTCTTTTTCCAGATCTTTGATGGAGTTCTAGCTCTGTGACTCTTCATCTGGATAGTCTGGGGCAACTCCCTTAACTTAGCTGCGCTTCAATTGTGTAATAAACAAAAACAAAATGAAATGTTCTTCCTTCCTGGAAGGATGTTTCAGGGGATTCACCCTTTGATTCTTGGTCACTTGGCAGGATGAACTACTAGATAAGACTAGCCCTTGAAATAAGTACCTTGGCTAAATGATCTTTCTATGTGTCCTATTCCTGGTATCTATGTTTACATACTGTTTCTCACTTTATTTTTTTTTTCAGCCAAAGACAAGGTTTATTAGAACCTCCATCATATTGGGCAGACTCTTAAGGAGTCTGAACATTAGTAAGCTATTGGCTTATTGGCTAGATTATAAGAATCTAAGTAGTGGCTAGATTTTAGGAATCTGAGCATCTTAAAGGAGACAAGATGGACTTTATATACAGAAAGACTATGGGAGGGATCTAGGAGTGGTCAAGTAGTCTATGAGGTAATAGAACTCCAGGGGTGGCCAAGGGAGAATGGAGCCTAGGTAAGATTAAGGATGGGAAGTGGCCTGGGGACATAGGGAGGTCTAGGCTAGGTTAAGGGGGGGGAGATTTTGTATAGCCACAAAGAAAGGCCAATTGTTGGGATTGTAGCCTCAGGCTAAAGCCAGAGATTTGGCCATGTGGGAAAGTCCAGGGTTTTTCCTTTTTAGGGTCTAGCTTCCATCCTCACCATTCCCCCCTCAAACAAATGGGACCCAAATTCTTTTGGGGTAAGGGGTGAAGGTCTCAGCTTCTGAAACTGCTTCCTGCTGGCAAGGAGTGTAAGAGCTGTCCCTGCCTTGAGGGGGTACCAAGGAGGAGATTGACTGGAACTGAGCACAGGCTGCATCCAGAGAATGATGGGGGGATATTGGTTGGTACCTGCTGCTTGCTACCAACTGTAGGTGAATGGTCCATAGTCTGGAAGACGCAAATCTGACAGAAACAACTGCAGGGCCCAGATATAAAGCAGGGACTAGATTTAGGGCCTAACTTTAAGAGGATAAAACATCCTTAGCTCTGTTTGGATTCAGATAATTCAGTTTTCCAGCCATGCAGTATCAAATCTACCTCATAGCCAGACTCAGGAGTAGCCAGGTGGGTAACATTCCCTTTCAAAGGAACATAATGGGGAAACTGTGCCAGGAGGATCCCATCTTAAGGCTGAGGCTAAAATTGTCCTCTCATTTTTCGCAATGCTGATTTCCTACCAGTATCACCTTCTCTGAGTAGCTTGTGGCATTTCTCTCAGATGGTGGATTATTGATTATCGATGGATTATGACCCATCAGACAACTGAAAATAAAATCCTATGAGCTTTTACCTCAAACAGCAAGTTTTACTAATTACAGCTTAGGAAAAACTTTTCCAGGATTTACATCTCAAACTTAAATTTGTCTTGGTGTAAAAAGCCAATCATTAGAGATTTCTATACACTTGCAAATTCTCAGCAAGCCATAACCCAAACAAGCTTTTTGGCTAGTTTACACGTTAAAACAATAACCAACAATAGCTAAATTATTTTAGCAGTAACCAAATTATGAAAAGTTGCTTGACATAATTGATACAGAAAGTACACCAATTTGAAACTTGAAACAAACCCATTACCAATCAGGTGACTTCAGTTTTGTTAAATGCACTTCCAAATTGCTTTACACAGAGAATCAACATCTCATCGTTAACAGTTAAAACTACAAATTTAAAAGAACGTGCTTACCCAAGTTCGGAAACTAGCTTCATTACCTTGAGCAGGATGCTCTGAACCTGAGTGATGCTTCCAGGCAAAAGTTGCCCTACAGCCCAAGGCCATTGCCAGGGGGGGCCCACGCTGTAGCTGCTGCCCCTCTCCTCTTCTTCCTTTCCCAGGTGGGAGAAGGCAAAATCAAAGGTGAGGGGTAAAGGGTGAAACTCTCTTCTCCTATGAGAGGGGTTAACAGATACCCTCTTGACTCAAGGGAAGGGAGTGACCAGGTTGTACAGGTGTTTCAAAACTCCATAACGATCAATCACAAAACCTCCAGAATATGCCAAGATATTTTTAGCTGTTCTAACTTTCCCTGTAACCTCCAGGGAGGAGGATTCAGAGGTGCAGAGGGAAGGGAGTAAGTAAGCCTCAGGGAACCAAAAAGCAACTGCAGTTTTCCCCAATTCCCTAGTGCGGAGGGAATTAACAGAATTGAGCATACACTTCCAGATAGGGTGTCCATCCTTGTCCTCTATGCTGCAGAATGTGTACCCAGGTTCATGGCCTTGAACCGACCCAGTGGACTGAGAGCCTGAGAGCATCAGGCCGAGTGAGAGACAGACTCATAACTGCCTGTCAGAAAAGCACCTCCAAGCCTTAGTGCTTGGAGAGCAACCCAAACTGCAGAGCAAGAAAAGAGGGGAGGAGGGAGGCTTGCATACCTTTCAGTCTTGGCTGGAGAAGAACTTGGGGTTAGACAGTTTCCCTGTACGGTCCACCAAAATGATGCAGTCTAGGGGTTCAGGGGTCCTGGGACCCCAAAATCACAACACACAGATCCTTCCCAAAAGAATTTGACCCAAGACTTCTTTCAGCCAAAAACATGGTTTATTGAAGATTCACCATATTAGCCAGACTCTTAAGGAATCTGAGCATCTGTGGGCTAGATTGTGAGCTATTGGCTAGATTGTAAGAATCTAAGCAGTGGCTAGATTTTAAGAATCTAAGCCTGATTCCCACTTTTTTTTAAAAAAAAAAAAGGTAAATAAACAGGATCTCATTCTCTATGATTAGATTTTTCTAATTGTTTCCTTGCTTTGAAATCTAGAGGATTATAGAGAAACTGTGTTGCTTTGCATCCTTAAATCCTAACTGAGCAATCTCTATACAACAGAAGCTAAAAATGTTTGGAAAATTCAATCAAATGTTCTATAAATGTGGGTTATTATTATTCTGTTTTCTTTGGACCTTGCTTTCCTAGAGTTTCAGGTACTATAAAGCTCACCCAACCAAAGGTCCTCAGATCCTGCTCTTCACTTCCCAATAAATCTAGCTATCCATCAACAAGGCTTTATCAAGCACCAACTGAAACAACAATAATAAGTTATATATTCATTTAGTACTTAGGATTATAAACTACTCTGCATATATATAATCACTCATTCCTTAACAAGTACAAAGAGATATAAAAGTATCTTGGCCCAGGACACTCTCCATGACCCAACAAAAAGATGACCTCAATCATCCCAACAAGATGTCAGTGAGTTTACCCATACCTTCTCTAGAAAGATGCAATCTATAAACAAAATCCTTTGGCCTTCTTCATTTAATCCAAATTAAGGCTTCACCTATCTAGGAGGTAAAATGAGATACTTTCTCCCATAATCAAAGGCCCAAATATTCCTTTAACCTTATTAAGTGGACCTGGCTTTCCTAATCATCACTCTCATTTGGTCTTAATAGCAGTCCAGTGAAGTAGGCAAAGAAAATATAGCATCAATGATCTCCAATTTTATTGTTTTGGGGCAGATTATTATAATTTTTCTAAAACTATATGTGCAGATATTTGCATTATTCTGATTTTATGCATAGGGTGGTGGTGGTACAATGGATAAAATGCTTGGGCCTAGAGTTAAGAAAACTCATCTTCCTGGGTTCAAATCTGGCCTTAGACACTTATTAGCTACGTGACCCTGGGCAAGTCATTTAACCCTGTTTGCTTCAGTTTCTTCATCTATAAAATGAACTGGAGAAAGAAATGGCAAACCACTCTAATATCTTTGCAAAGAAAATTCCAAACAGGGTTACAAAAAGTTAGACATAACTGAAAATGACTGAACACAAAATTTCATACATTTTTCTAGAGCATTTTGCCTAGATCTCTCCTCTGTCTCTATCATGCCTGCCTTATATTAAACTTGTTTATATGTTGTACTAGTTTTGGAGATCTACCCTCAAAGGATTCAAAATTCTTTGGTGGTCATATGACATAGTATAAAGAGCACTAGATTTGGGGTCGAAGGACATGGGTTCAAATCCAGTCTGCCAATTACTATCTGTGTAACCTCGGGCAAGTCACTCTCAGGCTCCTCATCCATAAAATGAAAGGTTGGTTTTGGACAAAGATGATGGTTTCAGAGAAAACTGGGAAGACTTGTATGCACTGATGCAGAATTAAGTGAATAGTACCAGGAAGACAATTTATACAATAGCAGCAATATTGTAAAGGTAAAAAACTTCAAAAGATTTAGGAACTCTAATCAATATAATGACCAACTACTATAAAATATATAACATATTAAATAAATACATTATGTATAGAATATAACTGTATAATGTGATTGTGCATTATATGATATATTATAAACATGTTATATATAATATTGTGCATGTACGTCTCAATCTGCACTCTGAGTCCATCACACTTCTGTTAGGAATGAAGTATAATGTTCCATCTTTTAGTCCTCTGGGATTGTGGTCAGTCATTTGATTGATTAGAGTTCCTAAGTCTTTCAAAGTTGTTTGTTTTTATAATATCATTGTTATTGTATAAATTGTTCTTCTGGTTCTACCTACTTTATTCTTCATTAATTCATATGGGATTTGAATATATATGTATAAATGTAAATATATGTGTTGTATGTATATGCATACATAAATACACATACACATGCACACACACATACGAAATGTAGGAATTTGTTTTGATTGACTATGTACATTTGTAATGGGATTTATTTTTCTTACTTTCTCACCTGGAGGGGGAGAGGATGTTGGAAAGAATTTAGATTTGACAATAAAATAAAATTTAATCTGCAAGATACATAAAATAAAATGAAGAATTTGGATTATGTTGCCTCTACCAACTGTACATCTCTGATCCTGTGGCAGTGTCATTTCTAATTTTGGATCCCCAATGCCAAGTACAGTACTTTACAAATAATAATTTTTTTTAGCTGAATTGAGACTTCAGAGCCTCTGAATTGCCAGTAGGAACCAGAGCTGATCATACTAAAGTCTTTTGACTCCAGACTTGTTCTCTCTCCAACTGCACCACGCTGCCTCCAAGGAGATGAGCTGGGCAGGAATCTAAACCAAGGTTAGATGAGTTCAGTGCTACAATGAGTGTTTACCAAAAATCCTCAGTTATAGTACAATGAGTACAAACTAACTTTATACTGATCCTGAGATGCTAAACACATTTCTCCACTTCCACTTGGGGAAGATGATGAGACAGCAAAGAGAGCAGTGGATTTAAAAAGACTTGGCTCTCCTATTTACTTTCTTTGGGCTCTTGCGCAAGTCAGTTAAACTCTCTGGGCCTCCATTTCCTCTTCTACAAAATAAAGAAATTACACTTCCAGGGCTCTTAATCTAAGGATAGTGAACATTTAACAAATACTTTATATAGGGGTAACCAGATGACACAGGGGATTGAGTGCCAAGACTAGAGTCAGGGAGACCTGAATTCAAATTTCCACTTAAGACACTCACTGTTTAACCCTGGGCAAGTCACTTAACTTTGGTTTGCCTCAGTTTCCTCATCTTTAAAATGGATATTATAATAGTCCCTACCCCTCCAATGTTGTTATGAGGAACAAATGAGATAATAGATACGAAGCACTTAAGTTTACCATGGCACCTGGCCCATAGTAGATGCCATATAAATGTTAGCTATTTTTGTTATGATAATAACTATATTTCAATAAAATGGGTTTCCTCAATAATCGTATGATTTCATTTTAAGCATTTAAAAATGTTATTTTGAAAAGGGGTTCACAGATTTCACTAGCCTGCCAAAGGGATCCATGGTCTATACTGTCTCTCAGGTTTCTTCCAGCAATCAAACACTTGGATCCAATGCATTATTTCCTCTGCTAACTTTTTACCTATCTTTCAACAGAATAATTCTCAATGACAATGAAAAGCACCCTCATTCTGGCTTTGCTCTTTGCTGGATGTTTTTTAGTCACAAATGGTCTTCAGCAGCAGAAGCCCCCTGACAAAAATCATCAAGGTACACACCAGGCCAGACACCCACTCCAGGAGTCGGAAGAGAGACAAGCTGGAAAAGAAATTGTTGACCGAAACACTGAGTTTGCATGTAAGATGTACCAAGAGATAACCCAGAAAAGTAAAGATGAGAACCTCTTTTTCTCCCCTCTGAGTGCTTCCACTGGCTTCTCCATGTTGACCCTGGGGGCAAAAGATTACACCCTGTCTCAACTAAGTGAAAGTCTCAACCTAAGGAATGTGCCCGTGAAGAGTATCTATGAAGGCTTCCATTACATCATTCACAGTCTCAACCAACCTGACAGAGATCTCAAGCTCCACATGGGAAATACTATATTCATCGAGGACCAGCTGAGAGTCCAGAAAAGGTTTCTGAATGATGTCAAGAATATTTATGAAGCAGAAGCCATCCCTGTGGATCTCAAGGACCCTCAGAAAGCAATTACACAAATCAACGATTATGTCAGTCAGAAAACCCATGGGAAAATTAATCATTTGATAAAGAATCTGGATCAGGGCACGATGTTACTTCTGATTGGCCATATTTACTTTCAAGGTAAGCCTTGCTATATAAAGACATTTGTATAAGGCTATGGAGTATAAAAAAGCTTTGCCCACACTCTTTATTAGAGCCTCATCACAATCCTCAAGATACTTAGTATTTGGTTTTAATTTCCCTTTTTAACAATGAGGAAAGAGACTCTGACACATGAGATAGATTAGGGGCAGCAGGCTGCACAGTGGATAGAGCACTGGGCCTGAAGTTAAGAAGATCTGAGTTCAAAATGCAACCTCAGACATTTATTAGTTGAGTGACACTGGGCAAGCCACTTAACTTCTGTCTGCCTCAGTTTCCTCAACCATAAGAAGGGATCATGGTAGCACTTACCTCCTAGGGCTATTGTAAGGATCAAAAGAGTAATATTTGTAAAGTGCACTACTATGCACAGTGTCTGGCGCATAGTAGGTGTTTACTGAACACTTGTTTCTTTCCATTCCATGAGATGACTTGTCCAAGGTCATCTGACATCTAGCAGCTGTCAGATCAAGTCCTGACTCCAGTCCTAGGGATATTTCCAGGAACATAGTCACCTCTAATCAAAGACTTGGTCACATAAGAGCTAGTAAACTCTCCAGACCTGAAAGCATAGGACTGAAAAGATGTAACTTCAAATACTTAAGAGTGTCATATTGTACTTTTTGGTTGGTTGTTTTTGTTATAGCACTGGTATAAATCAAACGTCAAACAGAGATTGAACTAAATAAGAGGTCTGTGATACATTGGAAAGAATGCTAGATTTGGAGTCCAGAGGATATGAGGTCAAATCCTGCCCCATGGCTCTTCCTGCTTATGTGACCTTATCAAGTCATTTAATCCCTTAGTGTCCTCATCTGGAAAATGAGGGAGGTTGAAGTAGATGGCCTCTAAGATCCCCTCCCCATTTTAAGTCTGTGATTCTATGTTCTTTAATATTTTTCCAAATCTACAACTTGTAGCCTAGCTAGCTTTGCCACCATCAGGACAACTTGGTGCCATTCATTTTGCCCGTTTTGGGTCTTGGACATCATCTAGTCTAGACTTCTCATTTTATCAATGAGGAAACTGAGGTCTCTTTTAGCTCTTAGCAATGAGTCTGTGATTAGTGAAGGGCCTCAAAGTTATGTCATGTGAGGATCATTTGAAGGAAATGCTTGGGTTTAGTCTGGAGAAGAAACATTTTCATGAAGACATGAGAGCCAAGTTTAAGTATCTGCATGACTGCCATGACTAAGAGTATTTACATTTGTTGTGGTTAGCCCTAGAAAGCATCAGTAGGAGTAAAAGTATCAGAAAGACAGATCTGGGCTTACTGTAAAGAAAAATTTCCTCATAATTCAGATTGTCCAAAAAGGACTTAGAAGATAACTGAGTTCCCCATCCCTGGAGATCTTCAAACAGAGAATGGATGATGGGTGACAACTTGGCAGGGATGCTGCCAAGAGAATGACCTTGAGTATTGCTTTCAACTCTGACAGTGATTTACTTATTCCATGGCAATGATGGGTGGAATTACCTACATTAGTAGATATCCAGACCTGCTGTCTTAAATTCTTAAATCAGCTTTTCTAGAAAATGAAATAAAAAAAGGAAATTCAAAGCTAAGCAAAAAAAAAAGGGGGAAGAGGAAAAGGAAGGGAGAAAGAAGTAGTAGAATTGATCACTATAGTTAATCCAACTTGATGAGCATTCCAAGAATTTGTCAGCTCATCCCTGTCTTCCCACAGTAATTGAAGTGTAGCAGGAAGATGAACAAGTTCCTATTGGTTAGTCTAGGGGATCCATATTACTTTGCCTCTGTGCTTCTTTCCTGGGTCCCAGATAATGAGTGTTAAAGTGCTTTGAAAAGATACGAAGTATGACTATGCAGTTAGAAACCTTCTAAAAGTTATATAGCAAAGTTATTGCTCTTCTGAAGTGACTAAAACCAGCCCTGTAGCCAGAGTTTGTCAGTTTTCCATAGGATGTAAATATAAGATCTTCCAATGATTATTTTCCATACTCTCTCTCTCTCTCTCCCTCTCTCTCTCCCTGCCCCTTTCCCTTTCTCTCTTCTCTCTCTCCTCTCTCCTTCCCTCTTTTCCTCCCTCTTTCCTTTTTCCCCTCTCCCTTCTCTTCTTCCTCTTCTCTTCTTTCTTCTCCTCCCTTCTTCTCCCCTCCTTTTCTCTTTTTCCCTGCCTCCCACCTTCTTTCCTTCTCTATGTTTGTGACACTATGCTTCTTTCTGTGTTTCTCTGTCTCCATTTCTCTGATTCTCTGCCTCTGTGTGTGTCTCTCTATTTCTCTCTTCCACTCTCCCTCCCTCTCCCTTTTCTCCCATTCTCCTTCCTTCTCTCTTTCTCTTTTCTTTCCTTCAGGTTGCAAAGACTGGTGTGTTTGTATATCTGTGTGAAAGAAAGAGACAGAGACAGACAGAGATAGAGAGACAGAAACAGAGACAGAGAGATCCAATGAGAGAGAGAGAGAAAGAGAGAGAGAGAGGATAGTGGATAGTCCATTAACAGGTGCCTCTAATCCTATGATCCCCTCAGATGTCTCATTGAGGAGAGGTGACTCTGGGTTCTTGAAGTCTATATCAATGTCCTACAACTTCTGACGATTCCTCCTAATCTCAAAAGGTTTTGGGTATGGGCCCAGCAATAAAATGTGAATCTGTCATCCGAGAACAGCCTAGCTAAGGGCAGAGAGGTTATCATGAGAAGGTTCAACACAGATGATTAATTCTCAGGTCAGGAGACCTGAGAAATACAGGGGCTATAAACTGCTTTGGTGGAGAGAAGGATGTCACCTAAGAAATCAATAACACTAATAGTATTGAAGAAGCTCATATGGGCAAGGTCTACCACTGTACGAGGACATCTGTCACATTCTTTATAACATCCTCCACCCACAACCCATTCCCAACTCCAGTGAGTCTTGCTGGAATTTAGAACTCAATCCCCCTCCCCGACCCCTACTTCAGATCTGTGTATCTTGTGACTAAAAGTTCATGATGCCCATTAATCTCTGCTTTCCTAGAATTATCTGTCACTTTTTTGTCTGTTTTCACTCCCTAAGGTGAATGGGAAAAGAAGTTTAACCCAAAGGACACAAAAGAAGATGACTTCTTTCTGATCAATGGGAAGTCAGTGAAAGTCCCCATGATGTACCGAGGTGGCAAGTACAAAACTGCTTATGATGACCAGCTCTCCTGTACAATTCTAGAAATACCTTTTAAGGGAAATGTCACAGGGCTTTTCATACTCCCAGACAAGGGGAAACTGAAGAAAGTGGAAGAAGGGCTCAATAAGAACAAGCTGACCCAATGGAGGCAATCATTGAAGGGCAGGTAATGAAGCTTGCTTGTGCATCCCTCCCCATTGGTTCAAGTTTCCATTCTAAATACGGTGTGGCATGACCTTTAGAATCATAAGACTTGGGACTGAAAGTCAACCGATCAATATTTACTAAGTACCTCCTATGTTTCCAAGCACTCTGCTAAGTACAGGAGATACAAAAGAGGCAAAAGACAGTCCCTGCACTCAAGGAGCTTACAATCTATTGACATGAGAAATAATTTAGTTCAAGCCTCTCATTTTACAGCAAAGAATACGGAGTCCCAGAGAAAGGAAGTGACTTGTCTGTGGTCCCAAAAGTAGAAAATACCAGAGCTAGGATTTAAAGATCGTCTAAAATTATATTCAACCTAATTCCCAAAGTATTAAGTGCCAGTTACATGGGGCAGCTAGGTGGCATAGTGGATAGAGTGCTGGGTCCAGAGTCAGAGAAACTCATCTTCCTGAGTTCAAATCTGGCCTCAGTCATTTACTAGCTGTGTGACCCTTGAGCAAGTCACTTAACTCTGTTTGCCTCAGTTTCTTCATGTGACAAATGAAAAGCCTGAGAGAGTTCCTGGGTAATTAATAACCAATTTATTAATTAGGCTAGTAAATAATCAATGAACTGATGGTCAGTGGTCTCTCAGGAACCAAAGACAACCATGGAGATCACTGAATGCTTAAATACCTTCGGGGAAAAAGGTTCCAGGTGAAAATCAATTCTAATTTGTAAACAATTAATGAGGGGATGGGCATATTAATGAAGAGTTAAACTACAAGTCTTCAACTCCTCCTGCTGAGAACATGACTCGATCATGAGACTCAGCTACCTCCAGAAATCTGGGTAAAGGAATCTATCTCTACTCAGACCATTCTGGTTGATTTTCTCTGTCATAAGCTGGGTCACCCTAAATTCTAATGGAGGGGTACAATGACATGGGATCATTTCCTAGGGGCAAGAATTCACTTAGATTAGATTCTGCTTATAAGGTCTTCTAGTTAGGTGGGGTCCCACCCAAGATTATGGAGCATATATCCAGAGGATTTGAGCAATCTTATCTATCAGCAATGTCCTTCAGAGACTGATCTACGGGGACTGGTCCCTGAATGAAGACATAGAAGGGAAGAACCTACATCCTAATTTAATAATTGGTTATTAATATAATAGAAAAATAATAATGTCTCTCATTCATCTGTAAAATGAGCTGGAGAAAGATGGCAAACCACTCCAGTAACTTTGCAAAAAAACCCAAATGAGAT
This sequence comes from Vombatus ursinus, assembly GCF_900497805.2. Classification (NCBI taxonomy): domain Eukaryota; kingdom Metazoa; phylum Chordata; class Mammalia; order Diprotodontia; family Vombatidae; genus Vombatus; species Vombatus ursinus. Next base: position 2,026,560 of record NW_020951350.1, read on the forward strand.
CACAGAGAATTGGACACAACAGAAAAGGACCGAACAACAACAACAACACATGCTAGCCACTATGAACTTTTATTTTACCAACCTATGATTTCATTGGTATAGAAGGCCCAGGGAAAACATCTTTTATTGATCCTAAACTGCAACTGTCCTGCAGCATATAGTCTTCAAGCATTACCTGGGGCATTGAGAGATCTAGGGACTTATCCAGAGTCACATAGCCTGTATGTATCAGATGTGAGACTCAAAGCCAGGTCTTTCTGATGCCAAGGCCAGCTCTCTATACATTATGCCACATTGCCTCTCTAGGCACTGAGGATACAAAGGAGAAGAAGAAGAAAAGAAGAATTCAATTCTAATCTTTCCACTACCCTGCATTGCCTCTTTCAATACCACCAGTTTCCAGGTGAGGTGGAGGGTGGTTACCCTCCTTGGTAGGTCCTAACTTCTACTCTGAGAATTCTGATTTTGTTCGTGTGAAATAGTAGATACTTCCCTTTAGTTCTTCCCCCATCTCTCTCAGTAGGCCTAAGTCAACTGGTATTTAATGAACCCTTGCTAAATGCAGTAGATGAGACAGGATGCTGCAGCATCCTTCTGTGTCCTGAAGGGCTTCCTGTCAATTTGGGCAGAGAAGACATAGACATGTGAAAAGCCCAACAAGGCAAAAGTTTAAATGACACTACAAGACAACATTCTAAGAAACAGTAGAGGCAGCATAGGAGAAGTGTTAAATAAATAACGCAGGCAAAGAAACTAATAACGTCCAGAATGATGGCCATTCCTGATACCCTCTACCCTAGTCAAATAGTCTATGTTCAGTTATGGGCACTACATTTTAGAAGAGATATTGCTAAGTTGGAACATATCCAAAAGAGAGTAATCAAGATAGGGAAAAGATTCAAAACCAAATAATATGAAGAAAGACTGAATGACTTGAGGATATTTAACCTGGAAAAGAAAAAAAAACTGAGAGGGTGTGTAGTAGGGGGAGATATGGTTGGAGGGTTAGTATATAATAGTTACCTTCAAATATCAAAGAGTTATATATAGAAAAGAGATCAGATATATTGTAACTGGCTCCCAAGGTTAGATTTAGGACCAAGAGGTGGAAGCTACAAGGTAGCACATTTCACCTCGACATAAAAAGGAATTTCATAAGCTGCCCCCAACAATGAAATGCCCACTTTTATGAAGGCTAGAAAGAGTGGAGATGGGAAGACCTAGTAGCAAGCTATTGTAATTGCTCAGGTGGTATTGATCGTGCTAGGCTGGTAGTAACAAGATGAAGAAGGGGCCTTAGATCTCCAGCAAAGAGGATTTCTCTCCCCTGCTCCCTCTGCACCCGTAATTACAACCACAAGGCAGCAAGAACATGGGCTTGCTTAGGCAAGCCTGAATCTTTGGTCGCCTTCAACTTTCTGTTTTCTTCTCTGATTATCAGTCAAAACCCAGCAATCTGGAGACATGGATGGTTTCAACTGTGGTCATTACTTAATGAGTGCTATAGGTGAAGAGTTTTTGATCCTGGAGTGCTGGCAACGCAAGGGGAGGTGATTTCAAAATAGCACTGCTTCTTGGAGGAGAAGGGAACCATTGCCAAGGGTATTCTACAAGAGAAGGACTAAAATGTAAGCCCAAGACATGCCCTGGCCATTTAGGATTTTCAGACCTCTTGAGCTGCTTCAACAGTGCAGTAGATCTGACGTGAACGGTAATTTTCTGTTCAGCCGTCCCACAAAGTTATCTTTACCTCTCAGAAGAGCATAATGAGTGTGAAGGGTTATTTGTTTTATGTTTTTCTATGTTTGCTAATGAATGAATTTGAGTTCTTGGGTGTCTTAAGCATTTCTGTGGTGGAGAAAATAAACCTATAAAACGATACCTAATATTCATATTATTAACTTGAGTGTCCTTTTCTGAAGAAGACCCTGTTTATAACACAACAGAACTCAAAGAAGTATGTTAACAAATATGGAAAAACATAAAATAATAGCCCCTCACACTTTCTATGCTCTACTAGGAGGTAAAGACAACTTGGTAAGACAGGAGAAGTGGTTTTTTAGATTCACCTCAGGTTTGCACTGTCCAAGTAATTCTTAAAGTCCAGATATCCTAGTCGACTAGATGGTGCCCTGGACTTTCTTCTGCAGAGTCCTCCTGACAATGAAGATCTTCTCTTTGGAGAAAAATTCTTATTGCAAAAATTACTCAATAGCTAGCACCTAACAGGAGAAAACTTCCAACTTCTGTAACTGATGAGGTTACTACCAGGTGTGTAAAGATTCATTTCTCATGCTAGGAAAAAACAAGAAAGTGAAAGAAATAACCAGACATTCAAGTCTCAGGTCGGCATAGTGTTCAGTCAGTTGTCAGTCATGTCCTACTTTTCGTGACCCCATTTGGGATTTTCTTGGCAAAGATACTGGAGTAGTTTGCCATTTCCTTCTCCAGCTCATTTTACAGATGACAAAACTGAGGCAAACAAGGTTAAGTGACTTGCCCAGGGTCACACAGCTCATAAATGTCTGAGGTCACATTTGAACTCAAGAAGATGAGTCTTCCTGACTCCAGTTCCAGCACTCTATACACTGTGCCACCTAGCTCTGTATAGGCTGATTGTCATTGCTATGTGTTCAAGTTGCAGATCACCATTAATGCTGGGGAAGGGAGAGTGGGTGGCAGAGAGAAAGAGACAATAGAGAGAAATATAGAAATACTCTTCCTCCCCTTGCCAAAAGCCCGAGGGAGAAAAAATTCCTAAAGGAAAGAGCTAGCTATTTCTCTAGTTCCTCTTACAACACACTGATTGGGGAGTTACTCCTGACTCTTTGACCAATCATCTTCCACATAACCCCTCAGTTATGAGGATGGACCAATAAAGAACAGCTGTGTCATTTCAGCAAAGGATAATGTTCGCTCAGCAAAAGAACTAGGCTGTATGTCCACTCCAGGGATTACCCCTATTACATTTCCATTTCCATTTTGTAGTCATTCACTTTCCCCCCTTGTTCTGCTTCCTTCATTTTGCAGCAGTTCATATAAGTCTTCCCAAACTTCCCTGAATTCTTTATATAGGTCCCACATCTCTAAAGCACTTTTCCCATAACAACTCTGTGAAGTGGGCAGTATAAGCACTAACTTCTCTCTCTCTCTCTCACACACACACAGAGCCAGTATACAGCAGGCATAGGACTTACAATCACTTCTTTCTGACCCTCAGGCCAGCTCTCTATCCATTACAGATACTGCCTTTTTGTACGCCTGTTTCACGAAGCTGGAAAACCACGGCTTAGAGAGTGCCTTGCCCAGGGATTATCCAGGTCTCTTCTGATTCAAAGTCAAAGGCTTATTCCATTGGACCACATCATTTCTTGCTTTGGATGAGAGAATGATAGAATACAGGATGTCAGGACTGGAAAAGACCTTAGACTAAATGAGCAGATGATAATCTAGTCCAGTGGTGTCAAACTCAAATAGAGACAAATCCCTCAGGGCTGCATATTGACTTAGAAAACCACAAATCAACATGACCTATGTTGTATTATATTTTTTTAATTTTGTTAAGATTTCTCAATTACATTTTAATTTGGTTCCAGGGCACTGGAGAGTTTTGTGGCCTGCTGGCTATGTGTTTGATTCATCTAATAGCCCACCCTTTTTTTCCCAGAGGAGAAAACTAAGGCCCAGAGGGGGGAAATTATTTGTACATGATCACAGCACATAATTTAGTCAAAAGGCAGAGTCAAGAGCAGAACCCAGACCTGACGACTCCCAACCCAATGTTCTTGACTCTATGCCATGATGTGATACTACAAAAGAAATATACACAGGCAGCTGTGCCCAGCTGTTTGGCCCGTGATGCTGGTTCAGTCCTACCCACACAGGCCATATGATCTTGTCTATAGTTAGCATAAAGTCTCTGTCTGGTGAGAAATAAATGTTCCTAACTGTTGCAAATGTTCTCAGATAAAAGCACAATTATATGAAAAATATGTAATATACCCAAAGGATAGGCCACCTCCTTTGCAAAGGCAGTCCAACAGGTTTGCATTCAGGTCACCAGAAAGCAGCAGAGCCAAGTCTGAATGGGGCTATTCCCCAATTTCTTGGTAATCAGTCAATGGCAATAAGAGTGCTGGGCTCTCTCTTTTAGAAAGTCTAAAATTAGGAAAAAAAATAATTGATATCTTTTGTTTTTTACATCACCATCATTTCCAAATATAGCTGCCCCTTTCCTCTTTGTACCCATCCAACCCTAACCACCTTTTGTAACGAAGAATAAAAAAAGGCAAATTTTTTTCTTTAATTTCAGCAAAGTCAATATATTAGCTGAGTCTGATAACATATGCAATGTTTCATACTCATGGTCTCCCACTTAAAAAAAAAGGAGAAGTGTTTGTTCTTCTCTTCTACAGAGTCAAGTTTGATCTACAGTGGAGTTTTATCTATGGTTGTGGCTGTTGTGCTCCTTATCTTTCTTCATTATGGATGCTTCATTACTATGGATGTTCTATTAGGAAGGTCACCCTTGAGGATTTTAAACTAGACAGGATTTCTAAGATTCTTTTGAGCTCTAACATTCTATAATTCTCTTGTTCCAGGCCCTAAGCTCACCCTGTGCTTTTCATCTGTGTCCCTTCTGCATTTACATTTCACCCCAACCTTTTGTCAGTCCTGAGATCCCAGGAGATAAAATGGCCAGGTCACATTCTGCATCTCTAAAAGATTTCAGCTCACCTATATAATTATTTGAAGATCCTATACAGGTCTTACCTAGCTGAGTTGAGATACACTCAGTCAAAGTGTGGGGGGGGGGGGGGGGGGAAATAGATGAATTTCTGGTTTGGCCTCTTTATTGAATATCCCAAATTATCATGTGATGTTCCATGTGGCTTTACCCTATCCTCCCTCCCTTCCAAAGGTTAATGGAAATTCCCATCAAGGAGAAGACTTCTAGTGGCAGGTTCTTCCTCCCCCCCACCCCAACTCCAAGAACTTATATTGAGAGCACTCTTTGTTCTGGGATCCTTTTCTTCTCTCACTACACTGTTTTGGTTGGTGATGAAGCAGCTCTGATGCGTTTAAAAATCATCCATATGCAGATGGCTCTCAGATATATCTATCTATCTATCTATCTATCTATCTATCTATCATCTGTCTATCTAACTATATATGAATAGAGTTAGCTCTAGTCTATCTCCTGATTTCCAGCACTTTATTACCACCTGCTGGGCAGCTAAGTGGAATAGCAGATAGAATACTAGGCCTGAAGTCCAGAAGATTCCTCTTCCTGAGTTCAAATCCAGCCTCACATACATGTTTCACTTTTCAATCATTGTAAAGACATAGAGTTTTTGATCTGTGGGAATGGAAAATAGGAGAGTCTCAACCTTCTTAATAAGGTAACAGACAGTGTTATCTGCTGAGAGAAAGCAGGGTTAGGTTGGTATTGGGGGCTTGGGGAAAATGGAAAAGTCATTGTGGGGAGTGTAATAGGTTGCTGGGCTGAGATGGAAAGGATTAATGTACAACAGGGGCACAGTAAAGATCAGATAGCATGAATGTATAGCAGACACAGTCAATGTAGTTTATTGCTATATTCTGGTAGCATTTTTTTGCTCTAGAATAGAAGCCAGGAAAAAGATTTGGACAGAGAACTAGAAGGACAAGAGGGTATGATCAGAGGGGAAATTTCAGAGTTTAGGAATTTAGACATAGTGCAGTTCAAGGTGATGGTCATGTTTAAAGGTCTATGTCTGTGTGTCTGTCTCTGTATCTGTCTCTGTCTTTCTACCTCTGTTTCTGTCTCTGTGGCCACACAGATACACACACACACACAGACACACATACACACACGTCCTTGCAATGAGTGGGTGACGTAGAGAAAAACTATTAGCCCTTACTTAGCTTTAAGCTTTGGTCATTGTTAAATGAAAATCCCTCTAAGAGAGTAAAAACCTGAAGCTGTTCTAAATGAAATGAATGAATGAAGTTCAAAGTGAATGAATGTTCATCATAGTATCATAAATCTAGTGCTGAAAGAGATTTTAGAGAAGACTGAATCCCATGCCCTAGTTTTACTGATGAGGAAATTGAGGCTCAGAAAGGTTAAATCATTTATCCAAGGATGTGCAGATAATAAAGTAGCAGAACCAGAATTTTGATTGTAGTTTTTTGTAAAGGAAAAGAAGGTCCCTGAACTGGTGACCACCAAAAGACAAAAGGTGGTGAACTGAAAATTGGGGATGCTAAAGACAAATCCTGCCTATTTCACAAAATCAGGCAGGGCTGGCTTTCCTCCCAAAGTATTGTAAAGGTACTATTATTTTTAATTTTTTTTTTAATTTTTAACATATGTTTTTAAAACTTTGGGTTACAGATTTTCTCCCTTCCTCCCTCCCTACCCACACTCATTGAAAAGGCAAGCATCTCCATACAGGTTATAGAGGTGTAGTCATGCAAAACACTTCCATAGTAGTCATGTTGTGAAAAACTAAGTATATTTCCCTTCATCCTATCCTACCCCCCATTTATTCTATTCTCTTTTGACCCTGTCCCTCCTCAGAAGTGTTTGCTTTTGATTATCCCCTCCCCCAATCTGCCCTCCCCTCTATCGACCCCCTGCTCTCTTGTCCCCTTCCCCCCTTTTTCCTGTAGGGTAAGATAGATTTCCATACCCCATTGTGTATGTTATTCCCTCTTTAAGCTAAATCCTATGAGAATAAGATTCACTCATTCCCTCTCACCTTCCCATTTCCCCTCCACTGTAAAAGCCTTTTCTTGTCTGTTTCATGTGAGATATTTTATCTGATTCTACTTCTCCCTTTCTCCTTTTCCCAGTATAATCCTCTCTCACCCCTTAATTTTATTTTCTAGATACCACCCCTTCATCGTCAACTCACCCTGTGTCCTCTATCTATCTATCTATACACACATATAATTTTTCCATCCCACTACCCTAACACTGACAAAGGACTCATGAGTTACTAATATCATTTTTCCCTGCAGAAATGTAAACAGTTCAACCTTAATAAGTCTCTTATGATTTCTCTTTCCTGTTTACCTCTTCCATGTTTCACTTGAGTCTTGTATTTGAAGGTCAGGTTTTCTATTCAGCTCCAGTCTTTTCTACAGGAATGTTTGAAAGTCTCCTATTTCGTTGAATGACCATTTTTTACCCTGAAGGATTATACTCAGTTTTGCTGGGTAGGTGATTCCAGGTTGTAGTCCTAACTCCTTTGCCCTCTGGAACATCATACTCCATGCCCTCCAGACCCTTAATGTAGAAGCTGCTAAATCTTGTGTTATCCTGATTGTGTTTCCACAGTACTTGAATTGTTTCCTTCTGGCTGCTTGTAATATCTTCTCATTGACCTGGGAATTCTGGAATTTGGCTACAACATTCCTAAAAGTTTTCCTTTGGGAATCTCTTTCAGGAGATGATTGGGGGATTCTTTCAATTTCTATTTTGCCCTCTGGTTCTAAAATATCAGGGCAGTTTTCCTTGGTAATTTCTTGAAAGATGACGTCGAGGCTCTTTTTTTGATCGTGGCTTTCAGATAGTCCAATAATTTTTAAGTTCTCTCTCCTGGATCTATTTTCCAGGTCAGTTGTTTTTCCAATGAGATATTTCACATTCTCTTCTACTTTTTCATTCCTTTGGATTAGTGTTACAGTGCCTTGATTTCTCAAATTGTCACTAGCTTCCAATTTCTCCATTCTAATATTTAAGGAAGTATTTTCTTCAGTAATCTTTTGGACTTCCTTTTCCATTTGGCCAATTTTGCTTTTTAGGGCATTCTTCTCCTCATTGGTTTTTTGGACCTCTTTTGCCATTTGGGTTAGGCTATTTTTTAAGTTGTTATTTTCTTCAGTATTTTTTTGGGTCTCCTTTATCATCACTCTCAATTTTTCCTCTACTTCTCTTACTTGTTTCTCAAAATCCTTTTTGAGCTCTTCCATGGCCTGGGACCAATTCACATTTTTCTTGGAGGCTTTGGATGTAGGAGCTTTGGCTTCGTTGTCTTCTTCTGGTTGTATGTTTTGATCTTCTTTGTCACCAAAGTAAGATAATATAGTCTGACTCTTTTTGCACTGCTTGAACATGATCTCAGCCAATTACTTGAGTTATAAACTCTTTGTTAAAGTAGGAGTCTGTGCCCAGTGTGGAGAATGTACTGTCCCAAGCTTCAGGGGTTTTGTGCAGCTGTTTTCAGAGATACTTCTAGGGACCTGTAAATTTTCAGTTCTTCCAAGGTGCTATGATCAAGGGCGAGGTGTTTACTCCTTTCCTGGCCTGTGCTCTGGTCTGTGAGCACTCTTTTCTGTCTTGGAACTGTGAGGAGGGTTTTATCTCCACAGCCACTACAAGCTCCACCATGCAAGCGCTCCTTTTCGCCCCAGCACCATCACCCAGAACTGTGACCCAGATCTAAGCACGGGCAAAGCAAGAGAATCCTGCACCAGCAGAGAGATCCCTGCAATCCCCCTCTGATCAGTCACTCAATTCCCCCTCAGACTGTGGGCCAGAAGCTCAGGAGGCAGCCACCACCCCAGGCCGCACTCTGGTAATGGGGCTGGAACCCCACTGTCCTTCTCTCTCTCCCCACAGACACAGACTTTTCCCACTGACCTTCTAAGTTGTCTTTGGCATTTGTGGGTTGAGAAGTCTGGAAACCACCACAGCTGCCAGCAATTCAGTCCTCTGAGGCCTGCTCCAGGTTTGCTGCGGCCTGCCCACCCATGCCGAACTGTGTTCCTCTCTCCACCTGGTGCGATATACCTTTCTGATCAACCATCCAGGCTGTCTTTGGCTGGATATTTGTTTCACTCTGTCTTTTTGTGGGTTTTGCTGCTTTAGAATTTGTTTAGAGCTATTTTTTATAGGTATTTGGAGGGGTTTGAGGGAGAGCTCAAGCAAGTCACTGCTTTTACTCTGCCATCCTGGCTCCCCCTCCCCGCCCCGGTAAAGATACTATTTAAACCACAGAATGCAGATGCTTTAAAATCTGTACTGGAACTTTTCTCTGATGATTACTTTATTTCCCCAGTTCTGTTGATGTGTGTTTGCCCAAGTTTTCCATCTCTGGTACCTATGACATGAAAAAGTGTCTCTCTGGGCTTGGTGTCACCCGAATCTTTGATGGAAGTGCTGACCTTACCAAAATCAGTCCCCAGAAGACTTTGAAAGTTAGCCAGGTAAGATAATTAAAGCTTAACTTTGAACTGAAGTTATTTCTTTATAGCACCCTCCAAAATGGCAGCCATTTTTCAAACATCACACCTCACTTTGTTGGGGTTTTTGTGTCAGGTGGTTGGAGAGCAAGTTCATTTATCAGGAGCCCCCATCTCTAGTAGCCAAGGTACAACATAAACCATTACAATGCAGTTGCAGTCATCACTATTTTTGTCCCCACAGAGACTGACATGTTACTTTGCACAGTAGGGACTCTATAAATGTTGTTTTAAGGAATGAATGAATGAATGATAAATTGAATTTGACATGACAAGTATATTTTAATTGCTTAACATATTTTGAAAGCAATATATAATCGCTTTCAAAGTCTTAGCTACACAACTCTCCTCATATGTTATAGGCTTTGGGAAAATGTGGAATGTCCATTACAGAGAAGAGACCATATCTTGGCTATTACCTCAAGGAGCTTAGGGGAGTATGGTCTAGTGGAAATAGCACCAAGATGAGGCAGAAAATCCCAAAGTTGTCAAGTCAAGAAACATCCAGGCCCAGTACTCTATCTACTGTGCCACTTAGCTTCCCCTGGTCTCAAAAAGATATATTTTTAAAATTCCTTCTTCCCTTCCAGAGATTAGCCTAACACCTATGAGTGTAATTAGTCATCAAATAGGCATTTATTAACCACCTACTATATACCAAGCATTGTGCTAGGTACCAAGAATACAAATATAATAGATTAAGCAATCATTACACACAAGTAGCTTAAATTCTAGCAGCGGACACAATAAAGATATAGATAGATAGATAGATAGATAGATAGATAGAGATATATATAGATATACATATGTAGATATAGATATAGATATACACACACATATATACACATGCATACATACATATATACACATACAACATACATACATACATTTATTTATACATATACACATGTATGTATATATGCATATATTTGTATGTATATATACACATAATACATATAAAGAAAATAAATATAAATAAACACTAATTAATTAAATATAAACTAGTTTGAGAGGGAGTGCATTAGCAGTTGAGACTTGGGACTCAGGAGACTTAGGAGAAAGTAGTGAAAGAAGAGAGGGATTCTATGATCTGGGATAAGGAAAGAGTGCATTCTAGGCATGGGGAAGAATCAGTGCAAATCTATGGAGACAAAAGATGGAATGCTGTGTGTGGAGAACAAAAGAGAAGGCCAGCTTGGCTGGATCACACAGTGTAGGAGGAGGCATGGTGTGTGATGACACTCAAAAGGTAGACTGAAAAGTCTTAAAAGCTAAAATAAGGGGTTTTGTATTTTTACCTATAGGCACTAGGAAGTCACTGGAGCTGACTAAGTAGGGAAGCAACATAGTTAGATACTCACCTAAGAAATTACTTTGGCAGTGGTGTGGATGATGGACTGAAGTGGGAGAGACTTGAGGAAGGGACCAATTAGAAGATCATTACAATAATCTAGGTAAGACTGAACTAGAGAGTAGAGAGAAGGGGATAGTTGTGAGATATATTGTGGACCAGTCTGTGATGTAGTATTAAAACTCAGGAGAGAGATTAGGGCTAGAGATAAAGATCTGGGAGTCATCAACATATAGGTGACAATCAAACTTCTGGGAGCCAATGAGGTCACTGAGAAAGAGTATCTAGAGAGAAAGATAGAGATAGAATAGTGTTGGAGATGATGTCAGCTCATTAGAAGGAAGAAACTCTTTAAAAATACAACCATATAACAATATAGCAGGACCTCAAAGGTCATGAATTCTCTATTACTGAAAGCATTCATATATAGACTGTACAAATAGAAAATTCAAGGTTCAGGTAGCAGGTTCTAAGTTCTCTTCAAGAATCACAGAATTCTGGAGTTGGAAGTGACCTCAAAGATCATCTAATCCTCTGTCTCTCTCTGTCTCTCTCTCTCTCTCTCACACACACACACACACACACATACACACATCTGAACAGAAATCCCATCTAGAATATCCCTAACAAAGATAATGAATACAAAGCACAAGAAGAGTTGTAAGGGTACCAATTTATGGTACCAGATAGTGGAATTCCATCATTCTAAATTGAGGGGATAAGACACATTGGTACTGATGAGATCAATGGCATGAGACCAACAGCTGTAGGGGGTTGGGTTGGAGTGAAGAAGGTTATGGGAGTTGAAGAGGCTGATGAGGTGGAAAGCAGGGGTGTTTAAGGGGGACATCTACATATATATATTGAATTCCTCAAGTATAGGACATGGATAAGGAGTAGAGATAAAACAAGGAAGCAGTATTGAGAAAGAAGTGGGGATAACTGTCACCAGGATACGAAAAAGGCCACCTATCTGAATGCAGCAAACCACAAAGAAAGAAAGATCTCTGGGTGCTGGTAGCAAAGAGTAGATCTAAAAGTGGCAGGTAGGAGTGGGAAGTATACCTAAAGTCCTTTCAAGCTCAATATCTAATGACCCTATAATCCTCAATGGTTTTCATAACCATTCTGATAAAGTAGCCTTCTGCTCCACAAATTTATCAGATTTAATTCCAAAGGTTAAATCCCATGAAAACAAATACAGTATCATAACCATAAAATCTATATAAGAAAAAAAGATTTCCAAGTTCCAGCCCTTGCCCCATTGCTTTGGAGCAATTTTTGATATGGTAAAATTCCAAGACAACAAAAGAACTTGGAAATATTTTTGGAGTTAGGGGAACTGGGATTTGGCCTTTCCCTTATCATCTCATTTATTCAACATCTCTATCATAAAGGAAACAATCTGTAGTCATGTGGCATAATGTTAAATAATCATTAGTAGACTTCTGGGTCAGGTGACCACCAAGATGGCAGATTAGTCACTTTCTCTAAACCTCTTTCACTCTCAAGGGGGGAGACTGGACTTTTGATTTCATTAATTTTAAGGAACTCCTGAGCAAGTAAATTCTTTGAATCAATTCTGGTAGCTTCTCCAAAACAATATTAAAGAAACAAATGGGGGAAAAAACACAAGTCTAACTCATAACTTTAAATATTAATAAACTAAACAATCCAATCAAATGCAAATAGCAGAATAGATAAGAAAGTAAAATCTCATAATCTCTTGCTACCCTCAAAAAAAAAACTTATCTAAAAAAACAAAGACACATACAGAATTAAACCAAGAAGCTTGAACACAACTTACTATACATATCGGACTAATAAAAAACAAAAAAAAAACCAGGAGTTGTAACCATTCTATCATAACAAAATTAATCAAAGTTCCAAGAGTATACTTTATTGAGCCAGACAAAATAATAACAAAATACATTTCAAGAAACAAAAGATATAGAATATTAAGAGAAATAATGAAAAAAGTAGGACTAAAGAGGGATTAGGGTTTCCAGACTGCCAACAATATTATAAGGCAGGAATAATCAAAACAATTTGGTTCAGATTTTTCAAAAAATAGAGAAGGAAATCAGTGGAACCACTAGACAAATAAGAATCAGAAATAAATGAACTAGTAATATAATGTTAGATAAATTCCAAACATAAATTACCTAGGAAAAAATCCATATTTGATAATAATTTCTGGGAAAACTGAAATGTAGTCTGGCAGAAATTAGGTTTAGTCCCACATCTTACACTATATGCCACAATAAACTCAAAATATACACCTGATCTGAATAATAAAGATTATCTCATATGCGAGTATTTGTGGGATCTTTGTTCCCCAGACCCATCCCATACTTTGCTCCCTCCCTGATTTTATTCATACTCTCCCTCCCAGGCAGCCAGGTGGCACAATGAACACTGGACCAGTAGTTAGGAAGACTTGAGTTCAAATCCAGTCTTAGATACTTACTAGTTGTGTGATCACAGGCAAGTCACTTAACTTCTGTCTGCCTCAGTTTCCTCAACTACAAAATAAATATAATAGCACCAACCTTCCAGAGCTGGGTTATTATGGGGATCAAATGAAGTAACATTTGTAAAATGCATAGCATAGAGCCTGGCACATAGGTGGTGCTTAATAAATACTTGTTTCCTTTCTTCCCCCATCTCTGCCTATTAAAATTCCATTCATCCTTCTAATCCCAACTCAAATGGTATCTCCTTCATGAAGCCTTCCCTTATGCATAAAAAGGTCCTAAGATTTAGAAGAACTCTCTCATTTCATAAATGAGGAAGCTGAGGCCCAGAGAGGTTAAATGATTTCTCTAAAGACACACAGGTAACAGAACCAAGATTCAAAACTAGGTCCTCGGACTCAAAACCAAGTCTTTCTATCACTGTGCCACCAATTGGTGCCCTCGCTGAAACCAATCTCTCCTTCATCTGATTTCATAGCATTTTTTACTTCTCATAAATTTATTCAAATACATGTCATTTCCCTACCAGATTATAAACTCCTAGAGGGGAAGGGACAGAGTCCTATTAATCTTTATATTTCTCATAGTTCTAAGCATACACCTATGCACATTGTGTTTTTTTGTTTGTTTGTTTTAAGGAGAGGAGTGTTGAGAATCCAAATGTGATTTACTCCCTTAACCCATAGGTTGTCAATTCCTCTGTAACGTTCATTCTTGGAGTTGACTAATTAAGAGGGTAAATCAGGGCAAGTCCTATCCCCTAGCCTACTGCCTCTCATTTTATAGATAAATATATGTATACTGTAGATGTTTAATAAAAGGTTGTTGACTAACTAGATGAATAAAATAAATTCAAATGTAGTTTATTGTTCCATCCTAGATAGAGCTGTTGCATGTGGAAGAATGGAGTGCTTTCAAAGAAGTTGACTAACTGATCCTTGGTGTCTCTTCTTCTAGGCTATTCATAAAGCTGTGTTGAAGATGAATGAAAAAGGAGCAGAAGCTGCTGGAGGAACTGGCATTGAGACCCTGCCAATGACTGTTCCCCAAATCATTAAATTCAACCGCCCTTTCGTAATAGTGATTATAGATGACAAAACCCAGACTGTTCTCTTCATGGGGAAAATAATGAACCCAAAATGAAATTCAAAAACAAGCATCTCTGAAGCTGCCAAAGGTTCCTTGCTGCTGTCTCTGAATAAACATTGTGACTTGAAATTATTGAACTGGTTTATCACTGGAAATGATCATAGCAATAACTCACATTTGTGGTTCTCCTTAACAACCCAGACTAACTACTTTCTATTGGTTGGTGGGTGATATAGTATGAATCAAAGCATGGTGCAGCAGAATGTATGTTGGATTCGAAGTCAGAGGGCCTGGGCTTATAAGATCAGAGATTTAGAGCTGGAAGGGACCTCAGAGACCATCTAGTTCAATACCCTCATTCTAAAGATGAGGAAACTGAGGCCCAGAGATGTTAAACAACTTACCTACCCAATGCCACACAAGTAGAAAGTAATTAAGCCAGGAATCAAACATAAGTCCTTTGACTCTTACTCCAGCATGCTTCCCATGGACTGTCCTGACTCTTCTGTACCTCAGTTTCCTCATCTGTAAAATAAGGAAGTTGGAATAGATGATTTGTAAGGTCCCTCTCAGAGGCACATCTCGCATTCCTAAGCTGCACAATGAATTTCCCAGGTGTGTTCCCAATTGTCAATAAACAGCCATACACACACAAAAACTCACCATGTCACTTTTAACTAATGTGGCCATTTCTGTGAGGAGGAACAATGGATAGCTGCCTCTTTGAATGGATTTCAGGAATATTCTCCTTCCACCAGCAGTTCAAAATCCAACATCAGAGCTTCATTCCTTTGTGTGAGGGAAAAAAATCTGTTCACTGACACAATACAAATTCCTGGTAGAGAAAACATACTAAACCTTGTTGGTTATCTGCATCTCAGTAAAAATGGCCTCTTCTGAAAACCAGTTTGGGTAAGAGAAAGGAGAATGAGCCAGTGGGGAGAAAGTAGGGATGGGGAGGAGGCTATGTAGAGATGGGGAAGAGTCATAGAAGAGACATGGGGAAAACTGAAAACAGACTTCTGGTTTGCCAAGCATTGGCCTTGCAGTTAGCTCCTAAAGTAGGTTTACAACAGCCAGCATCTCCCCAGGTACAACCCAAAATGTAATAATGGCACATCATTTCCACCAGAGGGTGCATTGTGGGCAGCCTGCAAACCCAAACAGCTTATCCCTCCAGCACTCCAAGTTTCTGGAATCACTTCCTCAAATTGACTTTGCAACCGTCTCTGCCTTAGCACTCTCATAGAACAGTCATTACATCTCCCCTAAGTAGCTAGGAAGAAATTGAGCCAGCCTCTCGAGATAGTTTTTTTTTTTTAAACTCTGCAAAGAGTAGTGTGCAATTGAGAAAGCCTTTCAAAGGCATCAGCATGGTAGGATTTAGAGCTAGAAGGAAACTTTGGGATCATTTAGCCCAACCCTCTCATTTTCAGATGAAGTTCTTAGAAGTGATCACACTGACAATGAGTATAAGTGCCAGAATGCAAAACCAGGCCTACCAACTCCTACCAACTAGTGTCCTTTCTGCTACATCATGCTCCCACTCACTCACTCATGGGGTTATATTAGTCATTTCCTCTCTCTTCTCTTTAATTTCTTCTTCACTAAAATAAAGAGACTGGAGTAGTTCTCTTAGGTCTCTTCTTTCAGTGTTACTATTCTGGTACAAAGTATTTCTCAGCTCTAATCTTTTATGTTTTATGGTCATTTCCATTTTTATATTCTACATCTGTGAATTTTCATTTATGAAAATTAATCAATCAATAAACATTTACCTAGTACATATCAGGCATTGTGAGGTAGAGAGCCAATCTCAGAGCCAGGAAGTTCTCAATTCAAGTTATGTGACTCTGAGCAAGGCAATTTTTCATTTAATTTTATTTTTTTCTCCCACCTCTTAACCCTCCATGGAAATTTCAGAGAGACAGAGAGACAGAGAAACAAAACTTTTTGTATCAAATAAGCATAGTTAAGCAAAACAAGTTATTATATGGGCCACAGCCAAAAAAAATCTATGTTTCATTCTGTACCCTGAGTCCATTCAAACCTCTCTTTCAGAAGGAGGTTAGACGGGGCAGTTAGGTGGCACAGTGGATAGAGCACCAGCCCTGAAGTCAGGAGTACCTGAGTTCAAATCTGGCCCCAGACCAAACACTTGACACTTACTAGCTGTATGATCCTGGGCAAGTCACTTAACCCTAATTGCCTAAAAAGCAAACAAACAAACAAACAGAAGGAGGGTAGAAAACTTGATTATCTGTCCTCTGGAATGATGGTTGGTCATCAGGCTGATCAGAATTCTTAAATCTTTCAACATTGTTTGTCCACAATGTTGTTATTGCATTAAAAATAATTATCCTGGTTCTCCTCTCTACATTGTGTATGAGTCCACACAAGTTTTCCCAAGTTTCTCTGAAACCATCTCTTCATTTCTTGCTGGAGAATAGTATTCCATTACATTAATATAACATAATTTATCTAGTCATTTCTCAATTAATGGGCACTTTTTAGTTTCCAATTCTTTGCTACTATAAAAAGATCTGCTGTAATATTTTTGTGCACATCGAACCTTTTTGTCTTTCTTTGATCTCTTTTGGGTATTGCCTGGTAGTGAAGTTACTGCATTGGAGGGTATGCACAATATAGTAACATTTGGGAGGATAGTTCCAAATTTGGGCAAGTTGCTTAGTGCCTCAGGCAACTCTCTAGTATAAAACACAGAAGGGATATAGCACTGCATTGGTAGAAGAAGTTTCCTCAAAGGGAACTCCCAATACCAATTAAATCATGAGTCTGAACCAGAAAGAAAAATGTGCCAGGCACTATGCAAGAAGTTGGGAGTACAAATACAAAGATTGGACATTTACTACCCTCAGGGTAGTATATTCATTGGATTGGAGGTAGGGATGGCCAGATAAAATGTGTTGGTAAATAGGTAAGTAAAGCAAAAGTACAAAATAAACACACCTCTTTTCCTCCTCTGATGTATTCCAAAAAAATGACAGAGAAACTAGCAGAAGAGAGTGGATTAGAACAGGGCCAGTTTTACTCACAGGCAAAATAGATGGTTTTCTGTAATGTGACATAATTTGAGGGACAGAGGACTTCAAGTACAATTGCCTGTAATTTCACCACAACAATGTCATTCCTTTGGGCAAAGCATTGGCTCCTATTAAAATATAGAGTATTTGGAAAGGATCACATGAGTTGTCTTCAGTCATTAATACCTTAGATGGGGAATGAGTTTAGCAGAGCTTCTCCAAAATTAATAATAGCTAATATTTATATAGTGCTTATTATATGTCAGACACTGTGCCAAACTCTTTTCAATAATTATCTCATTCTATCCTCACAACAACCTTGGGAGGTAGGTGCCATTATTATCACCATTTTACAGATAAGGAAACTGAGGCAAACAGAAGACAAATGACTTGCCAACAGGTCACACTGCTAGTTAGTGTGTGAGGTCAGATTTGAACTCAGGTCTTCTTGACTCCAGGTTCAGTGTGCTATCAACTGTACCACCCAGCTGCCCACATAAAAGTGAAATTTGAAAATAAGGTAGAGTAGTAAGAAGATCTATGGTACAGGGTACTATCAAAGGAGGACATACCTGTGTGGAAATGGGAGGGTGCTGAAAAAAGAGTTCCCTTCTTCCAAAACCACCTTAAGCTTGCCATAGTGGTACATGCATGTGGTCCCTGTTACTGGGGAGGTTGAGGGTGGTAGATCATTTGAACTTGGGAGTTCTGAGCTGCAGTGATCTAAAGCTGATCAGTTGTTGGCACTAAGTTCTAGTACCAATATGATGAGTCCATTGGGAATGGGGGACCACCAAACTGCCTGAGGAAGGGTCAACCAACCCAGGTTGAAAACCAAGCAGGTCAGAGGCAGAACCAAGATGGCAGAGAAAAGTCAGGAAGTTTCCTGAGCTCTCCCCAGTTTCCCTCAGAAACAACATTAAATCAAACCTCTAAATGGATTATGGAGCAACAGAACCTACAAAAAGATGGAGTGAAACAGTTTTCCAGCTTAAGATAACTTGGAAGGACTTCAGGAAAGGTCTGTCTCACTTGGGTAAAAGGGGAGCACAGCCCAGCACAGATGGTATCTGGGCAAGCTAGCAGGAGGCTCTTAGTCACAGCACAGATAAACAACTGAGGGCCCTCAGGCCTGGATCAGCAGGCCAGTAGCATAGCAGGCCAGCTGTGAGGCCTCCAGCCCCAGTTCAAAAGGCAAATTGCCAGTCCTGGAACCCCTGGCACAACAGGCATGACTAGTCTAGGCCAGAAAGCCAGTGGCCAGGCCGTGGCCCTCAGCACAAATAACTTGGGACAGTGTCCCCTGTGCCACAGGAGCAGAGTTCAACTTTAAAAGTCATGAAATAAGTTTAAAAATGAGCAAAAACAAAACAAAACAGAAAAGAACCCTGACCATAGAAAGCCACTATTGTGACAGGGAAGATCAAAACACAAACTCAGAAGAGAACAATAATATCAAAATTCCTACATGCAAAGCTTCAAAGGGGAATATGAATTGGTCTCAAGCCCAAAAAACTGTCTTGGAAGAGCTCAAGAAAGATTTTAAAAATCAATTAAAAGGTAGAAGAAAAATTAGGAAAAGAAATGAGAATTATGCAAGAGAGAGCAAATAGCTTGGAAAAGAAAGGACAAAAATTGACTGAAGAAAACAGTTCCTTAAAAAATATATTTGGCCAAATGGGGGGAAAATCCACTGAAGAAAACAGTTCCTTAAAAAGTAGAATTAGCCAAATGGGAAAGGAGGTACAAAAGCTAACTGAAGAAAATAATTCCTTAAAAATTAGAATTTTGGGGGCGGCTTGGTGGTGCAGTGGATAGAGCACCTGCCCTGAAGTCAGGAGGACCTGAGTTCAAATTTGGCCTCAGACCAAACACTTGACACTTACTAGCTGTGTGACCCTGGGCAAGTCACTTAACCCCAATTGTCTTACCAAAAAAAAAAAAAAAAATCAGAATTTTGCAAGTGGAAGCTAATGACTTTATGAGACTCTATGAGACAAGAATCAGTCAAACAAAATTTTTTTAAAAATGAAAAAATAGAAGAAAATGTAAAATACCTCATTGTAGAAACAACTGACCTGGAAAATAGATCTAGGAGACATAATTTGAGAATCATTGGACTACCTGAAAGTCATGATCAAAAAAAGAGCCTGAACAGCATCTTTCAAGAAATTATCAAGGAAAACTACCCTGATATCCTAGAACCAGAGGATAAAATAGTCATTGAAAGAATCCACCGATCACCACCTGAAAGAGATCCCAAAATGAAAACTTCAAGGAATATTGTAGCCAAATTCTAGAATCATCAAGTCAAGGAGAAAATACTAGAAGCATCCAGAAAGAAACAATTCAAATATCAAGGTGCCACAGTCAAGATTACACAGGACTTAGCAACTTCTACATTAAAGGATCAGAAGTCTTGGAATTTCATATTCTGGAAGGCAAAGGAGTTCAACCAAGCTACAACCAAGCATCAACTACTGATCAAAATTGAGCATAATCTTTCAGGGGAAAAGATGAACATTCAATAAAAAGGGGACTTTTGAACTTTCTTGATGAAAAGATCAGAGCTGAACAGAAAATTCGATTGTCAAATACAAGATTCAAGAGAAGCATAAAAAGGTTAACAGGAAAGAAAATAAAACATGCTATTCAGTATAAACTATTTATATCCCTGCAAGAGCAGATGATACTTTTAACTCTTGAGAACTGTATCTCTATTAGAGCAGTTAGAAGGAGGATATGGGTATAAGTTGACTTTGATGTGATGATATTTTAAAAAAATTAAGGGGTGAAAAAAAGAATTGTCCTGGGAGAAGAGGAAAGATGGAGTCCAAATAGGGTAAATTACATCACATAAAGAAGTGCAAAAGACCTATTACAGTAGAAGGAGAGAAGGGAGGGGGTGAGCATTGTTTTAACCTTACTCTTATCAGAATTGGCTCAAAGAGAAAATAACATACACACTCAGGTATAGAAATTTATCTTACCCTATAGGAAAGTAGGAGGGGAAAGAGGAAAAGAAAAGGGAAGGGGAGGCAGATAGAAGGGAGAGCAAAAGTAGGAGGAAAAAGGGAAAAGAAAAGAGAGAGGGGCTGATATAAAGGAGGGCAGATTGAGGGAGGTGGTGGTCAGAAGCAAAACACTCGTGAGGAGGGCCAGGGTGAAAGGAGAGAGAAAAGTATAAGCAGGGGAAATATATGATTGAAGGAAATACACAATTAGTATTCATAACTATGAATGTAAATACAATGAACTCTCCCATAAAATGGAACCAGATAGCAGAGTAGATTAAAAACCAGAATCCTACAATATGTTGTTTACAAGAAACACATTTGACACAGAGAGATGCACACAGAATAAAGGTTAAAGGTTGGAGCAGAATCTCTTTTGCTTCACCTGAAGTAAAAAAAAAAAAAAAAAAAAAACCAGGGGTAGCAATCCTGAATGCAAGCAAAACAAAAGCAAAACTAGATTAATTAAAAGAAATAAGGAAGGAAACTACATCTTGCTAAAAACAAAAAAAGTACCATAAATAATGAAGTAATATAAGTACTAAATATATATGTACCAAGTGGTATAGCATCCAAATTCTTAGAGGAGAAATCAAGTGGGTTTCAGGAAGAAATAGACAGCAAAACTATACTAATGGGGGACCTCAACCTTCCCCTCTCAGGATTAGATAAATCTAACCACAAAATAAACAAAAAAGTTAGTTAAGGAGATGAAAAGACTTTTAGAAAAGTTAAATATGATAGACCTCTGGAGAAAATTGAATGGTGATAGACTTTTTCTCAGTGGTACATGGCACCTACACAAAAATTGACCATGTATTAGGGCATAAAAAATTCCCAATCAAACACAGAAAAGCAGAAATATTCAATGTATCTTTTCAGATCATGCAATGAAAATAATAAGTAATAAAACACCATGGAAAGATAGATTAATTGAAAACTCAATAATCTAACCCTAAAAATGAGTGGTTCAAACAACAAATTAGAAACAATCAATAATTTCATCAAAGAGAATGATAACAATGAGACAACATAGCAAAATTTATGGGATGCAGCTAAAGCAATTCTTAGGGGAAATTTTATGTCTCTAAATGCTTACATGAATAAAGTAGAGAAAAAGCAGATCAATAAATTGGACATGCAACTAAAAAGGCTAAGAAAAAAAACAAATTAAAAATCCCCAATTAAATACCAATTAAAAATTCTGAAAATCAAGACAGATTCATAAAATTGAAAGTAAGAAAACTATTGAAGTAATAAATAAAACTAAGAGCTAGTTTTATGAAAAAAAACAATAAAATAGATAAACTTTTGGTTAAGTTGATTAAAAAAAAGAAGAAAATCAAATTACCAGTATCAAAAATGGAAAGGGTGAACTCACCACCAATGAAGAGGGAATTAAAGCAATAATTAAGAGCTATTTTGCCCAATTGTATGACAATAAATCTGACAATCTAAGTTAAATGGATGAATATTTGCAAAAATATAAATTGCCCAGATTAACAGAAAAGAAAATAAAATACTTAAATAACACCATTGTAGAAAAATAAATTGAACAAGCCGTCAATGAATTCCATAATAAAATATATCCAGGGCCAGATGGATTTACAAATGAACTCTACCAAACATTTAAAGAACAATGAGTTCCAATACTATATAAACTATTTAGAAAAATAGACAAAGAAGGAGTCCTAAAAAATTCTTTTTATGACACAAATATGGTGCTGATACCTAAACCAGGAAGAGTCGAAACAGAGAAAGAATATTATAGACCAATTTCCCTAATGAATATTGTTGCAAAAATTTTAAATAAAATATGAGCAAAGAGATTACAGCAATCGATCATGAAGATGATACACTATGACCAAGTGTGATATATACCAGGAATTTAGGACTGTTCAATATTAGGAAAAATCTCAATATAATTAACCATATCAATAACAAAACTAGCAGAAATCATATGATTATCTCAATAGATACAGAAAAAGCTTTTGACAAAATACAGCACCCATTCCTATTAAAAAAAGAAACATTAGAGAACATGGGAACAAATGAAGTTTTCCTTAAAATAATAAGTAGTATCTATCTAAAACCATCAGCAAGCATTATATGTAATGGAGATAACCTAGAAGCTTTCCCAGTAGGATCAAGAGCGAAACATTTCTAACAACAATTTAGATAATGGAATGAACGACATGCTTGTAATATTTGCTCTTAATACAGAGCTGAGAGTGACAGTTCATACATGGGATTTTACAGCAGCAGGATTCAAAAAGATCTTAGCAGACTTTAAAATTGGGCCAAATCTAATAAAATGAATTTTACAGGAGATAAATGCAGTTTTACACTTGGTTTCAAAAAATCAAAGTCACAAGGATAAGATAGTAGAGATATAATTAGATAATAGGCTTTCTCAAAAAGATCTCTGGTTTTTAGTGGATAACAAAGTCAATAGGAATCAAAAGTAGGAGAGGGGGGAAGCTAACACAATCTTAGGCTACTTCAAAAGATGCATGAGATTAAGTAATAAAGACATGGTAGATCTAATGTGCTGTGCCTACCTTGGAGTGTTGTGTTCAGTTTCAGGTGTCATATTTTAGCAAAGACATTGATACGCTGGAAAGTGCCCAGAAGAGGGCAGCCAAGATGGTGAAGGTGCTCAAGTTCATGCCATTTAACTTCTCTGTTCAGCTTTTCAAGCCTTAGCTGACCTATCTTTCTAACTTCACTGTATATTATTCAACCCGTCCAGTAATCTATGATGCAGCCAAATTGTGCTTCCCTCTTTTCCTCATAAATGACACTCTATTTCCTATTTCTATACCTTTGCACTGGCCATCACTTATGTCTAGAGTACAATCCCCTGCCTATCTCTACTACATAGACTTTCTGATTTCCTTTAAGGTGAAATTCAGGCAGCACCATCTGCATGAAGCTTTTCCTTATTCCCTCAACTGCTAGCACTGTCCTCTTAAATTATCTTTCTTTAACTATTTTGTATATATTTGTATTAATTAACTTTATACTACATGCATATGCATATGATATATGTATATAACACAACATAAATTGTGTGTCTGTGTGTGTGCAGGTGTGAGTGTATAAAAATACTGGGTATCTCGATCTTGCCCAGGCTGGAAGTTCAATGGTCACTCATTGACTGATCTGACTACCAATTAGCATGGTAGTTTTGACCTGCTCCATTTCTGATGTGGACTAGTTTGCCCCTAGGGAAGGCTTAGTAGAGACAAGATAACTCTCTTTAGGTCTTTGAAGGATTATTATCATTAAAAGGATTAAGCTTGTTCTGTTTTGCCCCAGAGGGCAAAAACTAGGAGCAATAGTGTAAGTTTCCAAGACAAATGCTTACATTTGAGATTTAAGGAACAACCTTCTAACAATTAGAGCTATCCAGAAGTGGAATGAGCTATTTTAGGCAATTGTAAGTGGAATGCACTATCTTGGGCAATAGTAGTTTTCCTCTAATTGTAGATGGGAGGGTGACTTCCTGTGCATATTATAGAAGAAATTCTTTTTCTGGGGTAGGTTAAAATGCCACTGAAGTACCTTACAATTTAAAAGTCTATGATTCTGTAATTTATCCAAGGTCATATGACAAGTATATGGCAAAGAAGGGGTTTGAACATCATGTCTTCTTAAAAACAAAGATTCTTTCCATTATCCTCTAATATACTCCCTATTATTCTGGCCCACCCATTCCTGATCTCCCACAACTTCTTGTCTATATCATATATTTGAGCCCTTGACAATGTAATATTTTTTCTCTAATTGTTTGCTGTGTATAGATCTTCTTATTTCTAACATGATGCTCGAAACTGTACAATCCTGGGAGATAGAGACCACACCTTATTCTTTTCTGTTGCCAACTATATTTAATGCAGTGCAGAAAAGAATACAATGAGTTGAATTTAATTAAATTACCAAAAGTAGATAACTTTTAAGACTTTGGGATTCTCATGTAGTAGAATATGAAGTGGAATTTCAATAGATTATGCTGAAATTAAATTGGAATTACACTGAATTTTTCATGCTATACGTAACCACAAAGTTAAGGGAATAATACATTCCTGACAATTCAGAATAGAGAAATAGAGTGAGTTGCCAAATGAAGAGAATGCTGGATTTGGAGCTGGAAATTCCAGAATTGGGCTCAAATCCCACTTCTAGCATGTATTATCTATATTTCTATAGGTAAGAAACATGAGAAAACATATACAATTAACGCATAGTAAAATAGTCAGAACCAGGAAAACAATATACATAATGACCACAACAAATTAAGTGAAAAGGACCCCAAAAAAGCCAGATAAAAGAACTGAACATTGTAATTATAATCACCATCTTGAAAAAGTGGTGAGAAAATACACCTCTTTCCCTTCTTTGCAGAGGTGTGGGTTCAGGACAGTATCAGGCTTGGTTAATGCATTTGGGGTTTTTTTTTTTCTAGAACAGTAATTTTAATTCTTTATTTTTCTTTATTTCTTGGTAGGGGAGAGGGAAGGAATCTATTTGGAAATGAAAGTAATAGAAAACAAAAGTATTGATTAAAATATAAAAAGAAAATAGTAATAGTAAAACAAAAAAAAATAACTGAACATAAACAACTTACAACAGGATTATAAGATTTAAATCTGGAAGGGATCTTACAGATCATGTCATCCTAATCCCTGATTTTACAAGTAAAGAAACAAACGGAGACCTTGCAAAGATTTGAGGGTTCATGCCTTTGGATATTTATTTTCCAGTGTAAAATAAATATTTGAGGAACTGTGAAAGTATAGGCACATTAATGTTTTGTTGATGGTCAAATCATTCTGGCAAGCAACTTGGAACTACACCATTAAAGTCACAAAACTGTACATGCCCTTTGACCCATGATACTGCTACTACCAGTTCTATGTCGCAAAGAGATAAAAAAATATAGAAGGGACTCACATGTATAAAATATTTATAACAGCTCATCATAGCATAAAATTAGAAACTGAGACTGTGTCCATCAATGGAGGAATGGCTAGTCAATTATCGTATAATAAAAAATTGAATGTTATCATACATTAAAAAATGATGAAAGGGATGGATTCATAGAAACCTGAGAAGATTTGTATGAACCAATGCAGAGTGAAGTGAGTAGTACCAGAAATAGTTTACACTACTACAACAGTTTAAAAAAAAATAGAACAACTTTGAGAGACCTAAAAACTCTGATAAATGTCAGGATCAATCATGTTTCCAGAAGACTGATAATGCATTGTACTTCCCTTTCCTGGTGTAGAGGTGATGAACTAGAGGTGAAGATTGGGATGTACATTTTCTGGCATGGCAAATGTGAGTTTTTAGTGTGACTATACTTTTTTTCTTACAAAGGAAGACTTTTATTCATTTGGTAGTAGGTGAGTTGGAGAGCTGATAAAGCAGTGATAGTGATGCTAAAAAAAAAAAGGAAGAAAAGGTGGTCAATGAATTACTTAAAATAAACAGAAAAGTTCAAAAGAAAGTTAAGAAGGGGACATAGACTAACAGGACAATGCTGCAACTGCCATATTAAATTTGAACTATACCCCAAAAGCTGTATGTAATGAAGACTCACGGTTCATGTGCAAGCCTCTTTCTGTTTTTTATTGTACAGGAAAACATTCATGTTTGTTGATGTTTATCAAGCTTGTAATAATAAAAAGAGAAAACTGTTAAAGCAAGAGAGGTTCTGAGGAATCACTCATCTGGTAGTTAAGAAGAGTTCCAGCTATGGAAGAAGAACACAGCTCTTGAGAGGAATCATTCTCTGCCCTTTTCCTTGTGCCACTAATAGAATTCAAGAGAGAGGAGATTTGTCTCTCTTTCCCTCTCTGCACTGGTAATGACATCTTTCATGGGAGCAACTCATCTAGTAGGAGACATTGCACCCAACAGAGAAGAGTCCCATAGACACTAGCTACAGAGCTGACGTGAGCCACGGAGGGGAGAAGGCCCAGGGTGCCCAGAACAATAATCTTTCCAGCAAAGAGAGTGAGCCTAGGGGGGCCATGTGAGGAGAACATAAGAAAAGTAATAAGACTGTGAGATAGGTGCTATTACTATTTCCATTTTACAGATAAGGAACCTGAGACACAGAGAAATTCATTGATTTGCCCAGGGTCACATAGTTAGTAAGTGTCTGAGGCAGGGTTCAAATTCATGTCTCCTGGAGGGCTACCAACACACAAGTTCCATTGGTGCTTAATATGCTGTGCAAGAACCCAGGGCCACCCCTGTGCCACCCCTGAGGCATCACAAGAGCACAGTAACAGTGAAATACTTTAACACTTCAAGGAATCACAGCTTCATTGGTTTTGGGCAACCCAGGAACAGATTACAAACCTACAACTGTATAAGAGTCAGCACAGCATAATGCAGTGGTTCTCAAAGTGTGGCCCCAAAGCCCTGAGGGGTCCCTAAGATTCTTTCAGGGGGTCCACAAGGTCAAAACTATTTTTATAATAATACTAATATGTTTTAATTTCTCACATGCTAAGTAATGACACATGTAACTTGGATAAACGAAAGCTCTTTGGGGCCATCAATAATTTTTGAGATTAGAGTTTTTGGTCCTCAAACTAAAAAGTTTGAGAACTGATGGCATAATAGAGAACCATATTTAAATTAGTAATACAATGAATAATAATAGTATTTATACAGTGGTTTATGGTTTGCAAAGCATTTTATGAATATTAACTCATCTGACTTTCACAATAATTCATAGGAGATAGGTGCTATTATTATCCCCATTTTATAGGTGATATTATTAAGGCACAAAGAAATTACATAATTTGCCCAGGTCACAAAGCTAATCAATGCTGGATTGGAACTCAGGTCTTCCTAACTCTAGGCCAAATGACCTATCCACCGTGCCACCCAGCTGCCAGTAAGACCAGGCTTTAAGTCCTACCTTTGACACATTTTGACTATGTGACACTAGATAAATCACTTAACCTCTGGTTGCCCTAATCATCTCTCTAACAATGAGTTGCAGAAAAGGTGCCAGTGTGCACTGGCAGAGGGAGTTTTCTCACCCCGGAGTTCCCTATACCAATGAATCACAAGTCTAACCATTAAGCCTACAACAATCCCTAAATGATCTTTGAACATCACTTTGGCTAAAAAAAATTTTTTAAATAAAAAAAATACATTCCTCATGGTCAACTTAACAATAAATGACTTTCAAATTAACTAAATTGATTTCTAGACTATAGAAAAACAGACTATCACCATACCTATCTGCAAAGCTTTTCTAGTTTAATTGGTTTTGCAAGAGCTTGTTTCTGCTGACCACCTTCAAGAACCCAGATTCACTTCTATGGTATGATAAGGTATGAGAGGCAGACTTTAGAATAACAACAACTATCTTTTGATTCATCTTGATTCTGCTACTTAGGAACATGGGAAGATGTCAACAGTCAAAAAGGATTTCAGAGGTCATTTAGTACAGAGTTCTCATTGTAAAAATAAGGAAACTGAGGCCCACAGAGCTTAAGTGATTTGCCTAAGGTCATAGAGGTGGTAAATGGAACAGCTGAGATTTGAATTTAGGTCCTCTGACTTGAAATTCAACATTTTTTTCCCTCCACTATACTTGGTCTTCAGTTTCCTTATCTTTAAAATAAAGAAGTTGGAATAGATTATTTCTAAGGTTCCATCTAGCTCTAAGTTATGGACTCCTAGCCTAGAATTCTATTGCTTGACCTAGTCCACCATAAGGACTTAATAAATATCTGTTGAGGGGCATAGTCAAGACGGCAGAGTAAAAGCAGTGACTTGCTTGAGTTCTAGCCCAAACCCCTCCAAAGACCTGTAAAAAATGACTCTAAACAAATTCTAGAGCAGCAGAACCCACAAAAAGGCAGATTGAAACAAATTTCCAGTCCAAGACAAGCTGGATGATCGATAGGAAAGGTCTGTTGCTTCAGGCTGGGAAAGGAGCACAGTTCAATGTGGGCCACGCAGGCAAAGATGAGGCCAGAAGAAACCCGGAGCAGGTCTCAGGAGATTGAATCACTGGCAGCTATGGCAGTTTCCAGACTTCTCAACCCACAAACACCAAAGACATCTTAGAAGGTCAGTGGGAGAGGCCTGTTGGACCACGGTGAGAGAGGAGCTCTGTGCAGCCCTGGCCCTAGTGGCAGGTGCTGTGGCAACAGCAGCAGCAGTTGTTTCCAGAGCTCTCTGCCCACAGAAGGTGGAGAGATCGAGTGGCTGATCAGAGGGGGATTGCTGCTATCTCTTTGCTGGTGCTAAGGCAGGATTCTCTTGCTTTGTCCTTGCTTGGATGTGGGGCACAGTCCTGGGTGGTGGTCCTGGGGAGAGAAGCGCTGGCATGGTGGAGCTTGTGGCTGTGATGGAGAGGGAATCCTCCTCCCAGTTACAAGGCAGAAAAGAGTGCTTGTGCTCATTCATAGACCAGAGCACAGGCCAGGAAAAAAGAATAGAAAAAGTTGGGGGGGGGATAGTATGGATGGAAATATAATTAGTCTTTCACAACATGACTATTATGGAAGTGTTTTGCATGATTATACATGTAATACCTATATCAAATTGCTTGCCTTCTTAATGAGGGTGGGTGGGGAGGGAGGAAGGAAGAGAATTTGGAACTCAAAAGTTTTAAAAATGAATGTTAAAAATAGTTTTTACATGCAACTGGGAAAAAAATATACAGGCAATGAGGTATAGAAATCTGTCTTAGCCTACAGGAAAATAAAAGGGGAAAGGGATAAGAGAAGGGGGGCAGTGATAAAAGGGAGAGCAAATTGGGGGAAGGGATATTCAGAATGCATGTCATCTTGGGGTGGGAGAACGGAGAGATGGAGAGAAAATTTGGAACTCAAAATCTTGTCGAAGTGAATGTTGAAAACTAAAAATTAATTAATTAATTAAAAATTATCTGTTGAATCTAATTTAATTTACCCAAATTGAATTAGCCTGAAGAATTCTCATGTAATGTAACTTTGATTATTTGGTTTTCTGGTAAAAGACCATGTGGGGCATGAAATCAGTGATATAGACAATAACCGTTTGTTGAGTACTGTGGTATCTGTCTGGGTATATGTTCAAAGGTCAGAGGAAAGAAATACATTGCTGATATACTTAGCCCTATCTAGAATTCCATGGAACTCACCTTAGGTCTCTTTTCAGAGCCCATTCCAGGCAGCCTTCTTCACAAAACTGCATTCCATAATTTTAAGAAGTGGAAGAAAAATGGAGAAAAGAAGACTCATGAAGATATGGGATAGCTGTCTTTGGGTATCTGAAGGACTGTCACGTGGAGGAGATATTAAACATGTCTCCTGAGACCAGAACCAGGAAAAACAAGTGAATATGGCAAAATTAGGCTTTATGTCAGGAAAAACTTACTAACAATTTGAGTTGTCCAAAAGTGGAATGGGTTGCCTTGAATGGATGATTCATTCTCCTTGGATATCTTCAAGTGGAGGCTGGATGGGGGATTTCTTTCTTGTATGAATTGGACTAAATGACCACTGAGATCCCTTCTAACTCTCTGTTTCTGTGATCCTGTGATTCCATAAGTTTTTGACCCATGAAAACAGCCAAGAAAAATCAGTGATTAAAAATATTCTTATATATAATTGATCTGTTTTGAATCTTTTTTGATAAAAAAAAAGTTTACTTGGGCTTAAAAAAACCACTTAACTTACACAGATTACAATCATTATTTATTAAGTACCAATTTAAGTCCCTGACAGATTTAGAAACACATGTTTAAGTGTTTGCTAAAAGAATTGTCTATTTTTCACATAATATTACAGTACTTTGATGTACAAGAAAGTACTTTGTAAGCCACAATCCTCACAATAGCCCTGTGAGGCAGGTAGGACAGAAATTATTTACTCTTATTTCACCAGTGAGTATACTGAGACAAATCTAAAGTAAATAACTTGTCCAAAACCATGCACAGCTGAGACAGAGCTGGGTTACATCTAGGACTAGATCCCAGGTCTTATGACACCAGATCCAGAGCTTTTTTTTTTAACATCATGTAGTGATGTTCAAAGGATAGGTTAAGGAGAGTAGATTTTGATCAAACAACTCTCCTAATAATTATTTGAGTATTTCAAGGGATCTGTTCTTTCCTTAGAGCCAACATTTCCCTCATTAAGTATTCTTTGTCATAGTAGATTTTCTTTCAATTTTAAATAGATTGTTATTCTTCAGGAAAAGGATTCCATTTCAACTTATTTTCAATATTGATAAAGTTCAATTTAGTACAGTTGTTTCTTTCCCTCTTCACAAAATCAAGGATTCAGACTGCCCAAACTTTACACAGCAGGTCAAATGTGATTTTCCAACTGCCTCTGCATTTAACCTTGGCTACAAATTTGGATCCTTTAATTTTCAACAAACTTTGTGAAATTTTCTCTTTTCTGGTGTATTTGATCATCTTCAATGGTCCAGAAGAAGCATTTCTATATTGAGCTGCTCCATCACCTAGGAATCTCCCAGAAATTCCTCTTGGAAACGCCCCCTGATACAACTTAGTAATACATTCTGATACAGCTTAGTAATGGTGGGGTTGCAGAAATTCTGCAACTTTTTCCAGTGATGTGCAATTTTTTTCCGACCCAGTTGTCTCATTCTTATCCAGTCAATTTATTATTTTATTACATTTTCAAGGATCTTCTGTTTTTTCCCATTTTCAATTTTGACTTGAAGTCTCTCATCCTGCATTGTAGACTACATGTTATAATTATGTATCTCAAATGAGTTCTTAGGAGATACTTTGTCTCCTTGCCTCGGCTCTTCAGTACTGTATTTCTCTGCTTCCTAGACTAGGTGCTCAGCATCCTTTTTGCTTGGGTGGTCTTTGTCATTGGTGATGATGATCTTATTCTCCTTGCCTATGTTCTAATCCATAGCAGATACAGTAAAATTGCTATTTGCATTGATGTTAAAGGTCACTTCTATCTGAACAACACCATGGGGAGTAGAGAATAATCCTGTGAGCTCAAATTTGCCAAGTAGGTTGCTATCCTTTGTCCTTGCCCTCTAACCTTCACTAACCTGGAGAAGCATACTAATCTGGTTAGTCAATTAAATGGTGATGTTCTATGGCTGTCTGGTGGGCAGGGATTCAGGAATATTTGAGCTTAACCAAAACTGACATAACTCTGCCAGCATTTTTAATAGTAAAGGAAATAAGAATGATATCCAAAAGCAGCAAGTCCTCAACATTCTCAGCTTTGTCCCCAGAGATGATGGTAGCCTGGACAGCTGCACCATAAGCAAAAGCTACATCAGGATTGAGGCTCTTGTTCAGCTCTTTGCCATTGAAGATATCTTGAAGAAGATTCTGGATCTTGAGGATGCAAATGGAACTACCCTCCAAGATGATGTGATGGCTCTGTGATTTATCCAACTTGGCATGCCTTAGGAATGTCTTTGCTACCAGGTCCAATTTGCTTCAGAAGACATCAACATTCAGCTCTTCAAAGCAGGCTTGGGTGATAAATGTATAGAGGTTGATACCTTTGTAGAAGGAACTGATCTCAATATTAGCCTGGAACTGGAGGAAAGAGCACACTTTGCATGTTCCCAAACAGCACAGAAGAGGATAATCCTCTAATTCTCAGTGGTATTCTTCATGTGCTTGCCCTTGAACTCAGTAATGAATGTCAAAGTCTTCCCCCACCCAAGTGGACTTGGGTATGAACTCGATTTCAAAAATGATGCACATAGAGACACTGAAAATGATACCTCCAAAGTCCAAGATCAACTCATTTCTTTCAACACTGACCTTTTTGCCCAAGTTATAAGCAATAACAGCAACAGTTGACTTATTGATGGTTCAGAAATCACTGAGACCAGTGATCATTGCTTCGATCAAATAAAATCGAATGAAAAATAGAAAAAAAATGTAAAATGCCTCATTAGAAAAAACAACAGACATGGAAAATAGATCCAGGAGAGATAATTTAAGAATTATTGGACTACCTGAAAGCCATAATCAAAAGGAGGACCTGGACATTATACTCCAAGAAATTATCAAAGAAAATTGGCCTAACGTCCTAGAACCAGAGGGCAAAATAGACATTGAAAGAATCCACTGATCACCTCCAGAAAGAGATCCTGGAATGAAAAGTCCAAGGAACATCATAGTCAAATTTCAAAACTACCAGGTCAAAGAAAATATATTGCAAGCAGCCAGAAAGGAATAATTCAAATATCAGGGTGCCACAATCAGGATTACACAGGACTTAGCAGCTGCAACATTAAAGGATCAGAGTTCATGGAACATGGTATTCTGGAAGACAAAGGACTACAACCAAGAATCACCTACCTGATGAAACTGAGTATGATACTTCAAGGGAAAAAACTGTCATTCAATGAATTAGAAGGATTTCAAGCTTTTATAAGGAGAAGACCAGAGATGAACAAAAATAATTGATTTCCAATATCAAGGCTCAAGCATAAAAAGGTAAAAAAGAAAAAGAAAATATGAAGGATTCAATAAGGCCAAAATGTTTACATCACCACATGAGAAGATGATATTTATAATACTTAAGAACTGTATCACTAACAGTGTAGCTAGAAGGAGTATACATAAACAGAGGGTATGGGCATGAGGTAAATTTGAGTGAATGACATAAAAAATAAGAGATAAGAAAAAGGAGTACACTGGGTGCAAAAGAAATGAAGAGGTAGAACAGGGTAAATTATTTCACATGAAGAGGAGTGAAAGACTTATTACAGTGGATGGAAGATGGGAGGGTGGGTGATGGGCATCACTTGAACTTTACTCTCATCAGAATTTTCTCAAAGAGAGAATAATAAACACAATAACTTGAATATAGAAATCTATCTTACCCAACAGAGAAGTAAGAGGGGCGGAAATTAAGTAAAGGAGTGAGGGGTAGCAACAGGTGGGCAGATTGGGAGAGGCAGTGGACAGAAACAAAACACCACTGAGGAGGAAAAGGGTTAAAGGAGAGAGAGGACAACCAGGAGGAAAACTAAGATGGAGGGAAATACACAGTTAGTAATTATAACTGTGAATGTGAATGGGATGAACTCTTCCATAAAATGGAAGTGGATAGCAGAGTGGATCAAAAACCAGAATCCTACAATCTGTTGTTTACAAGAAACACACTTGAAGTAGAGAGACACAGAGAGTAAAGGAAAGGGGCTGTAGTAGAATCTATTATGCTTCAGATGAAGTAAAAAAACAAAAAGGCAAGCGTAGTGATACTGATCTCAGAGAAAGCAAAAGTAAAAATTGGCCTAATTAAAAGAGATGAGGAAGGAAACTACATCCTGCTAAAATATACCATAGACAATGAAGTAATATCAATACTAAACATATATGCACCAAGTGGTATAGCATCCAAATTCCTAAAGGAGAAATTGAATGAGTTCCAAGAGGAAATAGCAAAACTATACTAGTGGGGGACCTCAACTGTCTCCTCTCAGAATTTGATAAATCCAATGGGGAAAAAACAAGAAAGAGACTAAGGAGGTGATAAGAATCTTAGAAAAGTTAGATATTACAGGCCATTGGAGAAAATTGAATGGGAAAAGAAAAGAATATACCTTTTTCTCAACAGTACATGACACCTATGCAAAAATCAACTATGTATTAGGGCATAAAAAAAAGCCTCAAAATCAAATGTAGAAAAGCAAAAATATTAAATGCATCCTTATTTGGATCATAATGCAATGAAAATCACATTCAACAGAGGGTAGTGGAAAGCTAGATTAAAAATTAATTGGAAACTAAATAATCTAATTCTAAAGAATAAGTGGGTCAAAGAATAATAGAAACAATAAGTAGTTTCATTAAAGAGAATGACAACAATGAGATAACATACTAAAATTTATAGGATGCGGCCAAAACAGTACTTAGGGGAAATTTTATTTCTCTAAATTCTTACATCAATAAAGTACAGAAAATCAACTGGGCAGGCAATTTTTAAAAAGCTAGAAAAAGAACAAATTAAAAATCCCCAATTGAGCACCAAATTGGAAATCCTGAAAAGCAAAAGTGAGGTTAACAAAATTGAAAGTAAGAAAACAATTGAGCTAATAAATAAAAGTAGGAGCTGGTTTTATGGAGAAAAAAAAATGAGATAGATAAGCCATTGGTTAATTTGACTGAAAAAGAGAACAAAGAAAATCAAATATCCAATATCAAAAATGAAAAGGGTGGGCTTAGATTGTTATAATCTAACCAAATGCTCACCAATGTTTAGACTCCTTAAGAGTCTGCCCAATATGAAGGATATTCTAATAAACCTTGTCTTTGGCTGAAAGAAGACTTGGGTCAAATTCTTTTGGGAAGGATCCATGTGTTGTTATTTTGGGGTCCCAACACCCCTAAATCCCTAAACCTCAACACTTTGGTGACCCATATGGGGAAACTGCCTAACCCCAAGTTCTTCTCTAGACAAGACTGGAAGGCATATAAGCCTTCTCCACCCCCTCCTTTCTTGCTCTGCATTTGGGGTCACTCTCCAAGCACCAAGGCTTGGAGGTGCTTTTCGGGCAAACAGTTATGAGGTTGTCTCGCACTCAGCCTGATGCTGTCAGACTCGCGGTGCACTGGGTAGGTTCAAGGCCAAGGACCTGCGTACACCTTCTGCAGCATAGAGGACAAGGACAGATGCCCTATCTGGAAGTGTATGCCCAATTCAGTCAATTCTCTCAGCGCTAGGGAATTGGGGAAAACTGCATTTGCTTTTTGGTTCCCTAAGGCTTACTTACTCCCTTTCCTCTACACCCCTGAATCCTCCTTCATGGAGATTACAGGGAAAGTTAGAACAGCTAAAAATATGTTGGCAGATTCTGGAGGTTTTGTGATTGATTATTAAGAAGTTTTGAAACATCTTACAACCCTGGTCACTCCCTTCCCTTGAGTCAAGAGGGTATCTGTTAACCCCTCTCATAGGAAAAGAGAGTTTCACCCTTTCCCCCTCACCTTTGATTTCACCCTCCCCCACCTGGGGAAAGGAAGGAGGGGGGAGGGGCAGCAGCAGCAGCTACAGCATGGGTCCTATTGGCAATGGCCTTGGGCCCTGGGGCAACCTTTGCCTGGAACCATCACCCAGGTTCAGCACATCCTACTCAAGGTAAAGAAGCTAGCCTCTGAACTTGGGTAAGCATGCTCTTTTAAATTTGTAGTTTTAACTGTTAATGATGAAATGTTGATTTTCTGTGTAAAGGAATTTGGAAATGAATTTAACAAAATCAAAGTCACCTGATTGGTAATGGGTTTGTTTCAAGTTTCAGATTGGTGAACTTTTTGTACAGTTATGTCAAGCAACTTTTCATAATTTGGTTACCACTAAAATAATTTGGCTATTGTTGGTTATCATTTTAATGTGTAAACTAGCCAAAAAGCTTGTTTGGATTATGGCCTGCTGAGAATTTGAAAGTGTATAGAAATCTCTAATGATTGGCTTTTTACACTAGGACAAATTTAAGTTTGAGATGTAAATCCTGGAAAAGTTTTTCCTAAGCTGTCATTAGTGAAACTTGCTGTTGGAGGTAAAGAAGCTCATGATTTTATTTTGAGTTGTCTAATAGATCATAATAATCCACTGATAAATCAATAATCCACCATTTGAGACATGCCACAAGCTACTTAGAAAGAATGTGATATTGGTGGGAAGTCAGCATTGGGAAAAGCTGAGAGGACAATTTTAGCCTCAGTCTAAGATGGTATCCTCCTGGCTCAGTTTCCCCATTATGTTCCTTTGTAAAGGAATGTTGCCCACCTGGCTATTCCTGAGTCTGGCTATGAGGTAGATTTGACACAGCATGGTTGGAAAACTGAATTATCTGAATCCAAACAGAGCTAAGGATGTTTTATTCTGTCATGTCTGGGCCCCTACAGTCTTTTCTGTCAGATTTGTGTCTTCTAGACCAAAGGCCACTCACCTACAGTTGGTAGCAAACAGCAGGTACCTGCCAATGTCGCCCCATGGTTCCCTAGATGCAGCCTGTGCTTGATTCTGATGGGGTTGGGATCTGGGCCCCAGAAAGTAAAAGGACTTTCCCACATGGCCAAATCTCTGGTGTTCACCTGAGGCTATAATCCCATCAACTGGCCTTTCATTGTGGCTATACCCAATCTCCCCTCCATTGTCTTACCTCCCTATGGCCCCTGGCCATTTCCCACACTTAATCCTAGCTAGGCTTCATTGTCCCAGGAGTTTTGTTCACCCCAGCTTACTGGCCACACCCATCTAGATCTCCTTTGGTCCCTCCTCCCATCACCCCAAACCACTTGACCCCTCCTAGATTTCTCCCACAGTCTTTCTGCATCTTGTCTCTATTAAGATGCTCTGATTCTTAGAATCTAGCCACTGAGCAGATTTTCACAATCTAGCCAATAACCCACAGATGCTCAGATTCCTTAAGAGTCTAGCTAATATGGCAAATCTTCAATAAATCTTGTTTTTGGCTGAAAGAAGGCTTGGATCGAATTCTTTTGGGCAGAACCTGCATGTTGTGATTTTGGGATTCCAGGACCCCTAAACTCTAGACCTCATCAGTTCCAGTCAACCTCCTCTTCGGGACCCCCTTGAGGCAGGGGCAGCTTTATGCCCCTTGCCAGCAGGAAGCAGTTTCAGAGGCCTAGACCTACACCCCTTACCCCAAAAGAATTTGGGTCCCAATTGTTTGAGAGGGGAATGATGAGGATAGGAGCTAGACCCCAAAAAGGAAAAACCCTGGACTTTCCCACATGGCCAAATCTCTGGCATTCCCCTGAGGCTATAATCCCATCAATTTGCTTTTCGTTGTGGCTACACCCAATCCCCCAATTCTGTTACCTCCCTGTGGCCTCAGGCTACTTCCACCCTTAATCCTATCTAGGCTCCATTCTCCCTTGGCTGAGATCCAGGTCCCTGGAGTTCTATTATCTCAGACTGATTGGCCACTCCTAGATCCCTCCCATAGTCTTTCTGCATATAAGGTCCATCTTGTCTCCATTAAGATGCTTAGATTCTTATAATCTAGCCAAATGCTCATTTTTAGACTCCTTAATAGTCTGCCCAATATGAAGGATGTTCTAATAAACCTTGTCTTTGACTGAAAAAAAAAAATGAAAAGGGTGAAATCACAACCAAAGAAGAAGAAAATTAAATCCATCATTGGGAAATATTTTGCCCAATTATATACCAATTAATCTCACAATCTGAGGAAAATTGATGAATATTTACAAAAATATAAATTACCCAGATTAATAGATGAAGAAATAGAATGCCTAAATAACCCCATCTCAGAAAAAGAAATTGAACAAGCTACTAATAAACTCCATTAAAAAAATCCCCAGGGTCACATGAGTTCACTTGTGAATTCTACCAAACATTTAAAAAACAATTAATTCCAATACTATATGAACTATTTGGAAAAATAGGAAAAGAAGGAGTTCTACCAAGTTCCTTTTATGACACAAATATAGTGCTAATACCTAAACCAGGAAAAGCTAAAACAGAGAAAGAAACTATAGACCAATTTTCCTAATGAAGTGATGTAAAATTTTTAAATAAAATATTAGCAAGGAGATTACAGCAATATATCACAAGGATCATACACTATGACCAGGTGGGACTTGTACCAGAAATGCAGAGTTGGTTCAATATTAGGAAAACTGTTAGCATAATTGACCATATCAATAACAAAACCAAGAGAAATCATATTAATATCTCAATAGATGCAGAAAAAGCTTTTGACAAAATACAGCATCCATTCCTATTAAAAACACTAGAGAGCATAGAAATAATGGGAGCTTTCCTCAAAATGAAAAGCAGTATGTATCTAAAACCATCAGCAAGCATTATCTATAATATAAAGAGAAAAAAAATTGAAGGAATTAGAATAGGCAATGAGGAAACAAAACTATCATTCTTTGGAGATGATATGGTAGTATACTTAGAGAATCAACTAAAAAACTACTTGAAATAATTGACAACTTTAGCAAAGCTGCAAGATATGAAATAAACCCACAGAAATCATCAGCATTTTGATATGAGCAACAAAGCCCAGCAGCAAGAGACAGAAAGAAAAATTCCATTTAAAATAATTATAGACAATATAAAATATTTGGGATTCTACCTGCCAAGAGAAACCTAGAAACTATATGAACACAATCACTTTTCACACAAATAAAGTCAGATCTAAACAATTGGAAAAATATCAATTGCTCATGTGTAGGCCAAGCCAATAGAATAAAAATGACAATTCTTCCTAAATTAATTTACTTATTCAGTGCCATACCAATCAAACTACCAAAAATATTTTATAGAGCTAGAAAAAAATAATAAAATTCATCTGGAAGAATGAAAGGTCAAGAATATCAAAGGGATTAATGAAAAAATGCAAAGGTGGCCTAACCATACCAGATCTCAAATTGCATCATAAAGTGGCAATCATCAAAACTACTTGGTACTGGCTACAAAATAGAGTGGTGAATCAGTGGAATAGGTTAGGTAACACAAGACATGGTAGTCCATAACTATAGTAATCTATTGTTTGATAAAACCAAAGACTCCTGCTTCTAGGATAAGGGCTCACTATGTGACAAAAACTGCTGGGAAAACTGCAAAAATAGCATGGCAGAAACTAGAGCACAGACCAACATCCCACACTCTATACCAAGATAAGGTTAAAATGGGTACATGATTTAGACATAAGGGATGATACCATAAGCAAATTAGGAGAGCAAGAAATAGTTTACCTGTCAGATCTATAGAGAAGGGGAGAATTTATGACCAAATGAGAGATAGAGAACATTATAAAGACAAAATGGAAAATTTTGATTACACTAAATTAAAAAGGTTTTGCACAAACAAAGCCAAGACAACTAAGATTAGAAGGAAAGCAGAAAGCTGGGAAACAATTTTTACAGCCAGGATTTCTGATAAAGGTCTCATTTCTAAAATATATAGAGAACTGAGTCAAATTTATAGGAATACAAGTCATTCCCCAATTGATAAGTGTCAAAAGATATGACCAGGCAGTTTTCAGAGGAAGAAATTAAAGCCATCTATAATCATATGAAAAAATGCTCTAAATCACTATTGATTTAGAGAAGTGAAAATTAAAACAACTCTGAGGTACCACTTCACACCTGTCAGATTGGCTAATGTGACAGAAAAGGGAAATAGTAAATGTTGGAGAAGATGTGAGAAAATTGGGACACTAATGCACTGTTGGTGGAGTTGTGAACTGATTGAGTTGTGAACATTTTGTAGAGCAATTTGGAACTCTTCTCAAAGGACTGTAAAACTGTGCATACTCTTTGATCCAGCAACAGCACTACTAGGTCTGTATCCCAAAGAAATAATTAAAAAGGGAAAAGGACCTACATCTGCAAAAATATTTATGAAGCTCTTTTTGTAGTGGCAAAGAACTGGAAATTGAGGGTTTACCCATCAACTGGGGAATGGCTGAACAAGTTGTGGTATAAGAATGTAATGGAATTGTGCAATTAGAAATTATGATCAGGCAGGTTTCAAAAAACCTGGAAATACTTACATAAACTGATGCAAAGTGAAATGAGCAGAACCAGGAAAACATTGGTCACAGTAACAGCAATCTAGTGCAATGAACAACTATGAATGACTTAGCTCTTCTCAGCAATACAATGATCCAAGACAATTCCAAAAAGATGATGTACTCTGAATGCAGATCGAAGCATACTATTTTCACTTTATTTTTTTCTTGTTTTTTCTTTCCTTTTGCTCTATTTCTTCTTTCACAACTGCGACTAATATGAAAATATGTTTTACATGATTGCACATATTTAGCCTCTATCAAACTGTTTGCCATTTTAGGAAGAGGGAAGAGAAGGAGGGGAGGGGAGGGGAGGGAGGGAGGGAGAAAAATTTGGAACTCAAAATCTTCCAAAAATGAATGCCAAAAATTGTCTATACATATAATTTGGGAGGAAATAAAATAATATTTAAAAATAAATAAATAGAAGATTTTTTTTAAAAATCCTATGTTGGTGGAGTTCTTTGCAACTTGATTTGTTTTATACCATTACTAATCAAATGTTTTATTTTGGTGAAAGTGACATGGCTTAGCATGGCCTTATTTCCTTTATCATTAACAATAATCTTTACTTTCTCGTGTGGGAAAGACTCCCATTCAGGAATAATCTTTGCCAAGATCACTGCCAACTGTGGGTTTCTGACACTGGGCCATTAGGCTCATGCTGACTAATTAGGAGTCCCAAGGACTACTGCTATACTGAGTGAGACCCACTGGATATTCTTCATGACTCACTATCATAACCCATCCTAAACCCAAATCATTAGCAGATAGCCAGCCTTTTTTGGTGATGAATCTCTCCAAATTTGGCAAGGCTGTTCTTCACGTTAAGAAGAATGTCATCCATCCCCCGGGAAGTATTCAATGTTTTCCTAGCTTGATAGGTCTTGCTAGAGCTTGTGCTACACCACCATTGCTGCCATTGTCTTTAGGAGTCAAGAGTTAACTCTACATCACAATTTTTAGGGGAGGAGTTAATAATTAACAGAGCTTAAACTTAATGATGGTGCCAAAACCCACTTCAAACCAAATATGTAATGACATTCCTAATACTAAAAGATCACTGGATTTGGAGTCAAAAGAATTGAATTCTAGTCTGAGGCTGCCTTTTACTTGAAGTGACCTTGGACAAATCCTTTCCCTCTCTAAACTTCTGTGTCCTCATCTGACAAAAAATAAGGAGGTAAGAACAGATGATCTCTAAGATCATTCCCAGCTCTAACATTCTATAAGTCTGTATCAGAATAAAACATTACTGGTTATGATCATGTTTCACTGTACGTTGTTTTGTTTTTGGCACTATAAGAGTTTCTTACTCTTGGCAATAGATGAGGTGTCTTTTGATTTGTCTTTTTCTTGACTCAAAATCATCCGTATCCTTCATGGCCCAGAGTACTCTAATACTCTGGGCTCATACAGACTAGGTCTGAACCTGGGGTTTTGCCCCAAAAAGTCAGTTTCTTTCTTTGTTTCTTGCCCCCATCTCAGAGTTTTATTATTGGGAGATGCCCTGATTAAAGTTAAATGTGCCTAATGTCTCAATTTCCCCCCAAAGTG
The DNA here is from genome assembly GCF_900497805.2 of Vombatus ursinus. Taxonomy (NCBI): domain Eukaryota; kingdom Metazoa; phylum Chordata; class Mammalia; order Diprotodontia; family Vombatidae; genus Vombatus; species Vombatus ursinus. Next base: position 2,067,886 of record NW_020951350.1, read on the forward strand.
AGTAAAGGATCCCTAATTTCCATTCATATGCTCAATGTATAATATGGGCATCAAGTATAAAACAGCCCTTAAATCATTCACCATATTAAATACACAGAAGGCAAAGGACTCACAGGAACTCACAGACAAATGAAGAAAGAAAAATGTCTCACGTTGGCCATTAAAACTCTTAGACTCCTAGAATGTAAACACATTTTGTGGGACTAATGAATAAACAATACATCAGACTTGCCCTGTCTGAGCAACTCAAAGCATTGCCAAGGTCCAAATCTCTTGACCCCACACTCCCCTGGCCTCGTTTCAGTACTTCAGCTCCAGGAAGCTTCTTGGTTAATGATCCTCTTCCTTCTTCAAATAACATAATGTTGAGAAAATATCTCTCTTGGTGGCTGGTGACCAAACAATCGAATGCAACAACTCTGGATCTCTTAAGAACTCTCAAACTCGTGAAGTAAAGTACAAAACTTAAAAACAGTCTACTCTGGATATCTCTGGTCTCTATACTATTTTCAAAAAGAGGAAACAGAAAGGCAGAAGAACACCGGGAACTCATTATCCAGGAAATCCTTTCACTTTCCTCTCAAGCTTGCAATATATTTCTTCTGAAAACATCTATTACTCTTCATTGCAGAGAGAAGAGGAGAGAAAGAAAGGACAAATATCCTAATGTCTACTCCCTCCTAGGATCACAGATCTTGAATGGTAAGAGACCCAAGAGGCCATCAAGTGTGATTTTCTTTTTGCACAGATGAGTAAAGCAAAGCATAGGGAGTTTAAGTGACTAGTGAAGAGTTACAGAAGTAGCAAGCATCAGAGGATAGATTTTAACTCAGGTCTTTTAACTACAGAATCAGTGTTTTTTTCCACTGTAGCACACCGTCTTCTTGCTTTACTCTGATCTGAAAGTCCCAGGAAGAAAAAAACGTGTATGAGGAAAAGACCAGTGCTGGTGACTCAGCTCACTTTCATACACATTGATGAAAAATTGGCTCTTCAAACTTCACCCTGTTCTTCTCAGTCACCAAACATTTTTGCAAGCAGCCCTGGTCACTGGGATCCAATCAGAAAGACAGCCTGTGTAATTTGGGCAGAGGGCCCTTCTCATCAAATTGATTGGACAACTCCTCAAATTGATCAGGGTCTCCCTCATCACCCTCTCTAATTACATCTGCTTGCTTTAGTTGATAACAGCTCTTATCTATGAGAAATACAAAGACTATTTTTCTGCATAAAGTGTATTTTGCCTTTGTTTGTTTTCCTTAGCACAGTGAATTGTGCCTTGTAAGTACTTAATCAATGCTTGTTGAATGATTGAAAATTCTGTTTTATTGGGCACAAAAAAAATTCCTTTCACCCTTCTCTGTTCCTTTTCCTTGTGCACTCAAAGTAGCCATGTTGTCAATATACCATGACTAGGAAAATAGTCTTCTAGGCACAGATTCTGTATGTAGGAATATTTTCCTCCTAAGGAAGCAGTGGGATAGAAGATAGATGGGGGCAAGCCACAGTAGAATCCATAGAGAAATAGATATGGGGTACAGTGCAAAGAGCCCTGGATTTGAAATCAAAAGATTTAAATTTTAATCCCTGTTCTGTTACTACTTATATAACCATGAGCAAGTCAACTCCCCTATCTGGACTTTAGTTTCTTATTAAATGAGGAGATTGTATCAGATAATCTCCACGGACCCTTCCCATTCCATATCCTAAGATCTTGCCCCTAAAACACTTCTTTCATAAAATCCTTATCCTGGTGAAAAATGTTCCATGAGCCCTCCCTGTCTACAGGGAAAAGTCCAGACTCCTAAGCTGGGCAATGGAAGTTGCCTTACTTCTCCTTACCTACTCCACTTCTTACTTCTCCATTCTTATTCCTATATGACTTAAACAATATGAGACCTCTACTCCTGCACCTCTTCTCTTTTACCCATATAATTTTCTATCCGTAAAGGCATTCCCCTTCACCTCCCTCCACTAATACAAATCCCACTTATCCACAGACTTCCAACTTCATTTGTGGCAGATTTTAGTTCCAACCTTTAGTGGCTCACCAACTGTGCCTATAGGATGAAACCAAAATTCATTAGGTAGGCAGGAATTCAAGGTTCTCCACAACTGGACTCCACTCAAACTTTTCTAACTGATGTCACCTAGCTCTTGTTTGCATATTCTATGTGCTACTCAGAGTTCCACAAACATACTTTCCAACCTCTTTGCTTTTGCTTGTTCTGTTATTCCTTATTCTTATTCATCTGATCCTCTAACTTCCCCCACCTCCATCATTGCCTATTGAAATATTACCCTTCAGGTCAGGTGTGGTGGCTTGTACCTATAATCTCTGCTGCTAGGCAAGCTAAGGCTTGAACTGGAAAATTCTGAGCTGCATGCAATAGGCTAGGGTGATCAGATTTCCACACTAAGTACAGTACCAATATGGTAAGCCTTCAGGAGTAAGTGGCCAACAGGCTACCTAAGGAGGGACAAACAGGCCCAGGTCAAAATAGAGTAGATCAAAGCTCCTGTGTCAATTAGTAGTGGGATTGGGCTTGTGAGTGGCCACCACATTTGGCCACAACATTTCTAGCCTGGGATAGAGAGAGAGAGAGATAGGAAGGAAGGAAGGAAAAAAGAAAGGGAGGGAGGAAGGAAGGAAGGAAAGAAGAAAGGAAGGAAGGAAAGGTGGGAAGGAGGAAGAGTAGAAGGGAATGTTGATTCTTATCTAATTCAGTGATCATATCTTCTCTCTCTTTGTTCTTCAAGGACATGAACATACCATTATGTGACTAAAGTTAAAGCATTTGCAAACAAGTTCTTCCTGATTTAGCCTGAAGAGGAGAAGGATCAAGAGGTGACAGATGGCTGGCTTCAAGACTTTGAAGGAATGTCATGTGGAATAGAGATTTGGTGTGTTCTGTTTGGATCCAGAGGGCAGACCAGGGGGCAGAGGGTGAAAGCTACAAAAAAAGACAAATTTAGGCTTGAGATAAGGGAGGGAGGAAGGGAGGAAAGAAGGAAGGAAAGAAGGTATGAAGGAAGGAAAGGAGTGAGAGAGGGAGGAAGGAAGGAAAGAAGGAAGGAAGGAAAGAAGGGATGAAGGAAGGAAAGGAGTGAGAGGAAGGAAGGAAGAAAGGAAAGAAGGAAGGAAGGAGGGAGGGAGAGAGGGAGGGAGGAAAAGAGGGAGAAAGGAGTGACACATAGTAGGAACTTGGAGATTTTTCTAGTTCAACTCTCATTTTTCAGATGAGAAAACTGAGACCCAGAGGAAGAAAGTGATGTCCCCAAGGATACACAACTAGATAGTGGCAGAACTAGAAATAGATTATCTTCTCTCACACCCATATTTTTTGAAGGTCTTTGAGAAAAGCCTGGAGGACCATTTGGTAATATCTTAGAAAGGATTGTTTTTAGGGGTACAGGTTGGACTAGATGGCTGTCAAGATTCCTTCCAGTCCAAAAATAATGTGATTCTATAATAAAACTAAGGGAAGGGGCCTTTTTGGCTGTCCTAGGTTCAATATGAATTGTTGGCTCTCCCTTTCATTTGGGACGTGAGTTTCATTTTAAGTGATGAAAATACAAGTGTTGAGGAATGGAAAGAGCCCTGCCTTGGGAATTAAGAGAGCTGAGTTCCAGTACAGACTCTGCCATTAACTAGCTACGTGAGCTTGGGCCTTAGTTTCTTCATCTGTCAAATAATCGGCTTAATCCAAATAACTCCTAAATTCCATTTTATCTCTATCATTCAATGATTTTAAGGTTCCTTCTAGCCCCAATATGCTATGTGTAGTAGACAGAGTAGTGGATTGGGGCCAGGAAGACTTGAATTCAAATCCTGCCTTGGACCAATATTAGCTGTATGGCTGTAGGCAAGTCACTTAACCTCTCATTTTCAATTTTCTTATCTGTAAAATGGGGATAACAATAGCACCTGGAGAGGAGAAGGCTCAGGAGGGGGCAGATGGCTGCCTCCCAGGGTTGTTGTGAGCATCAGATGAAACAATGATTATAAAGAGCTTTGCAAATCTAAAAATGCTATATGAATGCCAATTATTATTATTATTATTAACAATAATCATGAATAGAAGAAGCTGCAGCCAAGGGAACTATCCAAAGTTTCATCACTTATCACTTCAATGCTCTTTACTTTGGTATCTTCGAACCATCTCTTAAAATAGGGGCCTGTGCTGCACATGTTAATATATAACCAGAACTTCTGTTTCACAATATATCTCCTGGCATAAGTGAGGAAAGAATGCATTCTCCTGGGGATTTGAGAAAGCTACTTGGGGAGGTGCCGTAAGTACCCATTTCTCTTTAGAAATGTAGTAGTCCTTAGTCAGGATTCCATGGAATAATGGCTCCAGTTCTTTCTATCTGGGATTTCATTGCATTTCAGCCCTGCCAGCCCACCAAAGTCTTGTCCCTGGAAGGAAACTGAGTTTGTTCAGTGACCAATTGGCCTCTGCCAGTCTTAGAGATATGTTTTACTCTAGGATGGGGCAGTTTCTGAAACTTGCCTTGGTGACACTGGGGAGCTACCTTTGTTAAGGAAGAAGCCCAAATTTCAGAAAGAAGGGAAAGAAGGAGAAGAGTGCTATGAGAGGGACCCTTGCCTCCCAAGGCAAGCTACTTAATACTTATTAAGTAGCCTTTCTTTCACATCATTGTTGGCAATGGATGTTGCCAAAGAAAACACAGCTACCTGACTGATGGATGATCATTAGTGAGTGCCCAGTGCTCAAATGTGTCCTGTAACTGTGCAAAAAGGTCAACTTTGAAAAAAAATGCAAATGTGTTTCTGGGAACCTCCTTTCCCACTTCACATAGAACCAGAGATTCTAAGAAAGAATGTCAGAGCCATAAAGAACCTTAAAACATAGAATGTTAGCACTGGAAGGGCCTTAAAACATAAAATTTTATGATATAGATATAGACAAATACTTATTAAGTATCTAATATGTGCAAAGCAATGTGCTGAAGATAGAAAAATATGAGTCCCTGCTCTCGGAGTGATAAAGCTATAAGGTTCCTTTGAACTCAGGTTTTAGACTATAGAATGTGACAACTGAAAAGGATTTTAGATGTCAACTGAAACCCAGAAAGGGAAGTCATTTGCCCAGAGTCAACGGTAGGGATAAGACTGGAGCCTGGACATAGATGTTTGTCAATGAAACAGTCACCTTCTTACTCCGGATAAGAAGTGATCCAAAGTTGTAGCAAGAGATAGTCAAGTTAAGCATCGTTGTTGTTGTTCAGTTGTTTTTCAGTCAAGTCCGATTCTTCATGACCCCATTTGGAGTTTTCTTGGCAGAGACACTAGAGTGGTTTGCCATTTCCTTCTCCAGCTCATTTTATACATGAGGAAACTGAGGCAAATACAGTTAAGTGACTTGCCCAGGGTAAGACAGCTAGTAAGTGTCTGAGGCTAGATTTGAACCCAGGAAGATTAATCTTCCTCACTCCAGGACTGGCACTCTATTATACTACACCACCTAGGAAGGCATTTTGTAATGCAAAGGCCAATGAGACTGTGGAGAATATTCTCAAAACAGATTGTACAACTTCCTTCTCTGGACATTTCTAAGGAGTAAGAAGTGATGATGCATTTATGAGGAGGATTCATTCATTCAATATTGAATGATCATTCAATCAGTAGATAGCCCCTGGCTATATGTGGAAAGGCGAAATAGTAACTATGAGATAAAATCCTTCAAGTACTGTAGTTTACAGTCTTTGGATGGAGACCAGACAGATAACAATTGCTAAGCCTTTCAGTACAATATATGTACAAGTGCTAAACTGAATAGAATTTTGGGGATAGTAAGTCCTATTGCCTCAAAGGGGAAAGATCACTGTGCATTGGTCTTATCCCAGAAAGCCTAATGAGAGAGGTGGGATTTGGACTTAGACAGTACTTGTCTGTTTTGTAGAGTGTAGAGTTCCCAGTAAGCAGGAGATTAAAAAAAAAAGGAGATAAAAGGAGACTAAAAAAAAGCAGGAGATAGAAAAAAGACATCTGATTGACAGGAAATCCCTTCATCTATCCCTGTACAGATGTAGTTATTATGCATGGTGTTATGTGGAGTAAGCAAGATCTGGTGCTTGACTTCTGGGAACCCAGTCTAACTAAAGTAGTCTAAAGATAGACCTGACCACTGAGAGGTACAGCCAACAGATTAAGAGGATGCAAATACAAAACACATTAACAGCATGCAATAACAGTTGGGTGACTATATTTGATGGAGTGCTGAGGAAAGCCAAGGGAGTTAGATACTTTTTTTTTTTTTGCTTTTTGGTGAGGCAATTGGGGTTGAGTGACTTGTCCAGGGTCAAATAGCTAGTAAGTGTCAAGTGTCTGAGGCTGGATTTGAACTCAGGTCCTCCTGATTCCAAGACCAGAGCTCTATCCCCTGCGCCACTTAGCTGCCCCAAGATGCTTTTTTTCAAAAATCATAGAATCACAGAATTTATATTTAGAAGAATTTTATCAATAATGTAATGCTAATAATAATAGTTCACATTTACATTATGTCTTAAGGTTTCTACAGCTTTTTCTCACAACAGTCATGTAAGATAGACTGTATAAGTACTGTATTACTATCCCTTATTACAGATGAGGAAACTGAGTCTCAGAGAAAATCATTTTCCAATGATCACACAACCTGTGTCAGAACTGAGATTGAAACTCAAGTCTCTTGACCTGTAGTCAAGAATTAAGAAGGATTCAAGATCTACCTGTAATTAGAAGAGAAAGGGCTTGGTGAGTTCTTGAGAGCTCTCTTAGTGAGATCAGCATTCATTTTCATAGCCTATAATTTAAAGAACATTGAGAACAAGATATAACCTGTTGACCTGAAACTAATGTGACATAGTAGAACTGGAAAGAAACTTAAAGATCTCCTAGTCCAATCCCCTCATTTTATAGATAAAGAAACTGAGGCCCAAGGATACAATCTAGTTAGTGGCAGAACTGAAAACAGAATACCACCTGTCACACTCATAGTAGTAATAGTAGTAGTAGTAGTAGTAGTAGCAGTAGTAGTGGTGGTGGTGGTGGTGATGGTGGTAGTAGTAGTAAAATATAGACTCACTGGATATTACAGCTAGAAGATAATTTAGAGATACTCTAGTCCAGAAGTTCTTATTTTTTTGTGTGTGTAATAGATCCCTTTAACAAACTGGATAAACCTCTGAAACCCTTCCCAGAATAATACTTTTATATGTACAGAATAAAAAACAGGATTACAGATAAAAAAACAGGATTACAGAAGAAACCAATTATATTGAGATATAGTTATAAAAACATTACCCCCTCCCAAAAAAAGTTCAAGGATCCTAGGTTAATAATCTCTACTTTGGTCTACCCATCTCATTTTGCATGTGGGGTAACAGAGAGAGGAAGTTATTTGCATAAAGTCACATAATAAGTCAGTGTCATATTTGATTGTTAATAGAGTCCTTTTAAAATGATACTTTATTGATATATTTTGTTTTGACACAAGACAAACTTCTCAACAAAAACCATAACAAACATCCTTAATGAAATATGTCCCACAAAAAAGAATTTATTGCTTACAGAAAGGAGACGTGTCCTTTAACTTTGATACTAAAGTATGATAATAACTCTGTCATACTGACTGAGCTTTGTTGCCTCTCAGTTTTTATTGTGCTTATATTGTTGTAGTCCCTATATCATTTGTTTCTTTGACTCTTCTTTCTCCACTCTGTATTAGTTTATCCAAGTTTATTCACATTTCTCTGAATTCTTCATATTTATCATTCGCTATGCACTACATATGCCATAATTTGTTTCACCCCACACTGATAGGCTCATATTTTTATTCCAGATCTTTGTTATCATAAATAATCTATCTATCACTATTTTTGCACATCTGATTTTGTTGCAATTAGCCTCCTTAGGACGTAGTCCCAGCAGTGGATTCTCTGGCTCAAACAAGTTAGCAATTTTTCTTTCATGATTCCAAATTGTTTTCAAACAGGTGAACCAATTCACAGTGCCACCAGAAGTGAATTAGCATCTCTTTCTTCCCACAGCCTCTCAACAGTTGGTTTTGCCAGCTCTTATTGTCTTTGCCAACATGATGAATGTGAGGTGATGCTTCTGGATTGTTTTAATGCATTTCTCAGATTATAAGTGATTTTGAACTATTTTCAAGTGGTTACTGATAGTTCATTTCTTCTTTTGAAAATGATTTGTTCATATGCTTTGATCATTTGTTTGCTACAAATGTTAGCAATTATTATCATTATTGGAGAATATCCTTAATCTCATGGTTGAATTATTTCCCTACAAACTTGAGGTGCCAGCCTTTTATCAGAATTATTTCACATAAAGATTTTTTTCCCTAGTCCTCATCTTTTGTTCTTCTGCCTCTCATGAGAAAGCAAGATAGCATAGTGCATAGGGTACTGGACCTGAAGTCGAGAAGATCTGACTTCAAATCTAGCCCTAGACATTTAATAACTGTATGACTCTGGCCAAGTCACTTAACTTCTATTAGCTCACTTTCCTCACTTGTAAAAAGGGAATAATAATAATAGCACCCTCTTTGCAGAGTTGTCATAAGTATCAAATCAAATATTTTTAAAGCACTTAGCACAGTAAGTATTGTGTAAATGCTCAGTCCCTTCTCTCTTCTCTCTCTTCTGATTCTACCTGCATTGATTTTATTTGTACAAAAGTTTTTTGAGTTTGATATGATCAAAACTGCGTTGCTGGGTTTTTGTTTTGGGTTTGTTTGTTTTTAGCAAACTCTTCTAGTTCTGAATTTTTACACAACTTATAATATGAAAGAAATAACATTCTATTCTCTTTTTTTACATTTGGATTATTTATTTATTTAAGGTTTTTTGAGGCATAAGACATAAGGTGCTAAAAATGAATCCATTTTTGTTAGAACACTTTCCAGTTTTCTCAATTTCTATCAACAATATATTTCCTAGTCATTTGTACTAATTGGCTTACCAAATATTACATTGTTGTTTATATTTTTTCTCTTTTTCTCTTACTCTTCCTTTGACCTTTTTTCATCCAATTCCAGATCTTTTTTTTTTTGGACAATTATTACTTTGTAAAATAGTTCAAATCTTGTAACACCACCCCACTCCCATTTTTATTTTTTTGTATCCCTTGACTTTTTATTTCTTCAAATGAATTTTGTTATTATTTTGTCTACTTCCTTAATGTTTCCTTTCAGTTATTTAATTGGTACAGCACTAAATCTGTAGAAAGATTTCGGTTATATCATCTTTTTTTACTCTTTTAGTGCAGTGCATCCATGAACACAGAATAGCTCTCCAATTATTTTGATCTTTTATTTCTGCAAAAATTGTTGAGTAGTTGTACTTAAGTTAATCTTTCAAGTATCTTGGTACGTAAATTCCCAGATATGTGATACATTTTGTTGTTACTTAATTGGGATTTCTCTTCCTATTTCTTCCTTCTGAGTTTTGTTATAAATATATGAAAATTTATGCTTTCTATAGTCAACTGAGCCCTCACTACTGTATGGCATACTTTATATTTTTCTCTGATTGAATTCTTTGAAGTGAAACAAACTGTTCATGCTGGAAGAAGTGCTGTAATCTGTTGACATTAAGTCTTCTGGTAGTTGTCTTCCTTTGGAGCCACCCCATTTTGTTGAATGAGACTGCTTAGCTTGGACAGGATAAGTCTATGATTGGTCCAGCATCACCTTCGTCACTCTCTCATCCCGTCTGTCTCTTTTCCTTACAATAATAGTCTATTAATGCCAGTGTTTGCTGTGAGAATGCATCCAGGCAGTTTTATTGCATTTAGATAAACAGAAGGCCGTGTTTGTGATGAGGTCATGAAACATATAACTCTTCAGTAGTAAGTGACCATTGCTGTTGCTGTTTCTGACTCCATTTCTCCCAAGGACTCCCCAATATGTCTGATAATCTGTGCCTACTCTGAGAGCATCAAAGTCACACAGAATTATAAGCTTGTTCTCTTGGCACATTAATGATGAGGGTTTTCAGGTCTTCGTAAAACTTTTCTTTGACATCATTAGGGTTCATCATGGGGGGAGCATACACACTGGTGATGGTGGCATGGCACTTTCCTGCAAATGGTAATTTCATTGTCATGAGCCTGTCATTGACTCATTTTGGGAAGCATACAAGCTTGTTGACTAAATTAGATTTGATGGTGAAACCAGTCCAGAAAAATGCATATCCAGCTCTAACTTCAGAAAGCTGGCTTCCATTTGCCAGTGTTGTTTCATTCAGGGCTGCTATATGGATGAGATACCTACTGAGTTCTCTAGCAACAAGAGATATTCATCTTTCAGATCTACTGGATTTTTTGTTGTCCATAAGCATGAGTACATTCCATGTACCAATGAGGAGTGGAATCATCTTTGCCAAAGTTTTTGTACATTTTTTTTGTGTTTCAACCACAGGGTAGGATCCCTGCCTGCCGTGGTAAGCAAACTATGGTTAGGTTAGATGAAGCAGACATTTTTAGGGTGCTTTTCTAGCTCTTTCCTCACACCAGAAGGTAAGCAGTATGGTCCTTTAAAAAGGCTGCTCAGACATCCAGGAGGCTGCCGAATCCCCCTGGTGCTTCATTCTAGTGAGAAGACACCCTATGCCCTGGGCTGCTTGTGTGCAGGGTTGTAACTACAGCTTCCAATGTATTGTCACCTGCTACTTCATCACTTGCCCATCACCAGAGGACTCTGAGGTAGGTAAAAATGGTAAAACAGTATGGGTGATGTCTTTTGACTTCCACACAAATTGGATTTAAGTGAGGTGCTGTTGTGTTGGCCTCACTCTGTCTTCCAGAGTCATCAGAGTCCAGTGGCAAGACAGAAGTCAAGATGACTGGCAATGACTTGGGATGCAGTGGATGACTCTGGTGTCTTCAATGTCTAACCTAGCTCTAAGCACTCTCACGGCCTTTGGAACAAATTATTCATACCTGCCTACTCCACAGGGGAAGTCTTCACATGCTTGGGGTAGACATCTTCCTAACTCACCAGTGGTTTTGAGGCCCATTGGTTACCCTCAACCTGGTTTAGCTCATCTGCTGAAACAGTTTTTGTTGGTTTTATTTTTTAGGGTTTGTTTTTTGTTTTGTTTTGTTTTTGTTTTGCTAGGCAATGGGGTTAAGTGACTTGTCCAGGGTAACACAGATAGTAAGTGTCAAATGTCTGAGGCTGGATTTGAACTCAGGTCCCCCTGACTCCAGGGCCAGTGCTCTATCCACTGTGCCACCTTGCTGCCGCAGCTGCTGAAATAGTTTTACTGGGGTGTGGCCTCTATGCATGCTGCATCTTCTTAGATGAGAGTTGGGTGAAAGGTGAACACCAAAGGCGAATGAGCAGCCCTGAAAAGGGCTCAGTATACAAAAATAAAATCATATTTGAGTCAGCATGTGCCAAATTTTGACATGGGAATGATCTACCACAATCAGTCCACATAGGTTCATAATGTAGATGTGTTCCATTAATATAATCTATTTGCTGCATTTGAGCACGAAGTATTCAATGTGAAGCTAAACAGTTTTAGTGGAAGTTAAAATTGTCATGATATGTTATATTTCTCTACATTATTCATTTTGGCAATAAGTTGGTTTCACAAAAAAAATACAACTTTTAAAAAACCTCCTAAAAGAAACTAGTTACCCCTCAAAAGAGTTTGCCATGTACTCTCTGATCCTCTTGGCTGTTCCACAAACAAGATGCTCTCTCTCTTGGCTCCAGGCATTTTCTCTGGCTGCCTCCCATGCATGGAATGCTGTCTCTCCTCATCTCCCCTTACTGACTTCCCTGACTTCTGTCAAGTCCCAACTAAAATCTCATCTTTTTCAGGAAATATTTCTCAACCCCTCTTAATTCTAATGTTGTTGTTCGGTTATTTTCAGTTATGTCTGACCCTTTGTGACCCTATTTGAGGTTTTCTTGGCAAAGATACTGGAATAGTTTGCCATTTCCTTCTCCAGTTCATTTCACAGATGAGGAAACCAAGCCAAACAGGGTTAAGTGACTTGCCCAGGGTCACACAGCTAATAAGTGTCTGAGGCCAGATTTGAACTCAGGAAGATGAGTCTTCCAGACTCCAAGCCTGGCACTCTATATCCACTGTACCACTCAGATGCCCTATTAATTCTAATGCCTTCTCTTTTTAAACTATTTCCTATTTACCTTATAATATAGTTTGTACATATTTGTTTGCTTGTTTTCTCCCCTGTTAGATTGTGAGCTCCTTGAGGGCATGAACTGTCTTTTGTCTTCCTTTGTATCCCCAGCACTTACCTGGCCCATAGTAGGTACTTAATGTTTATTGACTAACTACGATAAATAGAATTCTCTACTTATTATTAAACAAAGCAATTTAAATCTTGCTAAAATTTGAAGCATTTTATATGTGAATGATCCAAGTTTTCTGCTATCATAGTTATAGAGACAACATATCAGTTTTAATTAGTGGTTGAAAAAGAATCAAATAGTAATATCATCACTCACCACCATATTTTCTCAAAATCTGTGCAAACTCAAGTTTATCCATCACATTAATAATACTGTTATGGTTGTTAGTTTCATAAATTACAAATGTGAAGATTGTTAAGGATTTTGCCAATACTTAAATACGTTTCTTAATTTATTATGTTTAAATAGTTTCTGTTAAAAATTATAATAAATTGTTTCATTTTATTTTAATAAAATACAAGCTAAGAAAACTATTTGTGTAGGTGGTCTTAAATTGTAAAGGAGCATGACAAATTTTCATGGAAAAAAAAGTAGGAGTGAAGTGTCACTATATCATGTTTAATATACTGAATTAGAATGAGAGGCCAGTCCTTCTGGGGAGCCAGAGAGGGTGAGGAGAGAGCTATTCTTTGATAGCCCCTCTTAGCTTAGTAGTTGACAAGGATGACAGATTGTAGCAAGGCTTATTTGGTCTGGCACTGGATAACAGCTTGGTGAAATCCATGAGGAGTTGAGTTCCTGGGTTTCCTCCTTCAATCTCTGGAGTCTGGTGAATATGGCCTGCACTACAGGCATCATTTCTCAATATACTATACCTTATGACATCAGATGGCTCTTGTCAGGCTCTCCACCCAGAGGAACTAGGAACCCCTTTCCTCATATAGTCTCAGGAATAGGCGAAGCCTGTATATTCCTAGATGGTGCCACATCAAGTGTTTGTCCTTTCTTCTGATTCTCCTGATGGTAAAGTCCTTTGTGCCCAGGCAAATGTTTCAGTCATGGTATTCAGTCCTAGTAATTCTAATTAGGCATCATGGAAAACATAGTTAGATGGAAAATACATTCCTATGGGTCCCTATGACATGAAGAAAGCAATGAATTGAAAATAAATCAAACTAGATTCTAGTCCTCACTCATCTACTACCTAGTTCTGTAACTTTGGGCAAGTCTCTAGGCCTCAGTTTCCTCACCTATAAATGCGGGTAGTACAATGGATCACCACTTGAGGTCCTTTACCACTAGTGCCTTCTATATTCCAAGATCCCTTCCAGCTCTGACATTCTATATATCTCTGTGACTCTAAGACCTCTAATGGTTCCAATATTCTAATAATCTATATTTCAGTGTTCCTACTCTAATATTTTCCTCAGATATCCCATTTTATTCCGAGGGTTAAATCTGGGCTCTCTGCCAAAAGAAGCATGAGCTCCAGCAGGTACAATGACGTTGGAAACATTTCTAGGACAGGCCTGACAGAATGTGTGTCTGTGGAGACACTAATCACTAGAGGGCTGGCCACTAGGTAAGGAATATTTGAGGTCACAACAACTAAATGAAGACCATCTAGGAAGGCACAGAGGTATTTTTTTTTTAGGAAAAACCATTTTAAATGTTTTATTTCAATTCAACAAATAAATCCAGTAAAAATTCTTCTGTAAATATAAAATTTTTTTAAATTTATTTTATTTTAATTTATGGAATAAAACAAGCATTTCTATAACATAGTAAAATAAAAAAGATGATTGCACATGAAACTGCAAATCTGCTATGCCCAACTTGCTATTCCCTTCAAATATACAACAAAATTAATGTAAAATTTCTTTTATTTTCCTTTTTTTCTTCTCTCTCCCCACCCCGTAGCCTCCCACTCTAGAAATGGCTACCATTAGATGCAAATAGGTGTGTGTGTATATACAGACATATATACATATACATGTGTATATATATATGTATACATATACATATATATAATTATTCTGTACATCTATTTATCAGTTCTTTCTCTGGATGCAGATAGAGTCTTTCTTTACATATCTTTTATACTTAATCTGGGTATTTATAATAGTCAAAATAACTTGTTCGCTCAAAGTCATTCTTAAAACAATATTGCTGTTACTCTATACAATGTTCTCTTGGTTCTGCTCATTTCACTCTTCATTACTTCATGCAAGTCTTTCCATGTTTTTCTAAGATCCTCAGGCTCATCATTTCTTATAGCACAGTAGTATTCCATCACAATCACATACCGCAACTTGTTCAGTCATTCCACAATTGATGGGCATCCTTGCAATTTCCAGTCCTTTGCCACTGCAAAGAGAGCTGCTATAAACATTCTAGAACATTTAAGTTCTTTTCCTTTTTCTCTAATCATCTTTGGAAATAGAACAAGTAGTGATATTGCTGGGTCAAAGGGTATAGGTAGTTTAATAACTCTTTGGGCATAATGTCAGATTGCTCTCCAAAATGGTTGGATCAGTTCACAATTCCACCAATAGTGAGTTAGTGTCCCAATTTTTCCGCATCCCCTCCAACATTTGTCACTTTTCCCTTCTATCATTTTAGCCAATCTGGTAGGTATAAAATGATATCTCAAGGTTGTTTTAATTTTGACTTGTGTGTATGGAAGGAAAACTCCACAAACCTAGATTATTGATAAATGAGTTAAGGCTTACCTTACTGTATGTTTGTATAGTTTCTGTTAAAAATTATAATAAATTATTTTCTTTTATTTTAACAAAACACAAGTTAGGAAAACTATTTGTGTAAATGGTCTTAAGTTGTAAAGGAACACAATATTTTTTCTGAAAAAAAAAAAAGTAGGGGTAAAGTGTCCCTATATCCTGTTTGGAAACCACTGAATTAGGGTGAGAGGCCAGCCCTACAATAATAGCTGACAAATAATATATATCATAGCAAGGCTTGTTTGGTCTGGCACTAGATACAGCTTGCTAAATCCATGAGGAGCTGAATTAGGAGAATTTACCTTCAAAGCCTCCATCCTGCTTTCTTTCATCTATAGACTTCCTTTCCCTTTTAAATTCTTCTGCTCTCTTTCCCTTCAGAGGCCCAGCATTTCCTCCTTGCTCCATACTTCCTGGAAGAAAACTATAGTCATATAGGGAATCTCCAGACTCATATTCTAGAACTGGCTCTGCCATAAACTGGTTGCGTGACCTTTAGCAAGGCACTTTCCCTCTGTGGGCTTCAGTTTCCTCCTCAAGAAAATAAAGGGGGGTGCATCTAACACAATAAGTGTCCTTATTGTGCTATTAAATACTCTGAATCAGTGACCCTGTCACTCATACCGGTGACAGGGACTTACATATTTGTATTTAGGGAGGTCAATACTTAGTCCAAGTGAATGGATTAGCAATAGTGGAATTTCAATAACTAATCACTGGGCAGTTTGCTTGCTTGCTTTTTAGGGGGAAAAGGGAAGACCATGTAACAAATCAGACTGTGTAATAGACTGTCCTCCCCCAGAGGCATGTAAGAACAGCACCAATTCTTCTGTTTGTCATCTGAATCCTTATGCTTCACTACAGACTATGAATCTATTAAGAGGAAACCACAATGCCAGATAACAAAGTCTTATCCTTCCATTACATTGTCAACTCCTTACAGAGTAGGAACTATATTTTTTTTTCTCCTCCTTGTTTCTCCAGCACAGGGCACAGGACTTTGGACATAATAGTCACTTAATAAGGATTTATTGGATCGCATTGCGTTGAATGTGGAATCACTGATTTGTTTCTGACAACCAGATAATCTCTCTCCTATTCTTTCATCCTCTGCAGATATATTTTCTAGCAAAATGCCATCTTCCTTCTACATAGTTTTCATAGCTGTTGGACTTCATGCTACTGTTCTTTGTTTTCCTGGTACTGAGCATGAAGGTAAAGGTAATGAAGTCAACCATTCTCTCACAAGGAACTCAACCTTCTATAAGATGTCCACCAATAATGCCGACTTTGCATTCAACTTATATAGGCAGCTGGTCTTAGAGAACACTGGGAAGAATGTTTTCTTCTCTCCAGTGAGTGTGTCCTCAGCCTTTGCTATGATGTCCCTTGGGGCCCGATCAGATACAAAGACTCAGATCCTAGAGTGTCTGGGCTTCAACCTTACAGAGATGAAAGAAGAGGAAATCCACCAGGGTTTCCACCACCTTATCAACACCCTGAATCTCCCTAACAAGGAACTTGAATTGAAGGCAGGAAATGCCCTCTTCATCCAAAAGCAGGTGAAAATTCTCACCCAGTTCACAGCTGATGTCCAGAAGCTATATGATTCAGAGGTCTTTTCTACTGACTTCTCAAATGTTTCAGCAGCTGAACAGATGATCAATAATTACGTGAAGAAGAAGACCAAGGGGAAAATTATAGACTTGATCAAAGATCTTGTACCTAATACTTATATGATCCTAGTGAACTTTATTTTCTTTAAAGGTAAGAACCTTTACATAGATAATTGGGGATTTCAAGTTTAGTTTCCTGATAATATAATATAATATTTATGTATATATTCTCTACATAATTATTTACATTTTATTTTCCCTTAGTACAAGTTCCTTGAGAGAAGGATAGTTTTCTTTTTAGTATTTGTAGCCCCATTGCCTAGAACAGTGCATGGCATTTAATAAATGCTCACTGATTGATCAGATATATAAATTTGGGAGTCATCTGCATAAAGGAGATAAGTCAATCCACAGCAGATGATGAGGTCACCAAAAGAGAGAGTATAGAGTGAAAACAGCCCAGAACAAATCCTAGTGCACACCCTCAGTTATAGGGCATGTTATGGATGAAGACCTTACAAAAGAGACTAAGAAGGAGTAATCAGACAGGGAGGAAAAGAACCAAGATGTCATGAAAACCCAGAGAATAACACTGTCCAACAACACAAAGATATCAAGAAGAGTCAAGACTGAGGAAAAAAAACTCTCCCTCTTGGCAGTTAAGAGATTATTGGTAACTTTGTAGAGAGTGGTTTAATTTGAGTGATAAGGTCAGAAATCAGATTGCAAAAGGTAGGACAGGAAGTGGTGGCAACAGATGCAGACAGATTTTTTTTCAGGAGTTTGGCTTCTGTGAATGGAAAGTATAGATAATAGAATGATAGGAAGGTGGGATGGAGAGAAACGTATTGAACTCCATGAGAAAAGATGAAGAATGACCTTTTGCTGTTATTCAGTCATTTTTCAGTCACGTTCAACTCTTTGTGACCTCACTTGGGTTTTTCTTGGTAAAGACACTGGAGTGATTTGCCATTTCCTTCTCCTGCTCATTTTACAGATAAGGAAACTGAGGCAAACAGAGTTAAGTGACTTGCTAGTAAGTGTCTGAGGCCAGATTTGAACTCAGGAAGATGAGCCTTCTTGACTCCAGAACCAGCACTCTATCCACTATGCCACCTAGCTGCCCAAACTGACTGGGTGATAAATATAAATGGAGTAAACTTCAAAGAAGGAGAGACTGCTGAATAATGGTGGCAAAGAAAAGCAGTGGTGGGGAAGTAGGAGTGTTCCAACTCCCCCTCCAGAACCAATACATCCAGAACTCTGAGATGACCATTAAATTCCTTTTCAATTTTAACATCCTATGGTTCGATAAAGGTGGCTTCTGTCTTCTACTAGCTATGGGCCTCTCTTCACTTTTCTGAGCTCCAGTTTTCTCATCTATAAAACTGGGAAAATAATACATGTCCCACCTCCCTCATAGAGTTCTTATAAATAAAGTACTTTGAAAATCTTTAAAAGCCTTTAAAGAAATGAGTAGTTTTGATAGGATTATCTAAGGTCCCTCATTGACTCTAATTTCCCCTAATTGGGCTATTGAACTATACATCTCCTTCCCCAGGAAATGTAATGATCTCTTTTCTTTGTCCCTTAAGCCAAATGGAAGAAACCTTTTGATCCTCTGGAAACCAAGCAAAATGGCAACTTTTACCTAAGCCAGTCAGATGTGATAAAAGTTTCCTTCATGCATCAAACGGAAGAACACTTTTACTTTGTGGATAAGATATTGAACTGCACTGTGCTTCAGATGGACTACAGTAAAAATGCACTGGCCATTTTTGTCCTTCCTGACCAAGGCCAGATGAAGCCACTGGAGGACACTCTAATGTCAACAACCCTGAGGAGATGGAACGACTTGCTCCAGAAAGGGTAACAACCTAAAGATGAAGCAGTTCTCATTAGGACATAAGTGCCAGTACTGGAAGGGACAATCTGGGAAGTAATACCTAAGTACCCGAGGATTCATGCTTTCTATCCTGGTCAGCCTAATCTAGAAACTCACTGCCTGAGTTAGCCACATAAATGAGTCCCAGTTTTCATACTGAGTCATTGTGACATAGTGGATTCAGAGAGTCCTGGGTTCTGATTTTGCCTTTGACACTTAATAGCTCTGTGACCCTGGGAAAGTCACAGCATCTCTCTGAGACTCAGTTTCCTCATTTATAAAATGAGAGAAAATTGGACTTGATGTCATCTAGTATTCCTTTGAACTCTAATCTATGGTCCTTTTATCCAGGCATAAAATTTTACTACATATGACCCTAAAGGAAGTATCATTCTCTACTCTGGCTAGATTTAGAATCCAAGGACTTGAGATCAGACCTAGCTCTACTGCTTCTATTTGACCCGTTCTGTGTTTTTTTTTTTTTCATCTTAACTACTATTATAGTTATCCAAGTGTGTTTCTCATCTCTCTGTCATTTCTTTAAAGTCAAGCAATATGCAATTCCTTTCATCTGTATATACCCAATCAAGCATAGGGTTTTGACCCAAGTAGACACTCTTACTCCGTGTTTACAGTTATGCATGACTTACATACTGAAAGACTATGATACAATAGTAAATACATATTAAGCATCTACCACATGCTAGGCACTGGGAGAGAGTCAAAGAGTGAATAAAATGCAATGTGTCTTCAAACACCGCTTCCTGGTGACCATTCCTTAAATGTGTTGTCTCCTATTAAAACATAAGCTCACTGAGGACAAGAATTGTATCACTTTTGTATTTGAATCCCCAGCACTTACTACAGTGTTTAGCACATAATGTTTAATAAACAAATTTTTTTTAATAATTTTTTCTCAAGAAGCTTATAGCCTAATAGGAATATATGACATATGAAAGAACTATAAAACAAAATAATATATAAGGCATCAATAAAGGATTTTGTGAGGTCTCCATCAGCAGAAAGCATTTCCTACTGAGGGTAATACGGAAGACTTTTAATGGAGGAGCTAGCACTTGAACCAAACCTTCAAGGATAGGTAGGAATTGAGTCCCTTTATCAAATGGAGACAACCGTCTCTTCCTTTCCAGACTCTTTGGGATGTTATGAGGATCAAATAAAATAATGGATGTGAAAAAGCTTTGTAAACTAGATAGCATTCTGTGAAGTGCTATAACAATATAAAATATTTAAAGAAAGAACAAGGTTGGGAAGAAGTAGGAAAAGACTTTTACACCCTGTGTAATAATGTACATCAGAGCCTGAAAGACCTCACTGGGACAATAGGACTTTTGATGAAAAGAAGACTATATACTTCATCAAGAGCAAGAATTTTCTAATATTAAATTTATGGGGGCTTATTTTTAAATTTTAAATTTATTTTATTTTATTTAGTTTTATAAATTAAATTTATAATTTTAAATTTTAATTTATTTTATATGTATGAATATAATATAATAAATTATAATTATAATATAAATAATAAGTTTTAATTTTATTTATTTTTAAATTAACAATTTTGTTTGTTTTAAAAACAAATATACACAGTCAAACAAAACAAATTCACACATTGGTCATCTCCAAAATTGTGTGTCATTCTGCATATTTAATCTATCATAAAAGTCTGATCCTTCATTTGGCATGTTGCCTACTAGACCTACCTTTGCTACAGAGTAGTAGGGAGTAGAGAGACCACTAATCATTTAAGGCACACTTTCCCTCTCCTATGCCCCCCCGCCTGTCATTTCACATGTTTCACATCTTGGAGTCTTTAAATCAGATGAGAATCCTCCCCAAACAGGTTGCACTATCTCTGTAAGCAAGGTGATTTACTTAGGAGCTACACACCACACCCGTTATTCCCAACAGTATGTCTCACCTCTGCCAGTGAGACTCCTAACATCAGGAGTTTGGGTGAGGATAGCATATCGTGTGAGAGTGGAGGGTTGATCTCTTTTTCCCTGTTTTAATAGGCTAGTAAACTTGTATGTTCCAAAGTTTTCCATTTCTGCCTCATACAACCTGGAAACCATCCTCCCAGGAATGGGAATTCAAGATGCTTTCACTAACCAGGCAGATTTTTCTGGCATCTCAGAGCATTGCAGACTGAAGATTTCAAATGTGAGTTAACAATTTGTAATAGATTCTTTTTAATAGGAAAAACATAAAGTCTTCCACATGGGTTTAAGAAATCAGATGAGTATAGCCAACAATTCCTGTGAAAGAGACCATGGAGGTTTTATTGGGGTGTAAGCAGGGATATACTGGAACCAGAGCTAGAACCAGTCCAAAAAAGCTGAAGTTAAATTTTCAGTGGGAGCATTTACATCTTGAAAATTGACCAACACTACAAATCATATCTTATTTTATGGTTTTGTTGATTTCTAGACTTAAGAAAGTTGTGGAGAAAATGTTAATATCATTAGTGTTATCAATATTGTTGATGTTAATTGAAAATGTTAATAATGTAGATTAAACTTCAATGTGTAAATTTTAGGGTTTTTGTTTTGTATTGTTTTGTTTTGTTTTAGAGCTAGTTGTTAAACATTTACCAGCATTAAACTGGCTGCAAATTGGCTGCAAACTTCATAAGTATTAGGATTATGACGAAGTGATAAGAAAGCTAACTCGATCTCAGTTTGCACTAAGAGAGGGCTAGTGTCCAGAATGGGGGAGAATATAGTCGTAGTGTTCTCATACTTCAACAGACCATAACTAGATCACTTTGATCAGCTTTACAGACCACATTTTAGAAAGAAGATTGATAGGCTGGAGAGCATCCAGGAGAGGGTGACCAGGACAGTGAAACTGCTATAATCTTTACAAATGACCATGTTTTTCTTAGAGTACAAGAAAGACAATTGCATTTAAAATCTAAAAACTTGAGTTTGAATCTTGATTCTTCTACTTATTACCTGTTGCTGTGATTCTAAACAAATCATTTAGATGAGTCTTGGTTTCACAGAATCAGAGAATTTGAGAGTTGGAAAGGAGCTCAGTGACCATCAAGACCAAACAGTATGCAAAAAAGGAATCCTTGATACAGCATGACCACCAAATAATATCTTCCTTTGCGTCTTCAGAGTGTCATTCTTGGGTATCTCCCATCTCTCCTAATCTTCCTTCCTTCAAAGTATTTTTTTTATCTATAGGATCCTACCCCTCTATCATCTGAACTTTTTGAAATTCATTTTCCTCTGATCTAAGGTGCATGTCAGATTTAGTCTCTCCTTCATCACAAACTCTAGGATAGAGTGGTTGTTCCTCCCCAGATTTTCCATCATTTCCATCCCAGTGACCAGTTTCTCCCTGTTAGTGAGAATCAGGTGCAAAATAGAATTTTTCCCCGTGGGTGCCTCTACCTTTACAAGAAGGAAAGGGGCACCTAGGCAAGATGTCATTAGCAACTCTACTTTTGTTGAGAGTGGTCCGGAAAATGTCTGGATGATTGAGATCTCCCATCACTACTGCATCAAGCCTCTGTGCTAGGCTTCTCCCCTTCCTCAAACATTTCCTCTTTCTGTCCAGATGATCTATAGCATACTACAATGAGGAAATCTCTTCTCTTTCTCTATGTACTCTAATATTCTTATTTGTTTTCTCATCCATATAATGAAAGGGGCTGGAATAGATGTTATCTACATTGCCATCTTGTTCTAAACTCTATGCTCTATAAAAATGCACTCTTAGCTATGCCCTTTGTTCTATATTCATGATTTTTCTTAGGATCCAGACCTGGAAAGGACCTTAGAGGTCATCTAGTCCCATCACCCCACTTTACAGATGAGATGAGATAACTAAGGCCCAGAGAAGGGAAGTTGCTCACCACAGGTCACACAGGTGAGCAGAACTGAGATGTGAACTGAAGCAGAATTATGTAGGTAGAGGATAGGACAGTCAACTTGCAGGCAGGAAGAGCTGAGTTCAAATCCAGCCTCAGACACTCACTAGTTACTAGCTAGTGAGACCCTGGGCAAGTCACTTAACCTTTCCTCAGTTTATTCATCTGTAAAATGAAGGAGCTAAATTCACTGGCCTCTGTGGCCCCTTCTAGCTCTAAACCTATAATCTTTTAAACCCAGATACTCTGATTCAAATTCCAGCGCTCTCTATATATCCTTGCCTTATTCTGATGTTTAGTTTATTTGTAAGACTGAGGAACCTGCCCATTGGATATTGCTCTTTGTGGGGTCAGGGGGAGGGAGGGCGTCAGAGAGAAGGCAGGTGAAGCTGGACGAAGGCTGTAGTAATAACTGACTTCATAATATTTGCTTTTCCTTGACAGGTGGTTCACAAAGCTGCGTTAGATGTTGGAGAAAGGGGCACTGAGGCTGCAGCTACCACAGAGATAAAGACGGAACTCCGGTCAGGCTTAGTTCACCCCGGTGCTTTGATTATTTTCAATCGGCCCTTCCTGATGATGATTTTGGATAAAGTCACTCGAAGCATTCTCTTTCTAGGAAAAGTGATGGAGCCAATGAAAATGTAGTTGTGTAACTGCTACTGGTGAACTGCCTATCATTATTAAAATGGAAAATAAACGTGTATTACACCCTAAAGTGACTGGTGTGTATAGTGCAGAGGAGTCTAGATGAAAAGTATCACCTCACACAGAAATAGCATGAACAAACTTTATTATTACTCTTAAGGGAAGGATAAAAATAGCTGCTAACAGGGATGGTCTCGGTGTATGGCCTCCAAACCTGCAGTGGGCATCACATGGTGGGGACTATCCCTGTTCCAGCTGAAAGCCTGAGACTCTCAGAGTTTGACTTTACATATTATTTGAGACAAAAAGTCAGCATAATACCAATAGGAAAGAACCCTGTTATGTATGGAACCAGTAAAATGAAAATACTTTCTAAATTACTTAATAAACAGGGAGGAATACAGATCAGGGAAATGGGAGAGGGAATTATAAAAGTTAACCTTAATAGTATCATTCCAGCAAGAGACTGAAATAGGGTGCTGAGGATATACCAGTAAAAACCATTTTTCAATAGCTCACAATCAGTGCCCCTCTCCAGCAACTCCATTATGCAGAGTAAAGCTCTCTCGTCTGAGGTCTGTATAAGGCAGACAGTGAAAGAAATAGTAAGCTGGTACAGAATGCATTGTAGCACACGTGATTATTTCTGTACCCATCTTTCAGAGGGGCAAGGTTTGGAAGGCATTTCTGATATACCCAGCAGGTGTTTTTTGGCACTGGGTGACATCTATTTTTTGCTGAAGTAAACTGCTACCGTGATTCTTTGTTGAGCCAGGTGCAGGAAGGAGTTGAGTATGTTGGTTTCCCAAAGCTATATCTGGGGAGAAAACATGAACCTGAGAGAGTCCCTGCAAAAAGCAGGACCACTTCCATGGTGCTCCTGGATCTGGGTGCCTTCATTTTATGGGGGATGGACAAGATTGAAAGTCAAGTAGAGAATCAAACAGGTCAACAGGAACAAAATTAATAATTAGAGCATCCCAACTAGTTCCCATCTAGTGTCCAGTGTTACCTGTGGAAATAACGCAAAGAAGGGTGCAGGCCAGAGCCTACGGTTCTCCTCACCACCAGCTTGCCTCCTCTCTTCTAAGTCTAGTCATTTTTTTCCTATCAGCCTATAGGCAGACACTCTAGTAAGCAGGGTCCACAATGCCTCCTCAGTTCCCTGACCCACTATCTCAGGTGGGATTCATTTATTAACACATACTGGTTTCCACCAGATTGCTCCCTCGACCTCACCTAGGGTTATCTGTGATAACTATTTAGGCTTGTTGGTCCCAATAGGTTCCCTGAGCTGTAGATTGGCTATTCTGCAGTGAATAAGTGGGAACTTGGGTAGGGTCAGTGTTAAAGATGACTGGTATGCCAGCTGGACTGTCAGGACACGGCTGGCAGGAATCAATACATCCAAGTTGGTATCAGCTCTTCCTTAGCTGGTGGGACCTAATGAGTAAATCATCTACCATCCTGCTGGATGTGACCTAGGCAGAAAAGAGGAGGCTGAGTCTGGGTGTGTGGCCATTGGGTAATGCACCACCAGGAGTAACTTAGTGACACCCTTCCCTCCACCCCCTGGTAATGAGTCAACTAACATCCAAGATAATAGAGTTTCACATCTAGGTGGTACAGTGGATAGAGTGCCAGCCCTGAAGTCAGGACAACCTGAGTTCAAATCTGACCTCAGACACTTATTAGCTGGGCGAGCTACTTAACCTTTTTTGCCTCAGTTCCTCATCTGTAAAATGAGCTGGAGAAAGAAATGGCAAACTACTCTAGTATCTTTGAAAAAGAAAAGAACAAAAAATGAAATGGGGTCATAGAAAGTTGGACAAGACTGAAATGACTCAACAATAACAATAGAGACTTATCTATGCAAGGGATGGAAGTGTTCAAAGAGCAGACTGACAGGAAGTGGAGCCAAGATGACAGAGAGAAGCCAAGAAGTTGCCTGAGTTCTCCCCAGTTTCCCTCAGAAACAACATTAAATGAAACCTCTAACTGGATTCTGAAGTGACAGACCCTACAAAAAGATGAAGTGAAACAATTTGCCAGCTTAAGATAACTTAGAAAGATGTCAGGAAAGGTCTGTCTCACTTGGGTAAAAGTGGAATGCAGTCCAGCACAGATGGCATCCAGGCAAGTCACTGGGAGGCTCTCAGACAGAGCACGGAGCAGCAACTGAGGACCCTCAGACCTGGTTCAGCAGGCCAGCAGTGAGGCTCCCAGCCTCATCACAGAAGGGAAACTGTAGCAACAGCCACAACTAGGCTGGGCCACCCCCAGCACAGGGGGCAAGGCACAAGCACCTGAGGCCCCAGTGCGGAAAGCCAGTGACCAAGCCCCTGGCCTCCAGCATGAGAAGCTTGGGATAGCACTCCCTATGCCCCAGGAGCAAAGCTCAACTTTGAAAGTCACAAAATAGGTTGAAAAATGAGTGAGAAACAGAAGAGAGCCCTGAGCATAGGAAGCCACTATGGAGACAGGGAAGAGTAAAACACAAAGTCGGAAGAGGACAATGTCAAAATGCCTGCACATGAAGCCTCAAAGGGGAATATGAATTGGTCTCAAGCCTAAAAAGTCCTCCTGGAAGAGCTCAAAAAGGATCTTTAAAACCGAGTAAGAGAGGGGCAGCTAGATGACACAGTGGATAGGGCACTGGCCCTGGAGTCAGGAGCTCTTGAGTTCAAATGTGGCCTCTGAAACTTGATACTTACTAGTTGTGTGACCCTGGGCAAGTCACTCAACTCCATTGTTAAGTGGAGCCCCTTCCCAAAAAAAATACTTTTAAAAAAATCAAGTAAGAGAGATAGAAGAAAAACTGGGAAAAGACATGAGAGTTAAGAAAGAGAATTATGAAAAAAGAGAACAGCTTGGAAAAGGAAACACAAAAATTGACTGAAGAAAACAATTCCTTAAAAAATAGAATTGGCCAAATGGAAAAGGAGACAAAAAGCTAACTGAAGAAAATAATTCCTTACCAATTAGAATGAGACAAGAGGAAGCTAATGACTCTAAGAGATATCAAGAATCAGTCAAACAAAATCAAAAGAATGAAAAAATAGAAGAAAATGTAAAATATCTCATTGGAAAAACAACTGACCTGGAAACTAGATCCAGGAGGGATCATTTAAGAATTATTGACTACATGAAAGCCATGATTTAAAAAGAAAAAAAAAGAGTCAGAATAGCTTCTTTCAAGAAATTATCAAGGAAAACTGCCCTGATATCCTAGAACCAGAGGGTAAAATAGTCATTGAAAGAATCCACTGATCATCTCCTGAAAGAGATCCCAAAATGAAAACTCCAGAATTATCCAGATCAAGGAAAAAAATAGTGCAAGCAGCCAGAAAGAAACAGTGCAGACAGCAAGGAGCTACAGTCAGGATCACACAGGACTTGGCAGCTTCTATATTAAAAAATCAAAGGGCTTGAAATCTGATATTCTGGAAGGCAAAGAAGCTTGGATTACAACCAAGAATCAACTACCCATCAAAACTGAGTATAATCTTTCAGGGAAAAGGTGGACATTCAATGAAATAGATGTCTTTCAAACTTTCCTGATGAAAGGACTAGAGCTAATCTTCAAATACAAGACTCAAGAGAAGCATAAAAAGGTAAACAGGAAAGAAAAAAGATGTTATTTAATAAGAATTAAAGTGTTTTCCTACACTGGAAAATGATACTCGTGACTCTTGAGAACTATATCTCTATTAGGGTGGTTAGAAGGAGTATACATAGATAGAAGATATGCATAGAAGTTGACTTTGATATGATAATATAAAAAATTAATTAAGGGGTAAAAAAAAAGATTGTACTAGGAGAAGAGAAAAGGGGGAGGCAGAACAGGGTAAATTCATCACATGAAGAGGAGCAAAAAACCTATTATAGTAGAGGGAAAGAAGGGAGAGGGTGAGCATTATTTGAACCTTAACTCTCCTCAGATTTGGCTCATAGAGGGAATAACATAATACTCAATTGGGTATAGAAATTTGTCTTACTCTATAGAGAAGTAGGAGGGGGAAAAGAAAACAAAAGCAAAAGGAAGGCTGATAGAAGGGAGAGTAGAAGGAGGAGGAGAAAGGGGAAAGAAAAGGGGGAGCTGAGAGAAGGGAGGATAGATTGAGGGAGGCAGTGGTCAGAAGCAAAACTCTGGTGAGGAGGAGCAGAGTAAAAGGAGATAGAAAAGTAAATATGGGGAAAATAGGATGGAAGGAAATACTGAGAATGTGAATGGGATGAACTCTCCCATAAAATGGAAGCAGATAGCAGAGTGGATCAAAAAAACAGAATCCTACAATATGTTGTTTACAAGAAACACATTTGAAGCAGAGAGATACCAAAAAGGCTGATGCAGAATATATTATGCTTCAGCTGAAGTAAAAAAAAAAAAAAAAAAGAACAGGGGTAGCAATCCCGATCTCAGACAAAGCAGAAGCAAAAATAAATCCAATAAAAAGAGATGAGGAAGGAAACTACATCTTGTTAAAAGGTATCATAGACAATGAAGTAATATCAATACTAAATACATGCACCAAGAGGTATAGCATCCAAATTCTTGGAGGAAAAGTTAAGTGAGTCACAGAAAGAAATAGACAGCAAAATTATACTAGTGGGGGACCTCAACCTCACCCTCTCTGAACTAGATAAATCTAAGCACAAAATAAACCAGAAAGAAGTTAAGGAGGTGAATAGAATTTTAGAAAAGTTAGATATGGTAGACCTCTGGAGAAAATTGAATGGGTGATAGAAAAGAATATACTTTTTTCTCAGTGGTACATGGCACCTACACAAAAACTGACCATGTATTAGGACATAAAAACCTCACAATCCAATGCAGAAAGGCAGGAATATTGAATGCATCCTTTTCAGATCACAATGCAATAAAAATTACATATAATAAAGGGCCATGGAAAGATAGGCTAACAACTCATTAGAAACTAAATAATCTAATCCTAAAGAATGAATGCATCAAACAACAAATCATAGAAACAATCAATAATTTCATCAAAGAGAATGAAAATAATGTAAGAACATACCAAAACTTATGGGATGTAGCCAAAGCAGTTCTTACAGGAAATTTTATATCTCTAAATGCTTATGTGAATAAAATAGAGAAAGAGGAGATCAATGGATTGGGCATGCAACTAAAAAAGCTAGAAAAAGAACAAATTTTAAATCCTCAATTAAATACCAAATTAGGAATTATAAAAATCAAAGGAGAGATTAATAAAATTGAAAGTAAGAAACTATTAACCTAATAAATAAAACTAAGAGCTGGTTTTATGGAAAAAAATAATAAAATAGCTAAACCTTTGGTTAATTTAATAAAAAAAAAAAGGAAGGAAGGAAGAAAGAAGAAAATCAAGTTACCAGTATCAAAAATGAAAAAGGTGAATTCACCACCAATGAAGAGGAAATTAAAGCAATAATTAGGAACTATTTTGCTGAATTGTATGCCAACAAATCTGACAATTTAAGTAAAATGGGTAAATATTTACAACATATATTGCCCAGCTTAACAGAAGAAACAATAAAATACTTAAATAATAGCACTTTAGAAAAAGAAATTGAACGTGCTATCAATGAACTCCATAGAAGTTGAAGGAATTAGAATAGGCAATAAGGAAACAAAACTATCATTCTATGGAGATGATATGATGATATACTTAGAGAATCCTAGAGAATCAACTAAAAAATTTCTTGAAACAATTAACAACTTCAGCAAAGTTTCAGGATATGAAATAAATCAACACAAATAATTGGCATTTCCATATATTACAAACAAAGCCCAGGAGCAAGGGAAATTCCATTTACAATAACTCCAGACAATATGAAATATTTGGGAGTCTACCTGACAAGACAAACCTAGGAACTATATGAACACAATTACAAAACACTTTTCACACACATAAGGTCAATTGCTCATGGGTAGGCCAAGACAATATAATAAAAATGAAAATTCTACCTGTATTAATTTACTTATTCAGTGCCATACCAATCAAATTACCAAAAAATATTTTATAGAGCTAGAAAAAATAATAAAATTCATCTGGAAGAATAAAAGGTCAAGAAGATCAAAGGAATTAATGTAAAAGATGCAAAGGTGGTCTAGCCATATCAGATCTAAAACTATATTATAAAGTGGCAATCATCAAAACTATTTGGTACTAGCTAAAAAATAGAGTGGTGGATCAATGGAATTGGTTAGGTACACAAGACACAGTAGTCCATAACTAAAGTAATCTACTGCTTGATAAACCCAAAGACCCCTGCTTCTGGGAAAAGAACTCAGTATTTGATAAAAACTGGTAGGAAAACTGGAAAATAGTATGGCAGGAACTAGGGTACAGACTAACATCTCACACCCTATACCAAGATAAGGTTAAAAATGGGTACATGATTTAGACATAAGGGATGGTACCATAAGCAAATTAGGAGAGCAAGGAATAGTTTACCTGTCAGATCTATAAAGGGGAGAATTTATGACCAAATGAGAGATAAAGAACATTATAAAGACAAAATGGATAATTTTGCTTACATTAAATTAAAAAGGTTTTACACAAACAGCCAATACAACCAAGATTAGAAGGAAAGCAGAGAGCTGGGAAATAATTTTTACAGTCACGATTTCTGATAAAGGCCTCATTTCTAAAATATATAGAGAATTGAGTCAAATTTATAAGAATACAAATCATTTCCCAATTGATAAGTGGTCAAAGAATATGAACAAGCAGTTTTCAGAGGAAGAAATTAAAGCCATCTATAATCACATGAAAAAAATGCTCTAAATCACTATTAATTAGAGAAATGCAAATTAAAACAACTCTGAGGTACCACTTCAGATCTATCAAATTGGTTAATGTGACAGGAAAAGAAAACAATAAATGTTGGAGAAGATGTGGGAAAACTGGAACTCTAATGCATTGCTTGTGGAGATGTGAACTGATCCAAACATTCTGGAGAGCAATTTGGAACAATGCCCAAAGGAAAATCAAACTGTGATCCAGCAATATCACTCCTAGGTCTGTATCCCAAAGAGATCATAAAAAAGAGAAAAAGACCTATATGTACAAAAATACTTATAGCAGCTCTTTTTGTGGTGGCAAAGAATTGGAAATTGAGAGGATGCCCATCAATTTAGGGAATGGTTGAACAAGTTATGGTATATGAATGTAATAGAATACTATTATGCTATAAGAAATTATGATCAGGCAGATTTCAGAAAGATCTGGAAACACTTACATGAACTGATGCTGAGTAAAGTGAGCAGAACCAGGAGAACATTGAACACAGTAACAGCAACATTGTGTGATTATTAACTATGATAGATTTAGCTCTTCTCAGCAATACAATGATCCAAGATAATTCCAAAAGACTTGTGATGGAAAATGCTAACCATATCCAGAGAAAGAACTATGTAGTCTGAATGCAGATCAAAACTTACTATTTTAACTTTTTTTTGTTTTTTGTTTTTTCTTTCTTGTAACTTTTCCCTTTTGTTCTGATTCCTCTTTCCCAATATGACTAATGTGGGAATATGTTTAACATGATTATACATGTATAATCTATATCAGATTGCTTGCTGTCTTGGGCAGGGGGGAGGGGGAGGGAGAAAATTTTGAAATTCAAATTTTACAAAAATGGATGTTGAAAACTATCTTTACAAGTAATTGGGAAAAAAAATTTTTTTGCAAGGTAATCAGGGTTAAGTGACTTGCGCAAAGTCACATAGCTAGTAAGTGTTATGTGTCTGAGACTGGATTTGAACTCAGGTCTGTCTATACAGAAAGGAATTGGCTTAATCACTGAATGGGCTTTGTCTCACTTAAATCCAATTCACTTGCAAGTCACAGCATCGCCCTCCTGATGTCATAGTCTTCTTTGAGAAGGAAGGACAAACAACAACCTGTGAGTAGTAGTAGCTGCCCCATTAAAGACCCAATTGACCAGTACCAGTTGGGCAACACAGCTCCCTTCCTTCCTTCCTTCCTTTCCTCCCTCCCTCCTTCCTTCCTTCCTTTACCTCTGTCCGCATAGGGTATCATACCCTTATACCTGTAGGTACTCTGCCCAAAGGAATAGCAATTTTGATCACTGAAACCTCACAAAATATCTTAGGGTTACCAGCGAGATTTCTTTCTTAAGGACCACTCCTTAAACCCAAATCATCCCCGGCTCTCATTGATTGGCCAACAATAGGTCCCAGCCGAAACCTCACCTGGTCATTGTTTGGATCCTGATGGCTCAGAGTGAGGGTAAATAGGAATTGTTTCTGTTTTGGCCAAAAGCCCTGAGTGTCTTCCTTTCCCAGATTGATTTTTTTTTTTTTACTATGTTAAAGAGGAAATTCTTTGCCTCATTTCTTACTTAGCTTTAATCAGTGAATGGGTATTGCCTCAGTCAAACTGAGACCTGGGAAAGACCTTAGCTTAAAAAGGCCAAGGTCTCCCACTGCATCCAGGGCCATCTCCAGTCCTCCTGATCTATATCTTATCACTGGACTCAGATGACTCCGGAGGAGAGATTGAGGCTGGTGACTTTGCATAGCCTTCCCTCACTTAAACCCAATTCATTTGCAAGTGATGACATCACATTCCTGATATCATGATCCTCTTAGAAAACAAAAGACAAACAACAACAATTATCATTGAAGCATAGTATTTGTTTCAAGTGTTCATTCTATTATTCCACAATGCCTGCTGCTTGAGATTGGGATGAGATGTAGAAGACCCATCTCATGCCCTGATTTCAGGCCTCTTGTTGAGTCTGACCTGCAGAAAATGGAGTTCGGTTGTCACTAAAACATAATCAGGGTAGCCAAGGCAAAAGTGGATATTCTTTTCAAGGACTGAGATGGTAGCCTTTGTATCAGGGTGTTTCACAGATGTGGCCACCCCAAACCATGTAAAAGTATATACTGCTATCAAGATATAATGTGGAAGAGGGCCTACATAATTCATTTGCCAACATCTAGGGAGCTTTACCTGTCAGAGGATTTTCCCTAGGGGTTCCCTTTCTACAGGGTAATAGAGTTGTCAGGAAATGCTACTAACTCTCACTCCCTTGGAATCATTTTGGATGCCAAGAGGATGGGCCCAGTTGGCCCAGTTCTACATAGTATGCTAATTCCCATGGGAGCAATTGGGCTACTGTGGCAATTTGTGAAGTATAGACTTGATCAGTCATGTCATTTCATTTGGATTCCTTGGAGAAGAGTCCCCTTCAGAGGGCAGATGTATAAGTGACATATAGCTGTCTGTTTTAAGTGTGGCAGCTATGCAAGCCCACAGGAATGACCCCAATATTGGGTTGGACCTGATTTCCCAATTATTTTCCTGCCAGTGACCAGACCAAATGACAAGGCCATTGTCCATGGCCCAAGGGGAAGTATAATTGAATATCTTCTTTTAAGTGCTCAGTTTGAGGGAAAGGAGAACTGTTCATAGCTCTACGCATTGGGCTGACTGGACATTATTATAAATAGTGCCAATTTCACCTTGATTACTGCTGAATTCCTCAAGACTTCTTTAATACAAGAGGTCCATTAGTAAATCAGACCTCTATATCTTCTGGAAGGTTGGAAAATCAAGTTCCTCAAGTCTTTTGGGTCATAAGCAATTGGTTAGCTTCAGGTGTCTTTTCCCTAGTGGGCTGACCAGCCACCAAATCATACAGCTTCCTTACTTCTCTAGGCCCAGGCTTCAATCAGCTTTGAATGCACCAATTCCAGTTTATAATTGATGCCTTCTGGTGTTCATTCCACCAAGAGGAACTCGGTCTCAGTCAGAACAGAACCATTGGAGTATGAGAGTCTCAGGTCACAATGTGACAGGAATGTCTCTGATCATTCTCTCTCAATCAGGGCAGAGTACCATGCCAATAATTGCTTCTTAAAGGAGGTATCATTGACTGTTGCCCCTGTAAATGCATAGATCCAGAACCATAGAAGTTTCTTGGTTCCAGTTGTGGTGGTCTGCAATAGACTCTTGTCTGCTACTGCTAGAGTAGCTGATACCCGGAGTTCTGCAGCATTGGTGGGTGATAGGTCCAAGTAGAAGGGCTTGTTGTATGGTTTGTAGGGCAGCTTCCAATACAACTTATTGCTATTGTCTCAAAACACACAGCATATCAAGTAACAGCTTAAAGGGGCTCACAATGACCTCTAAATACAGGATATGCTTCTGGCAGGAGGTGAAAGTGCAATCAAATCCTGAGACTCCTTCTTGGTTATCAGATGCTTCAGGGTCAGAAGTTTATTCCTGACCTCATCAGGTCAGGATGTCCTTCTGGATCTCTTCCCATTCCATCGCCAGGAACTTGACTTGTTGAGACAGTCTTTGTATCTTGTCTGAATTAACAGCCCACTTGTCTTGTTCCAAATGGACCCTTAGGGCAAAGTGGTCACCACTTTTGTCTCATTTGTCCCCATTATAATATCATCAATAGAGTGGAGGACAGTAATGTTCAAATCAGGTTGGAGTTTGGCCACCATCCATCCCATCCATTGGTAGCAAATGACTGAACTATTAAGCTATCTTTGGGTCCAGACAGTAAAGGTGTACTACATTCTCTGCCAAGTGAAAACAAAATGGACTTGGTCCTCCTCCCTTGGAGGAATAGGAAGAATAAAAAAAAGGAATTGGCCTAGTCTACCATGACATACTGTTCATCAGGTGTGGCCACTAGAGTTCCAGTAATAGTTACTATGTCTGACAATCATATCCACAATTTAGTTGAGTCCCTGCTTGTCTATAGTTGCCAGGTACCACTGTATTTCTTCACCGGCCATAGCAGCCTTTTCAACTAAGAAATAGTCCAGAGCAGAAGTAAGGAACCTGCGGCCTCGAGGCCACATGTGGACTTCTAGGTCCTCAAGTACAGCCCTTGGACTGAATCCAAACTTCACAGAAGAAATCCCACAAAGGAACACAGCCTTCTGCAGCCTCATCAAGGGAGCAGTTGGCTGCTCAGAGGACAGAAACAAGAAGCCAAGGAGGAAGGAGCTAGGAGAGGGAGAACACAGTTCACAGGGAAGAGAGTGAGCTGGGGGAAGAGAGTAAATGGGTGGAATGAACACAGAAGGCATCAATTATAAACTGGAATTGGTACATGCAAAGCTGATTGAAGCCTGGGCCTGGAGAAGTAAGGAAACTTGGATTCAGTCAAAAGGCCACACCAGAGGACCCAGAAGGCCACATGTGGCCTCAAGGTCACAGGTTCCCCACCACTAGTCCAGAGTACAACTCCAGTATCCAATTCCAATTGTTCTTGTGTTAAGGCAATGATCTCTCTCTCTGTCTCTGTCTCTCTGTCTCTCTCTCACTCTTTTCCTATCACTGTCTCTCCTTCTCTCCCTCCCCCTCCTTTGAATTCTATGTTGCTTTAGTTGGACCTCCTTGGTAAGAAGGAACAACTGAAGGGAGTCACAGACTGCTACCTGCCCCACAGTTAGTGGAGGAGAAGATGGGCACTGGTGGTGCCCATAGCTAGACAGCATGTCAGTGCTGCCTCTGTAAGATAACTCAGTAGGTCTATTCCATGATACATTCTTTAGTAGTAACTCCTACTATATAGTCCATCCTTGAATGTTTTCCTTGTGATTATGGCAGTCACTTGGGTACCCCACAAGGTAGGAGCTGAACCAAAACAACCGATGGGATTTTTCTTGCCCCTCATATGTGGACATCTTGGTGCTAGAGTCACTTGATCTCCAGCGTCTAGGAGACTCAGAAAATATCTAGTTTCCTCATTTGGCCATTCTATCTTGACCTATACATGTGGCCTATGATTCCCTGAAGGAACAACTAGCCTGGAGACCATGCCCCTACTCTATTTCTGTTTGCTCAATTTGAAGTATGTGAGGTCAGGATAGATGATCTGGCGTATATCTTCTTCTCCTACCTGGGATAGAGGTGAGGAAGATAGAGCGGGCAGCTGGAAGTTTCAGTCTAACAGTACAAACTCTGAGCTCATTCCCCTTTTCATTCTCATCCTCTGAGGTGCTCAGGGTTTCCCTTCATCCATTCTGAAGGTGGCCTGCTTCCCCTTCCCTGGGTCATTCTTATCCCTATCTTCCCATTCAACCCATTTCCACCCCTCCCCAATTTCCTGTATCAAGATTACCTTGGAGGCAACCTTGAGTCATTCAATATTTATGGTTTTAGAAGCCTAATGTATAACCCTCCAGGATTCTTCATAACCTAGCAGCCACAATCACATAAATTTTCTAGGAGCTTCTGAGGAAAGTCTCTTTCTTCTATCCCTGTTTCCTGATTTCTCACCCCTAAGGTTATCTCTAAAAGATGCCCCACACCTTACTCTGATCTGTCTCTTATCTATTAACAAAACATTGCTACCTCTCCTCCCTCCTCTGGTCACTGAAAGAGGAAGCTCTCTGCCAGGCATATAAAAGGAGAAAAAGGAAAGTGACCCATTTAGGTGACCCTGAAGTTATTAATGTATCAACCATGTCCCAGGTTACAATAATATCATCAGGGGAAACCTGTCTATTCAAGTTATGAAAAAGCCATGGATTGACTGCCTCCTCTAGATCAGGAAAATAATTACTTCTGTGAGTGGACCACTGTTTGCTTGGATCAACTGGGAAATTCTCCCCCAGTGGGATAGGTTTGTTTGATGGCTGCATAAGGCCATTCTAATACGGCAGCCAGTCCCTGTGCTATCCACTGGGTAGTTATTGTTTTATTCAGGAGAGGCCAGTGGATAAACGCCTTAAGGCAATTCATTCACCTTTCACAAGGGAGCTAGTTCAGGTACCTCTCTAAATATAATCCCAACTATCTGGGCTTGTAAAGATTCCCCAGGGTTCTGCTGGTATCTGTCTCTAATGCTGGCCTGCCCTCTCTCACTATACATCCACACCTTTGTCAGTGGCTTGCCCTTTTGTAGCTGAGAGGTCATGGTGACTGGGTAGATTCTGGCTGTTTGTGCTGTTCATGAGTCTGCCCTTGCTGTTCCCTTCCCCTCCCAGGTGAGAGCTCCTTTCATTATGAGAAGCAACCAAGGGATAGAATCCTTTGATGCTTTGGGGCTAATTTCTTGCTCCCAAGCAATCTATCTTTCAAGGAGTGGGGAGGAGGTCAGGTGGAGGGAATGTGAGGGACAAGCTCTCAACCACTGATGCCTAATCTCCTAGGTGCTGGCTACTGGGCTCCATGGGAAAGATTCCCATCTCCCAGCACTTTCCACTTTCTTTCTCCAAAAAAGTAATTTCTGGAATATGCTTTTCATTTCCCACTTTTGACACCAATTCATAGCATAGGGGAGTCCAGATGAAAAGTGTCATCCCAGTCAGAAATGGCTTTAAAACACTTTATTGCTACTCCCAAGGGAAGGAGAAAAACTGTTTCCAGCAGGGACATTCTCAGCATTTGGCCTCCATGTCCAGAGTGGGCAGCATACAGGAAGTAGTTTTCACATTCCAGGTAAAGACTCTGAGATCCTCAGGGCTTAATCTTATATATCATTTGAGACAAAGTGCCAGAATAATACCAGTGAAAGGCTGCCCTGTTGCCTAAAGCACCAGTAAAATGAAAGTACTTTCTAAATTACCTGATAAGGAGGGGGAAATGGAAGGATGTAGAAATATAAAATAAGGTAATAAGAAAATTAACCCTCACAGTACCATTTCTGCAAGAGGCTATTATGGGGGGGGGAGGGGAGTGAGGATAATACCAATAAAACCATTTTCTAACCTATAGTCATCAAAACAACTTGGTATTGGATAAGGATTAAAGCATTTGATGAATAGAACAGGTATACAATAAACAAAAGCACATGAGCCCAGTAACCTAGTATTTGATAAACCTAAAGATTCCAACTATTGGGGCTATTTTTTTGCTACCTTTTTTATTATTCAATTTTATTTTATTTCCAGTTTTAATTTTTTTCCTTCCTCCCTTCCCCTAAGAAAGCAAGAAATACAAAATTCATTACAAAAATGTGTAGTCACACAAAACAAATTTCCACATTAACCATGCCTAGGGGGAAAAAAAAAACAAGAAAAAAAAGCATCTCAGAGTGAAATTCAAATGTGACTCTCATAGTTTCCTTCTGTTCCTCCCATAGAGTGACCTGGACATGGCACTATTTGGGGGGGCACAAATTATTGCATTGCCAAGGTCTATATTAAAGCTGGAACTTTCCTTCAAAATCCCACAGAGGGCTGACATTCATTGAATAAATATCGATTAGTCAATCAAAAACCATTAAGCACCTACTAAATGTAGAGAACACTGAGGAGCTAAGGGAGACACAAAATTGAGATAAGATATAGTTGTTGATTTCATGGAGCTTAAATTTTAGTAGAAGAATAAGAGAGAAACATAGAGACTAAATACACAATATTACATGATAAGTGTGAAGTGCTATGTAAGGCCCAGTGGGGGAATCCATTATCTTTCTTCTTAAAGGAGATAACATCAATGGATGGGGATACAACAAACTGCGAAACAGTTATGATTCCTAACAGAGACTATACTGAGTATAGCAAAATATCTAAATTTTGTACACAGAAACACAGCCTTCTGCAGCCTCGTCAAGGGAGCAGTTGGCTGCTCAGAGGACAGAAACAAGAAGCCAAGGAGGAAGGAGCTAGAAGTGGAAGAACACAGTTCACAGGGAAGAGAGTGAGCTGGAGGAAGAGAGTAAGTAGCCTATTTTTTTAAACATGCAGGTTTATATTTTTACTAGTAGAGCAAGACTGAATTGGCCTATAGGGGATATTCCATGGAGCGTGCTTAGAATTGGCCTTTCTGGTTCAAATCAACCACAAGGAAATTTTAGAGCAGGTTTCCAGCTATATGTGAGCCGAGGTTAAAGGAATTGTACTTTGAGAAGACAAATCTCTTTATTGATTGAGGAGGCAGAAAAGCTAGTTACTTAGTCAATGTACCAAAATCCATCCCTCTGCTTCTCTCTTTCTGTCTGTGAATCGTAACAGGATTGTTCTGAGCTGCTTCCCAAGTGTCACAGGGGGAGGGGAGGGTGCCCCCTAACCTCAGCCGTGGCTTCCATGAGATTGTGAGCACGTGATATCTCTCCAAGTGACCATGAGCAGATGGCACCTAAAGCATAGATCCTGTCTAGGCAGACCTGAGCCTGGGTTTGAGCTACCAATCAAACTACCAAATAATTATTATATAAAGCTAGGGAAAAAATAATAAAATTCATTTGAAGGAAACAAAAGGTCAAAAATATCAAGAAAAGCAACTGCCTAGCAGTATCAAATCTCAAACTATACTACCAAGCTGTAGTCATCAGAACAATTTGGTTCTGGATAAGGATTAAAGTGTGATAAATGAAAATTGAGTATGCAATATACAAAAGCAAATGAGCCCAGTAACCTAGTGTTTGATAAGTCCAAAGATTTCAGCTATTAGGGTTATATTTTCCCTCTTTTTTTTTCCTTCTTCGATTTTATTTTCAGTTCCAAATTTTCTCTTTCCTCTCTCACCCATCCACTGAAAAGGAAAGAAATACAAAACCCATTACAAATACGTATAGTCATACAAAACAAGTTTCTGCATTAGCCATGTCCAGAAAAAAAAAATTTAAAAAAAACACAAGGAAAAGAAAGAAATGGGGGGATGCTTTAATCTGTACTCTAAGTCTATCAGTTCTTTACCTAAAGGTGGATAGTACCTAAAGGTGGTATTGTGGTGGCTAATTGTGTTGATCAAAGTTACTAAGTCTTTCTTGGTTGTAATCCTAGCCCCTTTGCCTTCCAGAATATCATATTCCAAGTCCTCCACTCCTTTATAGAGGTAGCTGCTAAATCATGTGTGATTCTGATAGCTTCATGGTATTTGAATTATTTTTTTCTGGATGCTTACAATATCTTCTTTTTGACCCAGGAATGCTACATTTTCATTACAATGTTCTGGGAGTTATCATTTTAGGATTCTTTTTTTTAGGAAATGACCAGTGGGTTCTTTTAATTTTTAATTTTCCCTCTGACTCTAGGACGTTTTCTTTTATAATTTCTGGAAAGATGATATCTTGGCTCCTTTTTAATTCATGACTTTCAAGTAGCCCAGTGATCCTTAAATTATCTCTCCCGATATTTTTTTCTTGATCAGTTATTTTTCCTATGAGATATTTCACATTTTCTTCCTTTTTTTGTTTTTGACTTTGATTTATCGTTTCTTGATGTCTTATGGAGTCATTAGATTCTACTTGGCTCATTCTAATTTTTTTTAATTATTTTCTTCGATTATGTTTATGTACTTCTTTTACCATTTGGCCAATTCTGATTTTAAGGAATTATTTTCTTCAGTATTTTTGTACCTCTTTTACCAAGCTGTTAATTTTCTTTTCATAATTTTCTTGCCTATCTCTCATTTCTTTTTCCAATTTTCCTCTATCATTCTTGTTTGATTTTTATAAAATTGTTTGTTCTTTTTTATCTCTCTTAGGAATTCTTTTTTTTTTTAATGGAAGCTTGTAAAGAGAGTTTATTATTCCCAGGAAAAGGAGAGCACTTTTTTTTCTTTTTTTTAATGGTAATTTTTATTTATTTTTTTGTTTTCAACATTTACTTCCACAAGATTTTGAGTTCTAAATTTTCACCCCATCTTGCCCCTCCCCCCACCCTAAGATGGCATGCATTCTAAATACCCCTTCCCCTAGTCTGCCTTCCCTTCTATCTCTCCCCCCCTTCTCTTATCCCTTTCCCCTTCAATTTTCCTGTAGGGCAGGATGGAATTCTGTACCCCATTTCCTGTATTTCTTATTTCCCAGTTGCATGTGAAAACATTTTTTTTAAACATGTGTTTTTAAAACTTTGGGTTCCAAATTTTCTCCCTTCCTCCCTCCCCACCCACCCTCATTGATAAGGCAAGCAACTAAATATAGGTTATATATGTGCAGTTATGCAAAACACTTCCATAGTAGACATGCTGTGAAAAACTAACTCTATTTCCCTTAATCCTATCCTGACCACCCATTTATTCTATTCTTTCTTTTGACCCTGTCCCTCCTCAGAAGTATTTGCTTCTGATTACTCCCTTTCCTGATCTGCCTTCCTCTCTATCATTCCCCTACTCTCTTGTCCCCTTCCCCCCCATTTTCCTGTAGGGTAAGACAGATTTCCTCACCCAATTGGGTGTGCATGTTATTCCCTCCTTAAGTCAAATCCTATGAGAATAAGATTCACTCATTTCCTCTCACCTTCCCACATTTCCCCTCCACTGTAAGAGCCTTTTCTTTTCTGGTTATTTTTTGTGGGATAATTTACCCCATTCTACCTTTCCCTTTCTCCTTCTCCTAGTATATTCCTCTCTCACCCCTTAATTTTATTCTCCAGATATGACCCCTTCATTTTCAACTCACCCTGTGCTCTCCATCTATCTATCTATCTATCTATCTATCTATCTATCTATCTATCTATCTATCCATCTATCTATCTATCTATCTATATCTATATATACATATAATTTTTTCCTCTCCAACTACCCTAATACTGACAAAGGTCTCATGAGTTACAAATATCATTTTTCCATGCAGGAATGTAAACAGTTCAACCTTAATAAGCCTCTTATGATTTTCTCTTTCCTGTTTACCTCTTCATGTTCCACTCAAGTCTTGTATTTGAAAATCAAATTTTCTATTCAGCTCTGGTCTTTTCATCAAGAATGCTTGAAAGTCCTCTATTTCACTGAATGACCATTTTTTCCCCTGAAGTATTATACTCAGTTTTGCTGGGTAGGTGATTCTTGGTTGTAATCCTATTTCCTTTGCTCTCCAGAATATTATATTCCATGCCTTGCGGTCCCTTAATGTAGAAGCATCTAAATCTTGTGTTATCCTGATTGTGTTTCCACAACACTTGAATTGTTTCTTTCTGACTGCTTGTAATATTTTCTCCTTGACCTGGGAACTCTGGAATTTGGCTACAATATTCCTAGGAGTTTTCCTTTGGGGATCTCTTTCACCAAAAGAATCGGTGGATTCTTTCTATTTCTATTTTGCCCTCTGCTTCTAAAATATCAGGGCAGTTTTCCTTGATAATTTTTTGAAAGATGATGCCTAGGTTCTTTTTTTGATCATGTTTTTCAGATAGTCCAATAATTTTTAAATTCTCTCTCCTGGATCTATTTTCCAGGTCAGTTGTTTTTCCAATGAGATATTTCACATTGTTTTCTAATTTTTCATTCTTTTGGATTTGTTTTACAGTGTCTTGATTTCTCATAAAGTCACTAGCTTCCAATTTCTCTATTCTAATTTTTAAGGAAGTATTTTCTTCAGTAATCTTTTGGACTTCCTTTTCCATTTGGCCAATTTTGCTTTTTAGGACATTCTTGTCCTCATTGACTTTTTGGACCTCTTTTGCCATTTGGGTTAGGCTATTTTTTAAGGTGTTATTTTCTTCAGTATTTTTTTGGGTCTCCTTTAGCAAGCTGTTGACTTGTTTTTCATGATTTTCTTGCATCACTCTCACTTTTCCCTCTACTTCTCTTACTTGCTCCTCAAAATCCCTTTTGAGTTCTTCCAAGGCCTGGGACTGATTCATATTTTTCTTGGAGGCTTTGGATGTAGGAGCTTTGGCTTTGTTGTCTTGTTCTGGTTGTATGTTTTGATCTTCTTTATCACCAAAGTAAGATAATATAGTCTGACTCTTTTTGTATTTACTCATGATCCTGGCCAATTACTTGAGTTTTAAACTCTTTATTAAGGTAAGAGTCTGCTTCCAATGTGGAGCATGTACTGTCCCAAGTTTTGGGGGTTTGTACAGCTGTTTTCAGAGGTACTTCTAGGGACCTGTAAATTTTCAGTTTTTCCAAGGTGGTATGATAAGGGGCGAGGTGTTTCCTCTCCACTTCCACAACAAGCTCCACCCCACCAGTGTTCCTCCTTGCCCCAGGACCACCCCTCAGAACTATGACCCAGATCCAAGCATGGGCAAAGCAAGAGATTCCTGCCTCAGCATTGGCAAAGAGATCCTTGCAGTCCCCCTCTGATCAGTCACTCAATTCCCCCTCAGTTTGTGGGCTGGAAGCTCAGAAAAAAACCATGGCCCCAGGGCACGCTCAAGACTTGTGGCTGAGACCTAGCTCCTCTCTCATTGCAGTCACAGACTTTTCCCACTGACCTTCTAAGTTGTCTTTGGCGTTCAGGGGTTGAGAAGTCTGGAAACTGCCACAGCTGCCTGCGATTCAGTCCTCTGAGGCCTGCTCCAGGGTCACTGCGGCCTGTGCGCCTACGCCGAACTGCGCTCCTCTCCCTGCCTGGCGTCATATACCTTTCTGATCAACCATCCAGGCTGTCTTTGGCTGGAAATTTGTTTCACTCTGTCTTTTTGTGGGTTCTGCTGCTTTAGAATTTGTTTAGAGCCATTTTTTTAGGTATTTGGAGGGCTTTGGGAGAGAGTTCAAGACAGTCACTGCTTTCCCTCCTCCATCTTGGCTCCACCCCTGAGAGCCTCTTCTAGGAATTCTTGTTGGGCTTGTGTCCAATCTGCATATTTCTTTGAGGCTTTGTTTTTAGATGTTTCCAAACCATTGTCTTTTGTGGGTTTATTTGGCTTACTTTTTTTTTTTTCTTGAGCTTCCCTGTCACTTTATTAGCTTTTTTATAGCCAGGTTCTTTTTTGATTTGTTAATTTTTCAAACTTACTTCTTGATTTTGTACTTTATGTTAGTTTTGACCTCTGCTCACCCTGGGGGGAGGGGTGTGGAGAGTTTCTGATCTGAATTTCTACCTTTCATGTCCTTCTGCTGCTTTTACCACTCAGTCTGGGAGCCTGTAAGCTTTCAGTTCTTCTAAAGTGTTATAAGACAGGGAGAAGTCTGTTCACTCCCCTATTTGTCTATGCTCTGCAACTTCCTGTCCTCATATAATAGAATATTATAGTTAGATGGAAGCTTCAAATCATCTACTCCAATTCTTTCATTTTTTCAGATGAGGAAAGTGAAGCCCAAAAACATGAAGTTAATTATCCCAATGTCATATAATTAGTAAGTGGTCATCCCCCCCCCCACTATTCCACTAGGTAATATAACAACATTCCACCACTGGAGAGGAAAATACTATGCTATACAATGACTTTAAAGTAAATGTAACTTTATTCCTGCAGGGAAGCTAAAAAAAAAAAGTGAGATGATTCTTACAGCATTCATTGTGGATTATGTTATTAGAAATTACAGATACTAGGGAGGCAGCATAGTGAAGTCAAAGGAGCCTTGTACTTATGTTGAGGGTTTGTAATCTACCTTGGCCACTACATGGTAGCAACCACTATCTCCACTATGTGGCATTGGATGAGTCATAAAATTATAGAACTTTCAACTGAAAGGGATCTTATAAATAATTTAGTTCAAACCCTTTATTATACAAATCAAGAAATTAAAGTCAAGAGAAGGGAAATAATTTGGTCACGATTATACAGTTTATCAAGTAGTAAAGATAGAAGCCAGGTCATAAATTCTTCAAAACTGAGTTTCCTAACTTCATCCTCCAAAGCATATTCTAAGACAAAAAAACTCTTGAAACTTTCCCCACCTTCAGCTAAGAGGTGACCTTACTAGAACACCACCAGACAAGAAGAGCAAGAAGAAACCAGAGTAAGGCAGAGAAGATTGCCATAAAGAAAAAGAGTGCCATCCACTGTGAATTCAAAAGAACTTCAGTCAAAGAAAGTAGAAAAGCAAAGTAAATACAAAGTAAAAGCATAGATGGAGTAATACTGGTAACTTCCACGCCCCCCCACCCCTTGCCTCCCATTCTCTCCCCTTCCCCAATCCCCAGTATGGTGTCATCAACTGTTGGTGTAGGGACATAGGTTCACTAGGTTAAAAAAAATTGAACAGATTAATTTATCCATGCACTAATGGAAACAGAGAAGAACAATTAGTAAAATCATTAATTTGGGTCTTATTTATATTTCTAGAGGAAAAGATTAACCATCTGTTTAAATACTTTGCTCAGTCTTAATTAAAAACCATTACTAATCATAATGGAAAACAGTTAGGCAGCAAAATGGATAGAGCACCAAGCCTGAAGTCAGGAAGACTCATCTTCCTGAATTCAAATCTGGCTTCAGATACTTTCTAGCTATGTGACCCTGGGCAAGTTACTTAACCCAGTTGTCTCAGTTTCCTCCTCTGTAAAATGAGCTGGAGGAGAAAATGTCAAACCACTCTACTATCTTTGCCAAGAAAACCCCAAATGGGATAATGAAGAGTCAGACACGACTGAAAAATGACTGACTGACTGAATTTCATAGCAAAAACCATCCTTTCCTTTGTGGCTTGATATCAAGGTAGAAAACATGAATTTTTAACCACTTTTTATATCATGGTCTCCTTTGGCAACCTAGTGAAACCTACAGAGCCCTTCTCAGAACAATGTTTTAAAATATGTAACATAAGGGGCAGCTAGGTGGCATATGGATAGAGCACTGGCTCTGAAGTCAGGAGGACCTGAGTTCAAATCCAGCCTCCGACCAAACACTTGACACTCACTAGCTGTGTGACCCTGGGCAAATCACTTAACCCCAACTGCCTAAAAAAAGAAAAAAATACGCAATATAAGATTATAAAGGAAACCAATTATACTGAAACATAGTGATGACAATATTTTTTAAAACAAGTTCACAGATCCCAATTAAAGAACTACTGCCCTAAAGTCTTATTTAACTTTATAAAAACAGTGTGGTACAATGAAGAGTACTGACATTAGAATCGAAGACTTGGGCTAGACATCTGGCTCTGCTATTTATTCCTTCTGTGACCTTGGGAATATAACTTAACCCTCTCTGGGACTCAGTTTCCCTATCTAATGTCCTTTCCAGCTCTAAATCTTCTGACCTGTGATCTCACTACAAGATTATGCCTCACAATACAAACACAAATATAATACATGACTTGGCTAATTCTTCTCCCCAACTCCACATTTTAGTTGGTATTTATCTTTACTGTTCATCTACACATAAGCAAGAAAAGTCCCAGGATTTACTTTAGCCTGCT
Organism: Vombatus ursinus; assembly: GCF_900497805.2. Taxonomy (NCBI): domain Eukaryota; kingdom Metazoa; phylum Chordata; class Mammalia; order Diprotodontia; family Vombatidae; genus Vombatus; species Vombatus ursinus. Next base: position 2,112,860 of record NW_020951350.1, read on the forward strand.
AGAGCATCATCCTGTCCTTCTCGAGTTAATATTAACTTGGGTTTAATCTATTTCATAATATCATTTAACAGTATAAGTAAGGGACTAGCAGATATAGCCCTGACAAGAACAAGAAGCTCCTTTGGAATCTACTGTAAGTTATTCTTTTTTTTACTTTTTTTCACTTGAGAATATTCAACTTGTTACTTTTGTAATTGCTGAGGACATGGATGGTTTCAGTGACCTCTGGGTGTTAAACTGAAACATTGGTAACTGCATTTTCAGAAGGGGGTAAGGGTGGCAATAGAGACATTTGAAATTCTCCTGTATTTATTTGAACTTTCTCATGTAAGTGGTTTGAAATAATAAGTTATTCTATTTCTGTCAAAAATATTAAAGGAAAGGGCAGGCCAATCAAAGGAAAATTTTGTCAATCAATAAAAACAGTTTCAACAAATGAACATAAAACAATTATCTTTGGAATGGATCTGAATCTCATTTCATTAGCAAAAATAATACATTACAGAAGTATGATTTGGGATAGGAGTCACATTTTATTTGACAAATAGCCTCATGATTCAGTTAGAGGAAACCTAAAAATTAAAATTACACCCTCCTTGTCAGTTACAGCAAAGACTTGGAAGAAGAGGGCAGAAGGTTGTAGATTGGGGTTAAAGGGAAAAATATTAGGGGAAACTAGACAAGAAGATGACCTCAAAGTACAGACTCAAGGGAAAAGTCTCCATGAGGTCTATAGAAATAAATTTTTTCCAATTAGATGTTGGAATAAAAATAATGACAATAGATCTGATGTTTATATACTACTCTGTGGCTTACAGAGTGACTTACATACATCATCTCTTTCTATCTTGTGACCTGTAAGGTAGGTTGAGCAACTTAGGGCAAGAAACGAAAAGAAGCCAAAAGAAAAAAGTGTGTAGGTTAAGCAGCCCAATGGATAGTGTGCTGGACCTAGAGTCAGGAAGACCTGAGTTCAAATCCAGCCTCCAATACTTACCAACTGTATGACCCTGAGCAAGTCATTTAACCTTTGTCTGCCTCAGTTTCCTCATCTGCAAAATGGAGGGAATAACACCCACCTCCCAGGATTGTCTTGAGGCAAAATGAAAGAATATTTGTAGATCATTTTGCAAGCAATAAAGCATGCCAAACAATGGCTAAGTGTATTTAGAGTCTATTTTTAATCTCATCAAGACACAGAGAAGTACTGCTTCTCTTACTATCAGGTAATAACCTGGTATCTTAGATGTACAAAAAGTGCTCAGAACCATACAAGGTAATATGGAGTCAAGTTCACTGAACCACTCTGAGCTAACCAATTCCTTGAACTCAACCCAGATTCCTCTTTTCATGAATATCAACACTAGAACAACATGGGTATTGGGTTCATAGGTCAGTATCCGAAGTCATGGCACCAGAAAAAGCCAACTAAGCCACCACATCTGATATAGATGTATACAACATCAAGGTGAAACTTGGTAAAAGGAGGCCCCCAACCCTTGGCCAATCTATAGTAATGAGGAAAATAACAACATTTTAGGGTATTCCACCAAGTGGGTTTCAATCCATGGTTACCTGGAAACCCTTAGATAGCATGAAGTGACCATTCCAGCATCTTGAGACAATAGGAATAATGAAGAGAAATGTCCTTTGGGTTATGAAAATATACCTTGGTTGTCATATACCAGAGGCCAGTGATTGATTTTGGGGATTAAGTAAAGTCTGTGAATAGTACAAATTAACGTAAGCATTAAGGGAGGGAAACAAAGGGGCAAAAAAAAAAGGAATCAAGAGAATAGAAGTGAAAAAAACAGAGACAAGAAATGTGAAAAGAAAGTGGAGGGAGAGAAAAAAAATCAGAGGTAGATGATAGAGGAGTGGGTGAGTGACAGGAAGTAATTGTCTCATTCATCATGTGCCATACATTGCTAATACCTGTGATACCTGAAAATATCATATTATCTCCAATGCCAGTCAGTTCTTTCTTGGCAGACAAGACTTCCAAATTTAGGCCTAGTCCCAAAAGAGAGTGAAGGGAGCATTTTGGTTCCCTCCCCTTTTATGTGAGGGCAAATTTCAACTAGACGTTAAGGTAAGTTTACGTACAGAAAGCCCCCAAATACAATAGCATGCCTTAGAAATAGTGAGTTCTTCTTTAGTGAAGGTATTTAAGCAGAAAATAGATGATCATTCATCAAGGATATTGTAAACAGAATTTATGATTTGAATAGAGGTTGGCCTAGATCAGGACTTTTTAACCCTTTTTGTGTCATGGACCCCCTTGGCAGTTTGGTGAAAATTATAGGCCCCTTCTCAGAATAATATATTCAAATGCATAAAGTAAAATACTAATATTACAAAGAAAACCAATTCTATTGGAACATAGTTATCCAAGTTTGTTTTTGCCTTCGGTTTTTGTTTTTTAAAAACAACTATACAGACCTCAGGCTGTATACCTGGACTAAAACCTGGACTAGATGAGCTCTTTCTTAGGTCTCTTCTAACTCTAATTATATTATTTTCATTCTGAGCCATAATCAAAAATTAAAATAACAGTTGGTGTAACTTTAGACAATAACATAACCTCATGAGCTTTAATTTCCTTATCTAAGTTTGGTTGGTTGTTTGTTTTCCTTTGAGGATCCTTTCCAAAAAACAATTCTGGAGGAAAATCATTGGACTGGTCTTCTCTAGTTCCAGCTCTTTCAATAACTCTTTTTACAAACTTGGACAAGTTAGTTTATCTCTCTAAAACACAGATTTCTTCTCTGAAAGATGACAAGGCTTGACTAAAGCCAGTCTAGGGACCCTTCCAGCTCAAATATTCAGGTTTATATGTAGACAAGAAGATCCCATCAGACAGTGAGAGGCTTCGTTATTCTCCATAGAACAGTTTCCTCCTTCCTTAATGGGACTTGAAGCAGTAACCTATTTCTGACTGCCTTGGTTAACTGGAATGATTCCAGAATGGTATTGGGCTATCTCCAAGTTAATTTTGACCAGCATTACACAAAAGGATATGATACCTTTGGCTTTAGGGCATAGGTACATATGTGGTATCCATATTACCAGTAGTAATAGTATTTTTCTATTTGTTTTATTTTTTGTCCCACACAAAATTTAGGATGCCAAGTTCTAAAAGGGAGAACTTTTTATTTCCCCCTTTTTATTTCTATGGATCATGACACCAACTTCTTTCTTTTGCTGGTTAAATATTGACCACATTTTGCCCGAGGATAGACTCATAGACTTGTAGACCTGGAAGGTACGTTAGAGATCACTGAGTGAAGCACTCGCAATTCCATTTTTAGAGGTTCATCTCTTCAGTTTGGATTTTGATTGATTGATTGATTGATTGTCAATTGATTGATTGATTTTGATTGAAAATCCACTTGGAAGGGGGGGGTCACAGAAGTTATTTCCAGTTAATTGAACCTCAATGAACGAGAATCCTCTGAGAACAGATTACAAATAAACATGGAAGGAAAGAAAACAAAAAAGGGGTCGGTGTACTCTGGAGTATAATGGACAAGATAAAAGATAAGCCTTCCTAATAGCAATGTAACAATTTTGCTTAAATTTTAACCCTCACCCCTGACCTCTATTCTTTATCCAGAGTTTTAACTAGGAATTCTGGCACCTGGGACAGCTAAGGCACAAAGGGAACTGTGGCCACTGTCCTGGATTCACAAACTCTCTTCTCATTCTGAAACCCTGTGATTTGGTGTCTCAGGCTGCCCAAGCAAAAATTCCCTTCCCACACTACCAGGCCCTAATTCGTCATCCCCATCCACCTGGATCCTACCCTGCTGTTCCTTCCCCTTTCAGCACCTTCAGGAAGCCCTGTTCTACTGTGAACAAAATTTCCTTTACCTTAAGCCATGACCTCATACTATACATCTTCTTGCACTTTTAGAAATTTGGATCCAGGAGTATGTTAGTAAATGTTTAACAACCAGCTCTCTGGGGGGAAAAATGTACTTAGAACACACTTTTAAGTTTAACTTGAATTATTAAGAATTTTCTCCATCTCTCTCTTATGGCTAGGCAATCAATAACAACAACCAAAAAAAAAAAAAAAACCCAAACCCTGATTTGTAGCATTTGCTGATTTCTGAGGAATAAATGCTCTTACTGCAAATTTAACAATTGGCTCTTGACACTAGGTGAGCCAGATCTAGCATGCCACTGCATGACTCCACCTGAAAGATACTGCATCCTTGGCCACTCTCTGGAATTATGTGTTCTTTCTCTCAGGCCTCCTGCTACACTGGGACGGGAGAAGGAGAAATACTACTTGCTCCTCACTGTCAACTCCAGATTCTCCCTCTACTTTTCTCCCTCAAAAACGTTTCTTTACAACAATCCTAGGGGCTGGTATCAATCAGCCCCCTTTTCAAGGACATCAGCACTACCCCTGCAGTTTTCCCCTCTACCTTATCCTTTGTTCTGAGACTTAGTTACTTCAATAGACACATTGATATCTTCTCAAACACTCGGGTCTCCCCTGAAATGTATCCTGTTCAGCTCAGTACCTCTTCAGCTCATTACATAGCTCTCCATCCATTGAGGCAGCTAGGTGGCACAGTGTACAAAGCACTGAGCCTGGAGTCAGGAAGATCTGAGTTTAAATATGGCTTCAAACACTTTCTAGCTATAAATGGACAAGTCACTTAACCTCAGTTTGTCTCAGTTATCTTAACTGTAAAATGGGGATAATAACAGCACCTACCTCCCAGAGTTGTTGTGAGGATCAAATGAGACATTTGTCACACTTAACACTGTGCCTGGCATCTAGCAGGCACTATATAAATGTTTATTCCTTTCCCTTCCATCCCCATTCCAGTCCAGTCCTCTCTCTACCAGGGGCAGCTAGATGATATAGTGGATAAAGCACTGGGCCTGGAGTCAGGAAGATCTGAGTTCAAATTTGGCTTCAGGCCAAATGTGACCCTGGGCACGTCATTTAACCCCTATTTGATTCAGTTTCTTATCTGTAAAATGGGGACACACTAAAGAAGGCAATGGCAAACCAGGTTTCCCAAGAAAACCCCATGGGCAAGTCCATGGGGTCACAAAGAGTCAGACATAACTAAATGACTAAACAGCAGCCTCTGTCTGCCACAGGTTCTAGCCTACAGGAAAGTCTGAGAAGTTTGATAGCACAAAACTCTGAAGGAAATGAAGGTCCCTAGCATAAGTGAGGCAGAGGCTTCCAAAGAAAGATATGGCCTGAGACAGTGTCTCCCTTTCCCAGGCTTGCCTTCTTCTTGAATTGTTTCCCCTTTCCCCATATCCTCTCATGCTTCAAGGTGGCCCCTCCCCCTGCCTCCATAGGCTAATTGGATGAGGAGAGGGTTCTCCAGTTCAGTGTGGGTCCTTGAGCTGGTATGGATGTCAACAGTCCCTGGATTTGGAGTCCAAGGATGTAGTTTCAAATCCCAGCTTTATCACTTACTACTTACTGCCTATATGACCTTAGATAAGTTACTTCACTTGTGGCAGCCTCAGTTTTCTGAACTATATAATGAAGTGGTTGAACCCAATGACTGCTGAGATCCCTTCCTATGATCTCACTGAGCCATCATATCCTGCCTAGGCCTCTGTTTGGGGGCAGATAGGTGGCTCATTGGATAGAGTACCGAGCCTGGAGTTCAGGATAAGAACTGAGTTCAAATCTTATCTCAGATATTTAATAGCTATGTGACCCTGGGCAAATCACTTATCCCTGCTTGCCTCAGTTTCCTCATCTGTAAAATGAGCTGGAAAAGGAAATGGCAAACCATTCCAATATCTTCTCCAAGAAAACCCCAAAAAGGGGTCATAAAGAGTCCAACATGAGTGAAAATGACTGAACAACAAAAACAAAAGGCCTCTGTTTGTGCAGAGCTTGATTAAGAAATGTATTTCTATTGCACATGTATAGCCTATATCAGATTGCATACCATCTTGGGGAGGGGGGAGAGGAGGGAGAGAGGGAGAAAAAAGAACACAGAAGTGTCCTCCATATCTGCCTCCATTCTTCCCTGCCCCAACATTCACTATGGGTGATTCCGGTTCCCCGGGATTTGCTGGAGCTATCCCATATAGGCTTTCAATATGAGCATTTAATCCTTGGAAATTAGTAAATGCTACAAATCAGGAGTTGATTTATTATTTTGTTGACTGTCCAGACTTAAGAAATTGGTGGAGAAGATATTAACAACGCCATTTAAAATGTCATTTTTAAAGTGTGTCCTGCATACTTTTTTTTTCCTCACAGAGCTGGTTGTTAAATATTTACCAATACACACTCTCAAACCCCTCCTGAAGCCACTCCACCTCAATTCCCTGGGGGCATGAGATGGTAAGACATGACTCCAGACCATATCAGGAAGGAAGGACTGCCCCCTCAGAAACTGGTGCTGAGACAAAGCCCCAACCACTCCACCCTAAACACATCTCTGCCTCCATCTCTTCTCTTAAGAATTAACTATCCACTATTTCAGATGCAATTTCTCCTTTCTTTAGCACTCAGTCTTAGCCAGTAAATCCACAAAATGCAAAGCATTTACATTGCACAGAGTTTGGTCACAGACCTCCATGTTACATAAGCCAGACATTTTAACCAACACCATAATGTTATTATCTTTTTTAACTTATTTTAGAAATGTTTCTAAGGAAAATGCAGCTGCCCATCTACTTGCTCCTGCTAGTGGCTTGGATTCCAAAAGCTATTTTCTGCCAATCTGACACTACAGAGCAGAGTCCTCAGGCCAATCCCGGACTGGCCTATGACAAAATAAGGTCTGCAAATTCAGAATTCACTGGAAGATTGTTAAAGCTGTTGGTTTCTGAAAATCCTCACAAGAATGTCTTCTTCTCTCCTGTGAGCATTGCCACTGCCTTTGCCATGCTCTCCCTGGGGGCCAAAACGGCCACCCTAACTAACCTTTTGGAGGGGTTGGGTTTTAATCTCACAGAGCTTCAGGAAAGGGAGATCCACGAAGGTTTCCAAGATCTTGTCCATCTACTGAACAACACAGAAGGCAAAGTTCAGCTGGAAAGTGGCAATGGCCTCTTTATTAATGATCAGCTGGAACCACTCCAAAAATTCTTAGATGATGTCAAGAACTTATATGGAGCCGAAGTGTTTGCTGCAAACTTCAAAGATTCTGAAGGTGCTAAGAAGCAGATTAATGATTATGTAAATGAGAAAACACACGGAAAAATTCCAGAATTAATCAAGGATCTAGACCCCAGAACCTTAATGGTTCTCATAAACCACATTTTTTTTAAGGGTAAGACTTCTCATATGTATCTTGTATGCATCAGCATTTCCTTCATGTTCACAATTTCGAATATGCCTGTATCTCAATTTATTTAATGTAGCTCTGTTCTTGAAAACTGCATATAAATCAAATGATTATAAATGAAATTTTCCTGTTACTCTGTATTATCTTTGAGAGTTAATGTGTTTAATTTCAGATCAACTATTTGAATCATTTTTTAATTAAATTTTTTTCCAGATTGACTCTAATGGGCAAGGACACCTAATGCTTTAGCTTAAGTTTCTCTGTCTGTCTGATAACCTTTATTTTATTCAGGAACTACAGCATAATGTGGTTGAAATAGTCTGGAGTTTGGTTCAAATCCTGGCAATACCGCATACTTTCTGCAGTGACTATGGGCAAATCACTTTACTTTTATGGGACATAGTTTTCTCCTCTGGAAAATGAGGCCACATTTTCAAGGTCATTTACAGTTCTAAATCCTGTAATTCTACATTCTGGTGGATATATTCATGTTATATGGGTAAAGCTCACTGTTTAAAGGTAACTTAGAATGAATGCCTTTGTAAAGCTGAAAAAATCTCTTCCCAAAATGAATAATCACTAATCTTTGTGATTTGTTGGGGTTTGGGTGGGATTTTGTTTTTAACTATAACAAAGACTTGGCAGCCTACCTGTAACATGGATGTGTAGAGGTACATATAGAAATATCACATAACTCCAGGGAAACTGGAATTCTACCTTTGTAGGGTTTTGGAGGGTGACCATAGTTGAGTGATCACTCCCTCGATCTCCTATTGTCAAGAGGAACATTGGGTATAGATAGTTTTATCTATTTGTTATACATCAGCTATTTGAAGTAGAGAGGAAGGATTCTTTTGGAGGTTCAGGAGAAAAGCTACTTTCCCTGGTCAAACTAACATTTTTTTTTCTCTCATACATGCCTCTGCTACATGGGTAGGTACAAGAGGTGGCAGGAAAGAGAGAGACAAAGACAGAGAGAGACAGAGACACAGAGAGAGACAGAGATGGAGAGACAGAGATGGAGAGACAGAGACAGAGAAAGAGAGAGACAGAGAGAAGCTCCACTTCACACCTGGAGGGTAACTGTTAGTTTAATATCATCCAGCTGAGCCATACCACCATATAATTATTACACAAAAGACAATCCTGAGTACCAAGCAAACTTATTTATCAAAGCACATAAGTAAAATACTAATCAGGGAAGCCATATAGATGCATTTAGGCAGTAGAATACTCGAGTTAAGAGGCATTATGACCCATGAGTTAGATGAAACTGCAGCTGGGTAAGAACAATCTCACCCAGTGAGTCTATACTTACCAGTCTCTAGGGAGTGAAAGCTCTAGGAATCAAGAGAAATATTAAGGCACTGGCTTTTCCCCATATGAATGTGGCCTCTGAGGGTCTACTGTTCACCATTCAAAATCTGTACCTGACATCCTCTCCCTTTTCTCTTCTCTCTCAATAGTATCTCAGCCAACCAAGAGTCACATCTCTCTCCATGACTCCCTACAGTGTCATAAGATTATCCTTTATGGAGGCACCAAGCCTACATAGGATCTAGGCCCACATAAATACTTTATTTATCGAAGAAAAGCCTATTCTAATTTAATTTTATTTTCACAATCTTCAGTTCAATCCGGTGAACATGTATTAAGTATTACTACATGCAGGACACAGTATTAATTTCGAAAAACAGACCCTGTTCTCAAGGAGCTTATATTCTGATGGGGGGGGTATGACATGTAAACAAATATAAAATGAGCTATTTGAAGGAGAAAGCATTAAAGACTGAGGAAAAGTTCCAACAGGAGGTGGTACCTGAAGTGACCATTGGCAGAAGCTAAAATTCTAAGGAGTGAAGGTGACATGGGAATGAATTCTAGGCATGGGGCACGGAAGCAGACGTTGGAATATTGAGTTTGAGAAAAAGCTAGCAACTCACTTTGGTTAGAATGGAGCATATGAAGGGGAATAATATTAAATAATGCCTGAAAAGTGGGTAGGAAAAAGTTTACAGGGAGCATTATATTCCAAGGTAGAATACATTTTATACTAAAGGTTTCAGCACCAAGTGGCACTTAAAGCTATTCAGTGGGTCTCATACCCACCCTAGTGGTTTTGTGCATACCTAACAAGGAGGGAAGTACTAAGTCAATGCTGTGGGCTCTATGGTTATCAGAGAGTCATTGATTGACCTTGCCTCCCTCAGCTCTGCCTCTCTGTATAGGCAAGTACCACTTGTCACCTAGGAATATGTAGACTTGTATAGCTACCCAATAGAATAACCCACGTCCATTAGCTAAGCTCTTTTGAGACATAATATTTCATTATGTCACTGATCACATTACCTTAACATAGTAGCCTTGGTTCTTCCTCCAACCCCCTCCAAGCCACCATTCAAATGGTCATCCTCCTAGAATAAGGAACACTCCCTTAATTTGTCCCTACTTATAAACTTTAAATAAAATGTATTTCTTCAGGCCACCATGACTTACGGTAGGTTAATGAGATCTAAACTCAAAGTAATAGACACAGAGCAGACAAGCTACCACAACTGGTCAATCAGAAAGGGAAAAAGCCATTTGGCAAGAAAACACAAGTTGTCCCTAAGTCCTATTTCTTAAGGCAGCCCTTCCATTCTTGCTCCAGCCTGCCTTTATGACCTCATTTAGTTCTCTTCTCCTCTATCTCCTCTAAGCTCTAACCAAAATGAACCACTATACTTCATGCTTTTCTTTGCTCATTCCATCTTCTCAGTCTGGAAGGCCTCCTCCCACATGTCTATCCACAAAAATTCTATACCTCCTTTAAGATCCAGCTCAAATACTACCTCTTCCAGGGAGCTTTCTTCAATCCATACAGTATAAATTGACAGCCTCAGAGTATTTTAATGGCACTTTTTCTATGCTCTTATTGAGACATGTTTTACATGGAGCTACTTCTATGGTTAGGTAAGTCCTGTCTACTCTATTAGATTGTAATCTCCATGAGGTGTTTCATCTCCTCCAGGGCCTAACAAGGATTCTCTTTAGGCTGGTAGTCCAGTGAATGGTAGGCACTTAATAAAAATGTATTCTTTGAACTCAGTTGAATACTAACTATATACTCCAGCACTCAACATTCCCAATTTACAAGGGTATACAATGATTTGTTCTTTATTGTTTCTGCAGGAAACTGGGAGACCTCTTTTAATTCCACCCTTACTGAACTGCAGGACTTTTATGTGGATAAGAACACAACAGTACAAGTGCCAATGATGATGAAAAGTGAAAAATTGTACTACCACCGTGATGATGAGCTGTTCTCTTCAATGGTCGTCCTGCCCTATGAGGGGAATGCCTGCTTAATTTTAGCTCTACCAGATGAAGGCAAATTAGAGCAGGCACTGGATGCTATAATCACTAAGAAAGGAATATCACATTCTAGATTTCTGGAAAAAAGGTATGGTCATAGGACTGCTAATAGCTAACAGCTATGATCAAGCAAACAATTCACAAGCTAAATTGTTAAGTGTTTATTTCATGCCAAACACTATGATAAATACTAAATATACAAAAGAAGGCAAAAAAAACCACAGCCCCTGCCCTCACATTTTAATGGTAAAGACAACATAAAATCAACCATGTATATATGAGATATACACAGTATAAATGGGAGGTAAACCAAGAGAAAAAACACTAGCAGTTGGAAGCGAAGAGGGGACCAGGAAAGTGATCTTGCAGAAGATAAGATGTCAACTGAGTATTGGCAAAAGGGAAGCCAGGAGGTGGAGACAAGGAGGTAGAGCTTCCCAGACATGGGAGAGAGCCAGTGCAAAGGCAGTCAGGAGGACTGTCAAGAAGGTCAGTGTTTCTGGATTACAAAGTATATAAAGGGGAGTAAAGTGGAAGAAGACTGAAAAGGTAGGAAGGGGCTAGGTCGTGAAAGACTTTTAAAAGCAGAGAATTTTATATTTGATCCTGAAAGTAATAGGGAGCCATGGGAATTTATTGTGTGGCGAGCTAGGAATGGCATGATTCCTTCAGATTACATTGGCATTTGTGTGAAGAGTAAATTAGAGTAGTGAGAAACTTGAGGCAAGGAGACCAACCAACAGGCTACTGTAACAGTCCAGGTGTGAAGTGATATGAGCTTACACTAAGGTAGCAACTGTGTGAATGGAGATAAGGGGACAAGTAGAAGAGATGTGTTGAAGGAAAAGGGCAGCTAGGTGGCACAGTGGACAGAGCTCAGGACCTAGAGTCAGGAAGACCTGACTCAAATCCAGCCTCAGAAACTTACTACTTGTATGACCCTGGTCAAGTTACTTAATCCTTTTTACCTCAGTTTCCTCATCTGTAAAATGATCTCGAGGAGGAAATGGCAAACCACTCTAGTACCTTTGCCAAGAAAACCCCAAATGGAGTGACAAAGAGTTGGACGTGACTAAAATGAATGAACGACAACTTGAAGATAGAAACAATAAGACTTGGCAGCAGACTGATATGTGGAGTGAGTGTAAGAAAAGAATTAAGGATGACTCTGAGGTGATGAACCTGTATTACTGGAAGGATGGGGGTGCCCTTGACAGTAATAGAAAAGTTGGGAAAGGAGAGAGTACAAAGGGAAATATAATGAGTTTAGTTTAGGCATGTTGAGTGTGAAATGCATGTGGGACATCAAGTTCAAGATACGCAAGAACAGTTGGTAATGTAGAACCAGGAGAGACTGGCTATATAGATTTAATAATAGTCTACTTCGAGATGATAATTGAAGCCATGGGAGTGATGAGATCTCCAAATAAGATACTATAGAGGGGGAAAAGGAGAGGGTCTGTGACAAAGCCTTAGGGGACATTCACCCACCATTAGTGGGCATGCTCTGGATGAAGAACCAGGGAAGGACATTGACAAAGAATGACCAGACAGGTAGGAGGAGAACTAGGAGAGAGCAGTGTCACAAAAATCTAAAGAGAAGAGAGTATCCATAGGGAAAAGGTAATCATAGCGAAAGTTTTAGAAAGGCCAAAAAGGACGCTGAGAAAAGTTCGTTAGATTTGGCAATTAAGAAATCGTGGGTGACTTTGAAGAGAGCAGTTTCAGTTGAATGATGAAGTTGAAACCCAGACTGCAGAAAGTGAGAAGAGAGAATGTGTAGGCACAAATTGTGGAGGGCTTTCTCAGGGAGTTCAGTCTATAAGAGAAGGAGAACTATAGGGCAATAGCTAGCAGGAATGGTGGGGTTGAGTTATGTTTTTTTAAGTGAAGGAGACATGGGCATGCTTGGAGGCAGCAGGGAAGCAGCCAATAGATAGGAAGAGATTAGATTAGTGGAAAAGTGGAGATGATACAGGGAGTAATCTTCTGAAGAAGATGGAATGAAATCACTTCTGCAAATAAAAGGGTTTTCCTTGGCAAGCGGAAGGGCCACCTCTTCATGTGAAATAGAGGTGAAGGAGGAGATAACGGAAGAGGAGGGATGCAAGATGAGGAGGGGGAGGGAAAAAGAGGGAACCCTTGTCAAATGGCTTCAGTTTTCTTCAGTGAAGTATGAGATGAGGTCCTCACTTAGAGGGTTGGGGACAGGGTATTAGGGGAAGCTCAGAGGAAAGATGAAAAGGTTGGTATAGCCATGGTGGTGAAAAGAAGTATAAAAATATTGCCCTGCTGCAGCGAGGTCCCTGTTAAGATTATATAACATAAATGTGTAGTGGACCCAATCAGAAGGTAATTTTCTCTAATGTTATTCAACTCCTCAACACATGTTGAGGAATGAAAGTGGTAGACAGTGGGTGTAATCCAAAGTTAGGGTTTGGCAAGGTATGATCAATATAAGACAAGGATAAGGAATTAGAGTACAGAGGATAGTGTAGAGTGTAGTGAGGATTTCCAGCTTGTGATGTATTTTAGATACATTACCCACTTGATTCTCACAATAATCCTTTTAGATATGAAAGAGATAATGTCCCAGCAAAACTCTGAGAGGCGGGTTTGGGCTCAACTAGATATGTCCAAAAGGCTGCTCCAGGAGACAGTGCCCTCCTCCCCCACCACAGGAAATCTTCCAGGAGAAGCTATTAGGAGACCAAATAAATCCAGAATCTCAGAACTGGAAGGACCTCAAAGGCCATCTAGTTCAATTAAGCTTAGAATAGCAATTGGTACTACAATAACCCAGACAAGAGAACACCCTATAGAGCAGGGGTTCTTAACCCATTTGGGGGGGGGGAGTTTGTTTTTGTTTTGTTTTTTTGGGTTGGTTTTTTTTTGCAATTCCTGGACTCCTTTGGCCATCTGGTCAAGCCTATGGACCCTTTCTCAGAATAATGTTTTTAAATGCCTAAAATAAAGTACATTGGATTAGAAAGAAAACCAACTCTACTGAAATACAGTTTTCAAAATATATTTTAAACAAGGTTACCAATTTTACACACACACACACACACACACACACACACACACCAGTTAAGCCCTATAATAGTTCTAGCGCTTGTTGAGGATGACTTGTAAAGGGATTAGAGAGGATTTCAATCCAGGCACAGGTTGGATTAATATGACCTTAAGGTCCCTTTTAGTTCTGATATTCTGTAGTGCTTTGAGGGATGAGTAGAAAAGGCGGTCTCCATCTGCAAGGATCTTATAATCTTGAAGTTGTTGTTCAGTCATTTTTCAGTCACATCCAACTCTTTATGACCCCATTTGGGGTTTTCCTGGCAAAGATACTGGAGTGGTTTGCCATTTCCTTCTACAGCTCATTTTATGGATGGGGAAATTGAGGCAAACAGCATTAAGTGACTTGCCCAGGGTCACACAGCTAGAAAGTGTCTGAGACCAGATTTGAACTCAGATCTTCCTAATTCTAGTCCCAGTGCTTTATCCATTGTGTCACCTAGCTGCCCATAATCTTGGTACCCCAGGTTTATATGTTTCTTAGCTCTGCTCAGGTAGGCTTACAGATCTTTCCCTACCTTCCCTCAGGACTGAAGATAATATAGAATTTGACCATGATTGCTACAGGAAGGATTTTTGCTTTGTATGCCTTGTTTTCTGGGGCAGCAGTAGGCTATGGTTAAGCTGTTAGTAAAGTCATTGTATGGGCAGCTACGTGGCACAATGGCGAGATCACTGGGCTTGGAATCAGGAAGACTAATTTTGAGTTCAAATCCAGCCTCAGACACTTACTAGTTGTGTGACCCTGGGCAAGTCACTTAACACTGTTTGCTTCAGTTTCCTCAACTGTAAAATGATCTGGAAAAGGAAACGGCAAACACCTCCAGTATCTTTGCCAAGAAAACCCCAAATGGGGTCACAAAGAGTCAGTCAGAACAACAACCAAAAGGTCCATTGAGTCCATTGCTTTGGGAAGCTGAATCATTTAGCAATCAGCAAGTAAAGTGGCGCATTTCAGCTCCTCCTGGGTCTCTTTTCCAACAGGAAGGTGGACATTTATCTGCCCAGGATCTCAATCTCCACTAGTTATGAACTCGAAGACCTGCTTCCAAAAATTGGCATAACAGATGTATTCACTGGCAATGCAGACCTCACAGGCATCTCCACACAATTCAAACTACAAATTTCCAAGGTAAGGATGTCAACTCTGTGACTTTATTTCTGAGGGACACTCTAACCTTACTGAAATAAACCAACATTTTTAAAATAAAAAATGCATAAATAGAATTTATATGTATAATAGGACTGGGCAATGTGTTGGATGTGTGGCTATCACTCTGTCACAACGCCTTTAAATTCCTCTTTTGATGCCAGTTTGGGTTATATAGATAACTCTAAGTTCTTAAAGCTTATGTCAGGGGAACACAAACTCTGGCAGGTCCTACAAAGTTGGAAAATATCAAATATAGGTTTGGTAATGTCTGTCATTACCAAGACATACTTACATAAGTCTGTCATCTGAAAAGAACAGCTGGGTGACACAGCAGACAGAGTCAGGAAGACTCATCTTTGTGAGTTCAAATCTCACCTCACTTACTAGTTATGTGCCTTTGTATAAGTCACTTAACCCTGTTTGTCTCAGTTTCCTCATCTGTAAAATGAACTGGAGAAGGAAATGGTAAACCACTCCAGAATCTTGGCCAAGAAAAACCCAAAAGGGGGTCAGAAGAGTCAGATATGACTGAAATGACTACAAATAACAACAAAGGGAGTGTTAAATCAAGATGCGTGTGCAAGAGTAAAGGTTCAAATCTTCTAGATCAATAGCCACCTTTTTTGTATCATTTATATCTTGGTATCCCCTCTGGTGAAGCCTATGGACTCCTCAGAATAATGTTTTCAAATGCATAAAATAAAATGCATTGGATTGCAAAGGAAAGTAATTATATTGAAATAGAGTTAACAAAACATTTTTTAAAAACAAGTTTAAAGACTTTGGTTAGGAACCCCTGTAGAGACAGTTTCATAGCATGTGTGTATAGAGAGGGTTCAACTCTCAAACATAGCCTGAAGAAACCAAATGCTTGGGGCAGCTATATGGCACAGTGGATAGAGCTCTGGCCTTGGAGTCAGAAGGACTTGAGTTCAAATCCCCTCTCAGACCAGACACTTGACACTTACTAGCTATGTGACCCTGGGCAAGTCACTTAACCCCAATTAAGTTGCCCAAGAAAGAAAAAGAAAAGAAACCAAATGCTTTATACAGCCTCTACTTCTGGTTCATGGGGCAGGTTTTATCTCTCTGGCCCTAAGTATTCACACATGCAAAAGGAGAAAATTGAACTAGATGATCTCTAAACTTCATTATATTCTATCTTACTAAACTTCTACTCATTCTTTTCTATTCTATTTTAAAGTACAACCCCTTGCTTCTCTCTCTTTTTTTTTTTTACCACTTGTTTCTTGGAAATGATCTTTAGGACTAGACCTCCCCATACTATAAAATGAAAAAAAATGTTGTCTTTTGTGACCTTAGCTTTTCCATAACGGGCTTTTTTCCCTTCTCTGTGGTTCCTCCAGCATTCTTCAAATACTCAGGCCTCCAGTACTCTCTTTCCTCATCCCAATGCCTAGTAATTGCTTAAATCCACCTAGAATTAATTCCAAGAAGATTTACATTTTCAAACTGCATCTTCAATGGTGGAATGAATTTTGGTTGTTCAGTCGTTTCAGTTGTGTCTGACTCTTCATGATCCCATTATGGGTTTTTTTTGACAAAGATTTGGAGTGGTTTGCCATTTCCCTCTCCAGATCAATTTACAATGATAATGAAACTGAGGCAAACAGAGTTAAGTGACTTGCCCAGGGTCACAAAGCTAGTAAGTGTCTGAGGTCAGATTTGAATTCAGGAAGATGAGTCTTCCTGACTCCAGGCCCCACCCTCTATTCACTGCACCATCTAGCTGTTGAAAGA
This sequence comes from Vombatus ursinus, assembly GCF_900497805.2. Taxonomy (NCBI): domain Eukaryota; kingdom Metazoa; phylum Chordata; class Mammalia; order Diprotodontia; family Vombatidae; genus Vombatus; species Vombatus ursinus. The sequence goes on from NW_020951350.1 coordinate 2,129,498, forward strand.
ATGGTTTTATCCAAATACTGGCTCTGGTACTTCTTACCTGAGTGGCCTTATAAAAATGACATTTCCCTTCTGAGTTTCTGTGTCCACATTTGTACTGCCAGATGTGCTTTGGAGTCCCTTTGTGTCCCTTCTAGTTACACCTCCTATGAATTTCAAGTCTATGGGAACAAGTTGATGAGGAATTACCCCATGTTCTGGAAATCCCAAATAGACTTACTCCCTCCTATTCTGCCCTTGTGTAATGTTAACCCTGGTACTCTGTTAGAGGCTTGCTTTCAGCTATGTCAGGTTAATTGTTACCCAGAGTGACAATGTGTACCTTTCCTCTACTAGGTGTTACACAAGGCGGCACTTGAGGTGAGCGAAAATGGCACCGTGGCAGCTGCTGTCACAGACATTGAAATCCAGCGCAATATAGCGGCTCCCCCTGTCATCGTAAATTTCAACAGGCCCTTCTTTATGTCCCTTATGGATACAAACATTCACCAGGACTTATTTGTGGGAAAAATTGTAGACCCCACAGCCAAACATTGATGGACTGGGGTTATCTGCGACTCAGAAGCTACTATTGCAATAAATTTAAAAAAAAAATATATAAGCCAAGGTGAGTGTGCAGAGTTTAGCATTTGGAACAGTTTCCACAAAGGATCTTCAACCAATCAATCAAAAAGCATTTATTAAATATCTGTGTGTCAGGCACTGGAGAAGGAGGGGAGGAGAAATATTTTTTAACTCACATTCCTTTTTTTACTTTCAGTTTCAAATTCTCTCCCTCTCTCCACACCCTTTCTCTCCCATCCATTATGCACATGAAGTCATATAAAACACACTTCCACATTAGCCATGTTGCAAACAATTTTAAAAGCAAGAAAAATAAAGAAAGTAAAAAAAAATGCTTCAATCTATATTCAGAGTTCATCAGTTCTCTCTCTCAAGGTGGATAGCATTTTCCATCACGTGTCCTTTGAAATTGTCATGGATAATTGTATTAATCACAGGTAGCTAGGTGGCACAGGGGATAGAACTCTTCCTGAATTAAAATATGGCATCAGACACTTACTAGCTGTGAGACCCTGGCCAAGTCGCTTACCCCTGTTTGCCTCAGTTTCCTCCTCTGTAATAATCTAGAGAAGAAAATAGCAAAGCACTCCAGTATCTTTGCCAAGAAAGTCCCCAAATGGGGTCACAAAGAGTCAGACTGAAAAATGACTGAACAACAACACTGTTTTGATCAGAGTAGCTAAGTCTTTTACGGTTGATTATTATTATAATGAACAAACATTTATTAAGTGTGCACACATTGTGTCAAGAACTTTAGAAATATTTAATTTGTATCTGGAGATACAGACAAACATACACATACACACAAATAATCCTTTTCTCAAGGAACTTACATGCTACAGGAGATAGTATGTACACACTTAAATAGATGCAATATAAGTATATCAAAATATACAGAAAATAAACACAAGGCATTAGGGGATATACTAGTAGCTAAAAGGATCAAGAAAATCCAAGTGTAGGAGATGGCATTTAAGAAGCACCTTAAAGGAAATAAAGGCTCTTAAAGAGGCAAGGAGAGAGTACATTCTAGACATGGGGCGTAACATGGGGAAGTCAGGGACACAGGGGGAGAAGAGTCTACGTAGCAAAGACAAGAGATGGATATCTGTTAGATAGTGTTCCATAGGTATCCATTCAACGTCAAAAGGTCAAAAGGAATGCTGGATGCATGCCCCCGACCTAGTCTCCGAGGCAGATTTGTAGGACAGTATGGAAAAGAGTCAGACAGTAAAGACAAGCTGGTATGGATTGGTATCTGTACTACTGGGTTGGATATCCTTGTTACTGGGGTCAATGGTGTAGTATAAAAAGTCCTGGACTTAAAAAAACAGCAATGATAACGGGTTTAAGTCTGAGCTCTAACACATACTACTCATTTGCTATGAGGATAATAATATCTGTACTACCCATTTTGCAGAAAATCTATGGAAAAGATGTTACAGAAATGTGAACTATTTTTGTCATTGTTGGTTAAAAAAAAACCATTGGGCCTCTGAGCACCCATTGCAGGGAGATACAAACTCGAATGAATACCTCTACACATTTGAAATATGAGTTTGTATAAGGTTCTGGAAAACTGGTGAAGCAAAATGTTCTTACCCAATGCCAGCTCAGGAAGTGCCCCAAAGACCTTCTGAGAATTTGGAATAGACTGGGCCCCCATATGAAAAGATTAGAAATATTCCCGAGCAGGTAATAGAGAAAATATCCTTGCTCTCCAGACTTAAATGTGCCTTTTTTTCAAATCACTCATCTATACAAGAGAATTAAGGAGACTTAGGGCTTGAAAATAAGGGAATCTAAACCCCATAATTTTGGGGGAGGGGGGCTTGCAGTTTGGGACAAAGAACTATTATTTGGTTTATAGTTCAGGCTTTGGGAATTGAAAAGTGCAAGACATAAAGAATGCTCCCAGGAGTGGAGCCAAGATGGCAGAGAAAAGGCAGCGACCTGCCTGAGTTCTTCCCAAAACCCTTGAATAACTTTAAATAACAGTTCCTGGAGCAGTAGAATCCATAAAAGAACAGGGTGAAATAATTTCCAGCCAAAGACAACTTAGAAGGTCAGCAGGAAAGGTCTGTCACACCTGAGTGAGACTGGAACAGTTCAGTGCAGGCCACAGAAGCCCAGCCCCAGCCCCAGAAAATCAGGAGCAGGCCTTGGGAGTCAATGAATCAGCCAGCAGTGGGAGCAGCTGCTTCCAGGGTTCTCAGCTTACAGTCAGCTAGGGGGTTGAACACCGCATTAGAAGGAGACTACAGGGGTCTCTTTGCTAGCACTGAGGCAGGACTCTGCTGCTTTGCCCATACTTCGATCAGGGTCAGAGTCCTGGGTGTCAGTCCCAGGACGAGGAGGAGCACTAGCACAGCTTAGCTGGCGCCACGATGGAGCAGGGATCCTTCTCACAGTTCCAGGGCAGAAAAGAATGCTTGTGGTCGCTCACAGACCACAACACAGGTCAGAAGAGGAGTAAACACATCACTCCTTCGATCATACCACTTTGGAAGAACTGGAAAATGTATAGGTCCCTACAGTTTCTCTGAAAACAGCTGCACAAAACCCTTGAAGCTTGGGACAGTGTTCCCTCCACCATGGAAGCAGAGCCCTACTTTAATAAAGAGTTAAAAGTCAAGAAATAGGCTGGGAAAATGGACAAATAACAGAAAAAAAATTCTTACCATAGAAAGTTATTATAGTGACAAGGAAGAGCAAAAGACACACTCAAAGGAAGATAACAAAGTCAAAGCTCCTATATCCAAAACCTCCAAGAAAAATATGAATTGGTCTCAGGCCATTGAAGAATTCAAAAAGGATTATGAAAATCAAGTAAGAGAGGCAGAAGAAAAATTGGGAAGAGAAATGAGAATGATGCAAGAAAATCATGAAAAAAGAGTCAACAGCTTGATAAAGGAGATACACAAAAAAATAAATACTGAAAAAAATAACATCTTAAAAAACAGACTAGGCGAAATGGAAAAAGAGGAACAAAAAGCTAATGAGGAGAAGAATGCCTTAAAAAGCAGAATTGGCCAAATGGAAAAAAAGGCACAAAGATTTACTGAAGAAAAAACTCCTTAAAAAGTAAGAATTGGCTAAATGGAAAAGGAGGTACAAAAACTCACTGACAGAACAGGACAAGATGCGACAAGACAGCAGGATACTGTAGGTTGGGGGGCAGAAATTGGGGAAACTGTGCAGCACTCTACTAGGCCTGAGGGAAAGAATTCAGCATCCATCTGACACCATTCCTGTCCCCCTAAAAGTCACTTGGGGCAGAGACCTAAGCTGGTGAACTATTAATTACCCGGTGTGGGAGAAGGCTGAAGTGCTTTGACATTTAGCCACCAGGGAAACAACCATCAGAGAGAAGCAAATCAGAAAGTCAGAAAGTAAGGAAAAGGGTAAAGTAAGAGAGCTGGGGGGAGGGAACTAAAATTACCAAAGATCTCAGGAAGAAGAAAAAATCTCAAAGACCTTGAACATAAATAGATAAATCAACGGGGAAAATATTAACAGTAGATTATGGCCTCTAGATCTAGTAAAGTAGTTCAGGCATCTATGAATAAATATTGCAAAACAAAGGAAAACTATCTAATTGATTGAGAGGAGGGAAAGGAGGGAAACAGAGCACCCTGTGGAATTTGAGGAGAACATGCAACTGCAACATACTGTTCCTGAATGTTTTAAGAGAAAAATAAGAATCATGAAAGCAGAATTTATGATCTGAAAAGCAAAAATAATGTGCAGAATAGAGGAACCTGCAATAGAAAGTCTCACCAAAGAAACAAAAGAGAGAACAATAGACTGGGAATGCAAATATGCAGAAGTGAAGGACAATCTAGAAGAAAAGCAGAAAACAATAACATTGAAAGACAGTATGCTCATTATCCAAGTAAAACATTCTAATCTCAAAGACAGGGTGCATAGACAACTAAGGATTATAGATCTCCCAGAAGAAGACAAAAAACCCGGAATACAAAAAATGCAAAATAATAATAATTATAATAAAAGAGAACTATCCAGAACTTCTAAACACAGAATATGAATATCAATTGAAAGAATTCATAGACCACCAAAAGAAAAAAAATAAAATGAAATGAAACAAGGCTACAAAAAATGTAAAATGTCACAAATAGTTAATACATTCTTTATTGAACATAACACAGTAAAAACAGACATTAGTTCAAGGACTAAAAAAAAAAAAAGACACAAACTTAAATGGATACCTAACAGTGAAATCCTAAATAACAAATACGTTAAAGGACAAATCATAGACACAGTTAATTATTATGTGAGAGAAAAGAATAATTACAAAACAACCTACAAAAATTTCTGGGATTCAGGTAAAGCTGTCCTTGGGGGAAAAATCATATCCCTCTAAACATACATTAACAAAATAGAAAAGTAAAGGATAAATGAACTGAATATACATTTTAAAAATTAGAAGGTTAATAAATAAACCAAAAAGAAAAGCATAAAAGAGAATTTGTTTAAAAAGAGGAAAAATAAATGGAAAACAATAAAATCACAGAAATGATAAATAAAACTAAAAGCTAGTTCTTTGGAAAGACTAATAAAATCAGCAAACCTTTAGCTAATATGATTTAAAAGGAGAGAAAATCAAATCAAATATGGGAAGCAAACAAGACGAATTCACAACAAACCAGAACAAATGAAAATAATAATTAGAACACAATGTGTGCAGTTATATGCTAACAAAACTGAGAACACAAATGAAACAGAATACCTTCAAAAATATAAAATATCCAATCTATCAGAAAACCAGATACATTACCTGAAATAACCCAATCCAAAAAAAGGAAATTGACCTAGCTACAAAGAAATTACCATAGGAAAAAAATCTGATCTTGATGGATTCACAGGAGAATTCTATAAAATTCTAAAGAACAAATAGTATGCATACTTCACAAATTATTCAAAAATTTAAAAAGAGAGCACCCTCTCAGAATTCTTTTATCAAACAGATATAGTCCTAATATCTAAGCCAGGGAAAGATAAAATACAAGGGGAAAAACTACAGACCAATATGATTAATTAGTATTGACTCTTAAATTTTAAACAAAATCCTGTCAGACTACAGTGATTTATCCAAGACATTCATTATGACCAACTAGAATTTAAGCCAGGGATGCAAAGATGGTTCAACATTAGGAAAACAATCAACATAATAATATTAAAAGTCAAAATATCTAAAACCATATGATCATCTCAATAGATGCAGATAGGTCATGCAATAAACAAACTGGCAGAGAAGGGGGGATACTTTTCACAATTTGAGTTCTTTACCATACAAGAGACAGTAATGATCATAAAAGATAAAATGAACAATTTTAGTTGCATGAAGCTGAAAAGCTTTTCCACAAACAAAATAGATGCAGTCAGAATTAGAAAGAAAATAGTTAATAATAATATTAATAATAATGAAAAAATACTTGCATCAAATTCGTCTAATAAAAATCTGTTATCTAGAGTCTACTAATAAGAAGTGATCCAAATATGTAAGAACAAAAACTATTCCTTAATAGCTAACTGCTTAAAAAATATCAACAGGTATTTCTGAAAAGAAGATATACAACCCATCAAAAACTAGATTTTTTTAAAAATTATGCAAATCACTAATAAAAAGAGAAACACAAATTTCTCTGTAGTTCTGCCTAACACCCATGAGATTGACAAATTTTTTTTAAATAGTAATTATTGGAGGAGCTGTGGAAGGATTGTCACACTAATGTATTGGTGTAAGTATCATGCTTTTTTCCAACCATTCTGGAAAGAGTTTTGGAACTGTTTTAAACCAAAGAGATTAAAGACAGAGAGAAATTAGACCATGTGAACCAAGATATTTAAAATAACTTTTTGTCATAGCAAAGAACTAGAAACAGTTCATTATTAACTATTAATTGGGCAACATCTGAACAAATAGAGATATTTGAACATAATGAAGTATTATAGAGCAATATTAAATTATAGAAGGAACCAATTCAGAAAAATATAAGAATACATGTATGAATTTATGCAGAGTGAAGTTAGCAGAACATAGAGAATAATTTATATGACTATAATAATTTAAAGGAAAACAATTCTGAAAGACTTTAAAGCTCTGATAAAAGTGATGACCGATTATGACTTCAAAAGACTGACGCTAAAGCATATTTGCCACTTCTTGGCTTAGAAATGATAGACTAGAGGTACTGAATGATACCTACATTTTCCAGGCAAGATTAATGAGTGAATTTGTTTAGTTTGAATATTATTGTTATAAAGAAGAGCTTTTCGAAGGTGGAGGGATGTTATGGAGGTTAAAGTTTGTGATAGTGATATTGATACCCAAAAAGAGGGGGAAAAAAGATGAAAAGAAAGAAAAGCATCAATAAAACTATAGGAACAATAAATACAACAGACCATATTTAAAATCACATGATTATAACAATAGATACAGAAAAAGGTTACTTTCAGACACTCAGTCAAGTGCTTTATTAAGCACTTACTACGTTCAAGGCACTGTGCCAAGAAGGCAAAATACAGACCTTGCTCTCAAGAAACTCACAGTCCAATAGGAAATACAACATGAGAACAAGTATATACAAACAAGATATGGACAAGATAAATTAGTGAAAATAAGAGAAATAAGGCATTGGCATTAAAGGGGTTTGGAATAGGCTTCTTGTAGAAGGAGGGATTTTAGCTGGGTATTTAAGGAAGCCATTGTGTCAGGAGGGAGAGATGAGTCAAAAGAGAATTCCAGGTATGGGAAATGGCCAAAGAAAATGCCCAGAGTTGGGAAACGGAGTGTCTTATTTGAGGAACAGTCAGGAGGCCAATGTCACTTGACCACAGAGTTCATGGAAGTGTTGTTGTTGTTGTTGTTGTTGTTGTTTGTTTTTCATTCTCAAAGAGGACCGTGATATCATGGAGGTGATGCCATGACATGCAAGTGAACTGGATTTAAGTGAGGGAGGGCTGTAAGAGGTGAGTAAGGTGTTAAAAGACTTGAAAATATAAAGAAGTCAGGTTATGAAGTGTTTTGAATGCCTAATGGCATTATATTTGATTCTGGAGGTCATAGAGAGTCACTAGAATTTATTAAATAGGGAAACTTGCACTTTAAAAAGCTCAGTTTGACAGCTGAGTGAAGGATGGACTAGAGTGAGGAGAGAACTGGAACAGGGAGACCAGTCAGAAGGTCACTACAGTAGTCTAGGTATGAGGTGATGAAGGCCTATCCCAGGATGGAGGTAGAGATTGGTTTTGGGTGGGGGAGAAGGATGAGAAACAGTGACAAGTCAATAATTACACTTTGGTTGCAAGTCTGGCTAACTAGGAGAATGATGGTCTCAATAGAAATAAGGGAGTTTGGAATGGGGCCGGGGGGACTTGAGGGAAAACATAATGCATCTAGTTTTGGACATGTTTGGTTTAAGATGTCGTTGGAACTTCCAGTTCAAGATGTCCAATAAGTAGTTGCAGGTATTAGCTTGGAGATTAGAAAGAGGTTGAAGTTAGATAAGTAAATCTAAGAATCATCTGCATAGAGGTGGTAATTGAATCTATGGAAGCTGATGAGATCACTAAGCAAAACAGTACATTGGGAGAAGAGAAGAGGATCCAGGACAGAGCCTTAGGGAACACCCTCCATTAACGAGTATGACCAAAACAAAGTTCTAACAAAGGGAACTGAGAAGTTATGCTGAAAGAGAACCAAGATAAAGTGGTGTCACAAGAGTCTAGAAAGAAGAGAGTGTAAATGAGAAGAGAGTAAACAACAATGTCAAAGGCTGAAGAGAGGTCAGGAAGGATAAAGATTTTTAAAAGGCCATTAGAACTGGGAATTAAGAAATCATTAGTAATTTTGGTAAGACCAGTTTCAATTGAATGATGAGGTTAAAAGCCAAACTATAGAGAGTTAAGAAGAGAGTGATAGGAAAGGAAGTGTAGGCATTGATTAGAGACAGCCTTCTCAGGAAGTTTAGCCGCAAAAAGTAGGAGAGATAGTAGAGATTGAAGATAAGTGAGAGATTAAGGATAATTGAAAGGCAATATGCTAGAGAAGACAGGATGGAAAGGGATCAATTATTCATATAGAGGCATTTGTTTTGGCAAGAAGGACCACTCTTCATGCAAGATGGGGATGAAGGAGGAGATAGTGGGAGAAGGTATCTGAGTGATAAAAGATGAGGAGTAAGAGAGAAGATAAAGCTCTTATCTGAATGATTTCAATTTTTTCAGTGAAATATACGGCCAGATTCTCAACCACGAGGGTGGAGGAAGGGGAAGTCATTCAAGGTTTGAAGAAGAATGAAAAGTTTTGGAAAAGTCACTGTGGTGAATAGGATAGTGAGTCAATTTTTGTGGTTTGATTATTTTCAGTTGTATCTGACTCTTTGTGACTCTATTTGGGGTTTTCTTGACAAAGATAATAGAATGGTTCCCCATTTCCTTCTCCAGTTCATTTTACAGATGAGGAACCAAGGTAAACAGGGGTAAGTGACTTGCCCATGGTCACACAGCTAATAAGTGCCTGAGGCTGGATTTGAATTCAGGTCTTCCTGACTCCAGGCCTGGTGCTTTATCCACTTCGCCACCTACCCACTCCCACAAGTATAAACTCCACAGAAGTCAAAGACAAAGGGAAAGGGCCCAAATGAACAAAAATGTTAAAAACAGCACTTTTTGTTATGGCAAAGAACTACAATGTGAAGGCCTATCAATTGGGTTGTATGAGCAAATTATTGTATATGAATATTAAAAAATAGTATTGTGCCCTAAAAAAGGAACAGAATCAGAGAACCCTAGAAAGATTTAAATAAACTGATACAGAGTCTACAGAACCAGGAGAACAATTTATGCAATGACTAGAATCACGGAAGGAAAAAAAATTTTGAAATGTTTTCAGAACATTCTAGTGAACTAGTTCAAACTATAGCTGATCTGTTGAGCTTTCCAAAAGCACTGAACTAGAACAAACCTGGAATAACAATATTCTGTGAGCCAAATCTTAACAGGACCTATATTTCACTCCCTTGGAATGTTGCTGCCCATATGTTGCTACATAAAAGAATAGTAAAAAAAAAAAAAAGAGAAGAATTGTTCCTATTTTTTGTTCATTTGAATCTTTGTTTGCTTGGGGGTTGGAGGGAGGGGGTTGTTTTTTGGGTTTTTTTTTAAAGATTTCTCTGTTTGTTGTTAGCATTAGCTGAAAATTAGTTCCAGGAAATGACCTGGTAAATATTGACTGGGCTCACTCTGATTTCCAAATGCTGTTTTCTCAGTAAGTAGAAGAAAATGCAGACCTGAAGCCCTGGGTAGACTCCTTGGAATAGTCCTGTAAGTACAACTTTACCTTGGAAATCTTACATGAATATGTCTGGGTGATGTTATCTTGATTCCTCTTTCCCAGACAAGTTGAATTTGGAAGTCTCCTGAGGTAAGAATATAGTTTTTCCACATTCTGAAATGGGAAAATTTCTCACCATGGTCTATAGCTTTTAATACAGTATCTGAGAGGGTGGGAAGCAAAATTAACCCACTCCTTGCAGTTTAGGACTAAGGGCTGGAAAAGGGGGGGGGGGGAAGTGTGTTGTTCTGAAAAACAGTGTTGCATAAGGAATAGAAGGCTGGCCCCAATGCCACAAAAATCTGAGGTCAAGTCCTGCCTTAGCCACATAATGGTTGTGTGACCTTGGGCAAATCACTTAACCTCTCAGAGATCTAGAGGGCTCTCTAAGACTGTAAGTTGCAGAGAAAGTGCCAACTAGAATTAATAAGGAGACTTTCCCCATTTGGGAGTTCCCTATATCAGCGAAATCACAGATCCAGTTCTTATCACGCTCTTCTCAAGAAATTTGTCTTAAATATTTGGGCATGCCAAAGCATTCTTTAATGAATGGAGTTTTCCATTTTCTTTAGGTATTTTCCTAAGAAATTCCTTATCAATGAGCAGAAAATCAGATGAAATAAAACTTCAGCCCAAGAAAGATGAACCTTATGTTTACCACAGACTAGTTAGAAAAACCACTATTTTCTGAAGACATTTTGAGCCCTTTTCCAGCCTTTTTTTTCACTATTTTTCTTTTTTTTTCTGGACTGGTATTTTTGTCAACATTGACAGCTACTCAGCAAGGAAACTCTCTTTTCCCAATGCAGATCTGCAAACATTCTACAGCTTACTGTCTTAGATATTAAAAAGTTGAGCAACTCATTCAGGGTCACAAGACCAGTCTGTGCCAGAGGCATGACATAATCTCAAGTCATTCTGACTCTGAGATCAGCTTCTATCCACCACATTGTGCTGGCTCTCATTGCTCTTTATTATGATCTTTAAACCATGTGATCAAAAAACATGGACATCACAAGGTAGTGGCTTTAAGAATCTTCAAGCATGAGTCCAACTCCTTCGTTTTAGAAATAAAGAAATGGAGGACCAGACAAATGCAATGCCTTACCTAAAACCACACTGGTAGACAAGTAGCTGAGCCAGAAACAAAGAATCATAGATTCAGATTTTATAGGGACTTCAGATCCTATCCAATCCAACTCATATCTGACCAAGAATCCTCCTTCTGACCTTCCCAACAACTGGTAATCCAGTCTTCACTTGAAATCCCCAAAGGAGGACAACCAACTCCCTCCCAAGGCAGTGTATTCCAATTCATAACATCTATATCTCTTAGGAAAGTTCCCCTAACATTGAACCTAAATCTGCCCTCTCTGCAACTCCTCCCTATAACTCCTATTTCTGCCCTCTGGGACCAATAAACAAGTCTAATCTCCTGTCAATTTTGAAGTGCTTTGTAAACTTGAAGACAGCTATCACTTTTATCACTCCTCATTAATGCGTGCCAAAAATGAGTTTATTTTTGTTTGAACTGTCATTTTTAATTCAAACTAGCTAGTAGTCAAACATATAGAATCTATGTACACTTTCTTGGTAATATTTTCCTTGCAATCATATATTGCTTTTATTATTATTTGATATGTTTTACAAAAATATGAAAATAACTATGTACAAACAAGATATGTATAGGGTAAACTGAAGAAAATCTCAAAGAGAAGGCTTTGTGATTAAATAGGACTGGGAAAGGTAGAAGATGAGACTTTATTTGAGGCTTGAAGAAAGTCAGGAAAGCCAGGAGACAGAGCTGAGGAAGGAGACATTTCAAGGCATGAAGGACAGCCAGTAAAAATGCTTGGACTTGAGAGATGGAATGTGGTATGAGTACAGGGACACCGGAATGTAGAGTGTATGTGGAGGGAAGCAAAGTGATTGAAAAGGTAAGGAGGGGGCAGGTTATAAAGGACATTTAAAAGCCAAATGTAAAATTTTTTATGTAATCTTAGAGGAAATAAGGAGCCACTGGAGTTCAATAAATTGGAGGGGAGGGTGGGGAAGGTGGGTAGTGACATGGTCAGACTTGCACTTTAGGAAGATCAGTTTAACAGCTGAGTGGAGGACAGAGTAGAGTGGGGAGAGACTTGAGAAAGGAAAACCAACCAGAAGACTATTGCAATAGTAAAGGTGTGAAGTGATGAGGGCCTGTACTAGGGTGGTGGCATTATCAGAGGAGAAAAGAGGACATATATGAGAAATGCTGTAACAGTACAACCAACAATACTTGGCAATAGATTGGATATGGGGGGTAAAAGAGAGTAGGGGGTTGAGGATGGCATCTAGGTCAGAAGTGAGGTGACTGAAAGGAAGCAAGTCCCTTTGACAGTAATAGGAGAGTTTAGAAGAGGGGAGAGTTTGGGGGGAAAGATATTGAGTTTAGTTTTGTATGCAGGCATATCTCATTTTATTGGGCTTCACTTTATTGAGTTTTGCAGATATTACAGGGTTTTGGTTTTTTTTTTACAAATTGAAGATCTGTGGCAACCTTGCATCGAGCAAATCTATCTGCACTATGTTTGCAACAGCATGTGCTCACATCATGTCTCTATGTCACATTTTGGTAACTCATAATATTTCAAACTTTTTCATTATTATTATGTCTGTTATGGTAATCTGTGATTAGTGATCTTTGATGTTACTATTGTAATTGTTCAGGGTACCACAAACTGTGCCCATATAGGATGACAAACTTAATACATGTTGCATGTGTTCTGACTGCTTCACTGCTATTTCCATTTCTCCCTTTCCTTGGGTGTCTCTATTCTCTGAAATACAATAATACTAAAATTAGACCAATTAATAACCCTATAATAGCTTCTAAGTGTTCAAGTGAAAGGAAAAGTCAATCAATGTGGCAAACTTTATTGTTGTCTTATTTTAAGAAATTGCCAGTTACCCCAACTTTCAGCAAGCACCACCCTAATCAGTCAGCAGCCATCAACATTGAGGCAAGACCCTGCACCAGCAAAAAAAGATCATGACTCCCTAAAGACTCAGGTGATGATTAGCATTTTTTATCAATAAAGTATTTTTAAATTAAAGTACATACATCGTTCTTTTAAGATGTAATACTATTGCGTACTTAATAGGATATAATATAGTGTAAACATAACTTTTATATGCATTGGGAAACCAAAAACTTAGTGTGACTTACTTTATTGTAATGGCCTGGAATGAAGCCCGCAAAAAATCTGAGGTATGCCTATATGTTGAGTTTGAGGTATCTATAGAAAATCCAGTTTAAGATGTCCAATAAGCAGTTGGAAATGTGAGACTGAAGGTCAAGAGAAAAGTTAAGGCTAGATAAATGGATCTGAAAATCTTCTGCACAGAGATTGGATCATGATGATTGATGAAATCACCAAAAGACAGTATAGATGGAGAAAAAGGCCCAGGACAGACCTTAGCAGACACTCAAAGTTAGTGGGCATGGCCTGGACGAATATCCATCAAAGGAGACTGAGAAGGAGCAGTGTGCAGAGGAAGTTGTTTGTTACTTAATATAGGTTGGTCCTACAGGGTGATCTTAATGGAAACTGTGATTCTGGGCCTAGAGATTATGGAGGACTTTGAATGTCAGGCTAAACTCTACACAATAGGGAACCATTAAAGCTTTTTGAAAAGGCTATCTCAGGGCAGCGAGGTGGCACAGTGGACAGAGCACCAGCCCTGGATTCAGGAGGACCTGAGTTCAAATATGGTCTCAGACACATAACACACATCCAGCTGTGTGACCCTGGGCAAGTCACTTAACCCCAATTGCCCAACAAAACAAAAAAAAAAAAGAAAAGGGTATCTCTAACCAATAGTACCTGGATGGACACCTGTCTTCTTCACTTAATTTATTGACTATTGGTCATTTTTAAGAAATACTTCACAGTACATCAAATAGGCTGGAAAATTGATAAACTTTGCCATTGTTTATGCCTTTATTCTCAAGGCTGATGGTAATTTTGGACATATTTTGGTGACTTAAAACACACTTATTAAAATAGTTAAATATATCATTATGGTAAAAACAGAAGGATTATCACAAATAGTATCTTCTCATTAGTTTATTTAGTGGATATTAGAAGTTAGTGGATATTAGACATGATATGTATATTTATAGATTCTAACCCAATACTTGGGGACAGAGATAAACAAATGACAGGAATAAAAGTTTCACATGTCTGAATGAAACCTCTTGTATTACAATCTAAGAAGAAAACTCTGGAGGAAAGACTGATTAGCCAGAGCAGCTGGAAATGAAATTAAGTTTCAAACATGGCTGCAGAAACAACCACTGGGGCATCAAGGATGGGTACAGCACCAATAGGCTGGTTTTGCGACAGCTGCTAGGATGGTGGCTACATCACAATGGTTATGGGAAAGAGAGAGAGAAGCCTCTAAGCCTTTAATAGGCATTTCATGTTGTCAGTTCTGAGACTCGAGTCTGAGCAGCTCGGGTATAAGCTAACAGGCGAGCCTCCACTCTATAAAATAGGGAACTTGGTGGAAGGAAGGAGGAAAGTGGGGTCACAAAGAGTCAGACACAACTGAAATGACTGAACAGCAACAATAAAATCTCTACTTTCAAGGAGTTTGTATTCTAAGAGGAGAAGACAACACATAAAGGAAAGCTGAAAAGCACTAGTATGGGCTGGGGGAAGAAAGAGTATGCATTTATAGATGAGGAAACTGAAGCTGAACAAAGAGGTGACATGATTTGCCAAAGGTTACATGGACCCTGAAAGGTGCCGTGTCTTCATGCTCTCTCCTAATAGGAGAGATAACATGTATTTACACGGTTGCAATAGAAAGCAACATATGACAAGTAAGTACTATTTGAGCAGTATGAACAAAAGCTGTAAGAGTTCAGTTAGCTTTGGCTATAGTGAGAGAGCATTTCTGGATAGCGTGATCATAGAGGGCTTTGTGAGGCAAGTAGGACTAGAGATGGGCTTTGAAGGATAGGAAGGCTTTCTTTAGATAGAAGGAGGGAAGGCAGGAGAGCATTTCAGATAGGAAAAACAGTATGAGCAAAGCCTCAAGAATGGGGAAACATGCAAGGTATGTTGAGGGGAATGAATATATGAGTTTGGCAAGATCAAACTAAGATCACACTAAGGAAAATACAGAAAGTAAGGATGGAAAGTTGGGTGAGGCCTGACTGTGGAGGGCCTTATATATTAGAAGTTTGGATTTCATTGTATAGGCAAAGGGGAGTCACTGAAAGTTTTAGAAGGCGGTATTATTGACTTGAACACTCGCCATTGTTTTCAGAGCTACAACCCTTGGATATGGAGCCTACTTGTATGTGGATGCTGGTGGCTGGGATTCTGGCTGTTGTCCACTGTCAGCCTCTTCCTGACTGTAAGGGAAATAATAAGACAGAGATCTACTTACAGGATGAAACTCACTCAGAAACATCCCTACTATGCCATAAAATCTCCACTGGCAATACCATTTTTGCCCTACGCTTATACAAGGAACTAACTTCGGCAGCCCCCAGGGACAACATTTTCTTCTCCCCCGTGAGCATCTCCATGGCTCTGGCCATGTTGTCCCTTGGGACACAAGCTACAGTTCAAACTCAGATCCTAGAGGCATTGGGCTTCAACCTCACAGAGACACCTGAGTCTGAGATCTACAAGAGTTTCCAGCATCTCATCCATAAGCTAAACCTGAGTAGCAAAAAACATGAACTGAAGATAGGAAGTTTCATGACCCTGGATAAGCAGTTAAAACCACTTCATGAATGGCATAGCATCAAGGAGTTGTATGAAGCCAAAACACTTTCCATCAACTTCACTAATTTTTTCTCGACTAGGAGACAGATTAACAAATACATAGAGAACCAAACCTATGGGAAAATTAGAGAATTTCTTCAAGATTTCAATCAGGACACTGTAATGGTGCTTGTGAATTCTATATTTTTTAAAGGTGTGTATTTTTATTTAAATAGATCCCTGATCCATAGAGTCACAGGATCTCAGCTTTGGAAAGATCTAAGAGAACATCCAGTGAAACCTCTGCTTGATGGGTGAATCTGTTTCTATCTCCTTCCAGGTGATGCCCATCTTGGTCTTGTTTCCCATGAACCCCATTGCCATCAGAGGAGAGAGGGGAAATAGCTTATATAAGTAGGCAGCTGTGATAATGGAATGGAAAGAGTGCTAGATTTGGAGTTGGAAAAACTGGGTTTGAATCCTATTTCCAACACTTCCTCATGTGTTAGTTATTCATGTTCTCTAAAGGAAGCAAAGATGTTCCTTTGGGCCAAAATGAACCCAATTACTTGATGGGAACTTGGAGCCACATCTAAGGTTTTGAGACCTTTATTCATTGACTTAAAGACAATGTCTCTTTCAAAACTTGCAAATGTCTTGGGCTCACTTCAGTTCACATAGAATAATAAAGTTCCAGAGTTGTTTAGGACCTCAGAGATTCATCTCAACAAGATCAACCACAACTGAACAAATATGAAGAAGAGACCTTTCCCCCTCACCTTTTGTGGTGACCTTTTGCTGTAGTTCCAGCATTGCTTGAGTGGGATTTATGCAAATAGGCAGAAATCTTAGTCATTTCCCCTATTTAAAAAACCACAGTTATGGAATGTTTTAAATAGTATGGTTTAAAGCTAGAAGAGACTTTAGAAATCATCAAGTACAAGCTTCTCATTGTACAGATGGGGAAGCTGGGACGTGGAGCATGGCATGGTGGAAAGGACCTTGGATTTTGAGCCAGAGAGGCCTGGGTTCAAATTCATTCTTTGCTAATTACTAGCTGAGTGACTATGGCCAAGTCATTTAACTTCTCTGGACTATAATTTCCTTATCAATAAAATGAGGATATTGGATGAGTTTATCACTAAAGTTTCTAAAGTTAATCATCATTATGATGTTTTTCTAATTAGCTCCTGAAATTAAGATGGCCAACAATTTATGAAAGGGAGTAAATTCATTTCCTGAGAATACTGGGAAGATAGAAAGGGGACAAGTTGCAAAGGGTTTTGAAAGCCAAATAAGATTTTATGTTTGATACTAGAGGTAATAGGAAACCACTGAACTTTACTTAGGAGAGGAGTCCCTTTCTGGTCAGGTGGGAACTTTTGGAAAATCACTTTGGTAGCTGAGTGGAGGCTGGATTGGAGTAGGGAGAGACTTGAGGTAAGGCAACCAACCAGAAGCTTTTGCAATAGACCAGGTGTGAGGTGATGAGGACCTATAGAAGTGTGGCCACTGTGTGAATTGTGATAAAGGGACATATGGAGAGATGTTGTGAAGATAGGGGGTTGAAGAGAAGCCATTCCACCCAACAAAGGTCTCCTGACCTGCCCTCTTCCCTCTTGCAGGGGTCAGAGGGACTCCATTCCATTGGGTACCAGTCTCTTCCCACTTGCAAGGGAACCCAGTTTCTTTTTAATCATCCCTTCCTGCAAACACAGGACAAAGAGACACCATTCTTTCCTGATTCCTCCAGCTATCTCCAGGCTTGGCCTGCCTGCAAGTATAGGAGACAAACACTATTCCATCAGCTCTCACCACTGGTCTCACCTGAGCTGCCTAACATCTTGAGAGGACACCGTCCTGAGGCCAAACCCCTAGTGATGCTGATAATCCTCCTGAACGTATTTCTCAATGATTAACAGATTTCCACCTTGTCATGCATTGCCCGCTCCAGTGATCCTAATCCTTCAGCTGTCATTATACAAACTCCATTCTCCATCTTCCACTGCTTGCCCTCTTATTTCTATCTTCCTCATCCCAAACCCCACAATGTCCCCCTATAAATCTACCCACTCCTTCCACTGTGCTCTCTGAAATACACACCCAGTAGCTAATATACTTGTTTCAATCTTAAATCTTTTCCTTTCCCAATCCCTTAATCTTCTGGCTGTCCCTGAGACCTAACTTCCTCTTGATGACACAGCTTCCCCGGCCACCCTTTCCAACACTGGTTGCATTTTCACTCATTTCCTTATCTCATTGGTCAAGCATGGTAAGGTCACCTTACTCACCCCTAGGCACTCCTTGCTCACCATTGCAATTTCCAGGCTCTCTACCTCCTTTACTCAGTAATCTCTCCTCTTTTGAAGTTGACTCAATCCATGTCTTCCATTCAATCAAAATTCTAGTAGCTGTTGTCTACCAACCTCCAAAACACATTGCTTCTTTCCTAAGTGAGTTCAGTATCTAACTCACAGTCTTTCTCTCCTTCTGAAATCCTGCCCTCATGCTAGGGGATTTCAATATAATTACATATTGATACTCCTTCAAGTGTCATAACCTCCCAGTTCCTCAACTTGCTCATTTCTCATGACATACTCTTATATGCCATCACAACTACACACGAAGATGGTCAGAGCTTTGATCTTGCCATCACTCATAAATATTCCACCTCCATGTTGATAAACTCTGAAATTCCTTTATATGATCACAATCTTTTGTCACTCCACTTCTCTCTGTGCCTTACGACCACAAACCATGTGCTTCATCTTCACTGTGACCTCCAATCCTTCAATCCCTCAGTTCTTTCCCAGGCCATCACTCCTGCATTGGCTACACTCTCTTCCTTTCCCAATTGTCCCCTTAGTAAAGCAGTTCAATTCTCCATTGCCTTCTCTTGAATTTCTTGCCCCCTTAACCCATCACCAATCTTGCCCTGCCAACTCTCAGCTCTGGATCACCCCTACCATCAGCTGCCTTCATTCCTCTTCCAGCTTCTGATCTTATAATTCAACCCACACTTCTCTCCCCAAAGGTACCAGTGATCTCTTAATTACCCAATCTAATGGTCTTTTCCCAATCTTCGTTTTCTTGACTTCTATTCAGCTTTTGGCACTGTCACCCTCCTCCTTGATTTTTATCCTCTCTGATTTTTCATGATACTACTCTCCTGGTATTCCTCCATCTTATCTGACCATTCATTCTCAGTCTCCTTTGCTGAATCTTTGTCCAAGTCATACCTGTTAACCATGAGTGCCCTTCAGTGGTCACTTGGTAATCTCTTCAGCTCCCACAGATCCAGTTATTATCTCTCTAATGATGATTCTCAATCTACTTATCCACCCCTAACCTCTCTGCTGACCTCCAAACTCACAACTCCAACTGCCTTATAGACATCTCACATTGGATGTCCCATATCTTAAACTCAACATGTCCAAAACTGAACTCAATATCTTTTCCCCAGAACCCTCCCTTCTTCTGAACTTCCCTATCACTGTCAAGGTTACTGCCATCCTCCCAGTCACTGAGGCTCACAACCTAGATATCATCCTTGACTCCTTGCTATCTCTCACCCCTCCCCATATCTACTCTGTTGCCAAGCCCTGACAATTATACCTTTATAACATCTCTTATATATGACCCCTCCTCTTTTCTGACACTTCCACCAGCCTGATGCAGACCCGCATCACCTTACAAATGGAATATTGCTGTAGCTCTCTAATTGGTCCAGTTCATCCTCCACTCAGCTGTCAAAGTGATCTTTCAAAAGCCCAGGTCTGACCATGCCTTTCTCCTGCTCAGTAGGTGACTCCATAACACTCCCAAGATCAAATAAAAAATCCTCTGTTTGGTATTCAAAGTCCTTCATAAATTGTCCCCCTCCCACGTCTCTAGTTTTCTTACACTTACCCCCAGGTACTTTTTGATTCAGTGACACTAACCTCCTTGCTGTTCTACAAACAAGCTGTTCTAACTCTGGGCATTTTCTCTGCCCATCCCCCTTGCATCTTGTACTTTTTCCTATTCTCCTCCTGGCCCCCTCTTTACAAAGACAAAGGTTGAGGGGGAAAAAGAAATGTGTTCAATAATGGCAATCTCTATTCATCCCTTTATAATTAATCCCTCTAAAGTTGCTTGTGACTGTTCCCTTCCCAAGTCTATTCTCTCTCTTTCACTCTCCTCCCCTTTCCATTTCCCTGCCAGTTTCCCCATTAACAGTAATAGGTTTCTATACCAAACTCTGTGTGTGTACGCATCTGTGCGTGTGTGTGTGTATGTTCATTCCTCCTCTATCTGGTCCAGATAAAAGTGAAAGTCATGTAATGGTCACTCCTTCTATGCCTTCTTTCATATTTACATATTCTTTCTCTTTCATCTCATTTACTCATTTAGAGTAAGTACCCTTTATTCCTCCTTTCTTGCCCTAGAATGTTTCTTTTTTTCTCCTTTTTTTCTCTCTTATAACCAACAATATAAAGTAAACCTACATCATGTTCATCTTATTTCTCTCTGTGACCCATAAAGACATTAGAATTATCAAGGTACACTTCCTTTCTCCCATATTAGAATATAAGCACTTTATCATCATTTAGTCCACTCCAATTGCTCAAATATATTTACCTTTCTAGACTTCTCTTGCATTCCCAGCTGTAGTATTTTCATCAGTAATGCTTAAAAATCCTTTGTGCTATGAAAAATCCATTTTCCCCTGTAAAATTATACTTAGTTTTTCACAGTAAGTTATTCTTGGTCGTAAGTTTTTGTCTTTTGAAAAATCATGTTGTAGGATCTATTCTCTTCCACTTTAGTAGCTGACAGATCTTGTGCAATACCAACTATGTATAGTTCCTTGTTACTTAGATTAATTCTTTCTAGCTTCCTCTAGTACTTTTTCTTTGATGTGGAAATCGCATATTTGGGATATAACATTACTGAAAGTTTGCATTTGATAGTTTCTATTGAATTATTTCTATTTTGACTTTTGCCTTTTGGTTTTAATAGATCTGGGCAGTATCTTTTTATGATTTCTTGAAATATAGTGCCCATTTTTTTTGTTTAGCCATTGTATTCAGGAACTCTGATGATTCCTAAATTATCTATCCTCAATGTTTTTCAAATCAGTTTTTTCACTAATATGTACTTTTTTTTCAATCTTTTGATTTTGTTCTAAAGTGTCTTAATGTCTCATGGAGTCATTGAGTTCTGTTCTATTCAGTTTTTAAGGGGTCCACTCTTTGGCCAATATTACACTTTCAGTTTCATTCTTCTTCTAGTTTTCTTTTTTCTCTAGAGCTCTAATTTCATGGATAGTTTCTTTTTAGTTTCTTATTTTATTTCTTCCAGCCATTCTTGTAGTCTTCATGGCCAAACTTTTTTTTTATAGTTGTTATGAAGTTATTCTCTTCTTCTGAATTTACCTTTTGGGCCTATTTTACCCCATAATCATTATCTTTGGTATCTTCTTTTTATGAGTAAACTTTATTTATATTTTCAAGTTCAGTTGCGTTGGGATTTTATATCCTGTACCTATTCACCTAACATGGAGGTCTCTGGATCCCCTACCACAGACATGGGTGTAGCCTCCTTTGATTGGTTGTCTGTATCTTTAAAACTGGCAAGACTAAGTCAGTCCCTCTCTTCTGACTGCTCTTTTTTTAGCCACTCTCATCTGCTATGTCTAGAGAGTGAAGATCCCAGTTCACCCACACAGTAAGTGCAATGAACTGAACTGAAAGGAAGACTTCCTTCCCCTTCTTCCTCTTTTACTCCAGCTCCAAGAAATGGGCCTGGGAATGTTTATTGCTGCTCTGTATTGTTTGTCCTACTTAGTTTCAGGTGCTGGAGGTGATCCGCAAGGGACCCAGGACTTTGAGCTATGGTGACCTTGAAGCCTGTCGTCTCAGGGTCCCTAGGACTAAAGCCTGAGGGAGCATTTTGGATTCAAAACTGGGAATGGGCTCTTTAGGATCTGAGCTACATTATGAATGTAATCCCTTCCCCTCCCCAGAGACTGAGGTGGTGCAAATAGGGTCAGGAGGATTAGATTTCTGATGTGTTAGGAAAACAAGTATTTTTTTTGTTATTATACCTTTTGAAGTAAATATTTCTATGTAAAAGCTAATTTATCAGTGGCTAAATGGAACTGGGTCACAAGGGACCTACACCCCTACACTTGGGGGAATACCATTAGTGGGGAATGAAGCAATTTTCAGAGAGCCTAGACACTCTTTGATACTTTAAGAATACCAGAAAACCCCACAGGAGGAGTAAAAATCTAACCTGCCTGACCCTCCAAGCAATGGGGACCACCATACCAGTGTTTTGTGTGGGGGCCCAAGTTTAGTCCTAGTTCCAAGTCCAAACCCCCACCTCAGGTTCCAGTCCCAAGCACCCTGGCTGCTCAGGGCTTCCATTCTGGGCTGGCTGGCTGCACCATTCTGCCTGCAATCCTGGTTGCAAGGTCACCATGGCTCAAAATCCCAACTCCTACAAGGATCACCTCTAGCACCTGAAGCTAAGGAGGACAAACAACATAGAACAGAAATAGGCACACTCCAGGCCGGTTTCTTAGATCCAAGATAAAACAAGGAGCAAGGGAAGAAAGTCCTTCCCTTCCTACCTATTCAGTTCATGACACCCACTTTGTGGTTGAACTGGAATCTTCACCCTTTGGATACAACAAATAAGAGTGGCCAAAAAGAGAGTAGTTGAAAGAGTTACCAATTCAGTCTCACTAGTTTTAAAGACACAAGACATCAATTAAAGGAGGTTACCCATACACCACTGGTAGGGGACCCAGAAGTCTCTATGTTAGGCAATCTAGATATGCTCCAAAAGCCCCCCAGACAAGCCCAGGTTACAGTTGTTACATAGCGTTCTCATGTTCTTACTGTTTTGTTATCTTTTGATTGTGTTTAATTAATTTTCCTTCTGCATCTACCATTTTGTTCTCCCATTCTGTCTTTCTTTGTTTCAGAGAATTTGCTTTTATGGATAGCGTCTGTCTTTTATTCTAAATTCTCTGCCCTCTTGTTAGACTTACTGATTTCTTCCTTAAGAGCCTCTTTTATAATTTTACTTAATTCTTTGCTCCAGGTATTCTTTAGGTTTCTTGAGTTGTTCCTGTGTCATTTCCAGGTGCTTTGTACAACTCTGTAATATCTTCACCTTCCTCAAATGATATTAACTCAATTTCCTTTGTTGTGAAATATTTGAGAAGTCTTTTAGAAAGGTTTGTTCATTTCTTTCTCATATAACAATTATCTGTTTGATTTCTTGATGCTGAAAGTTCTAAAATTTTTTGGTCTCAGAACCCCTTTATACTCTTAAAAATTACTGAGAACTCCCCTAAAGATCTTTTGTTTACATGGGTTATCTTTATCAATATTTATTGTATTAGAAATTTAAATATCTCAGTATTATTATGAAAACAGTTTTGACATCTAGGACCCCTTGAAAGTGTCTTGGGGATCTCTAGGGGACCCCAGATCACATTCTGAGAAAGACTACCTTATGCTCTCCTAAATGTAAATGTTCTTCTTGCCTTCAATCCTTTTATTTCTATAGCTCCATCACTATTCTCTCCCCAGGCTCATGCTGTCTGACTGCTATAAGGAGACTGAGATGTCACTGTAGTTGAACTTACTCTCTGCCTTTCTCTGTCCAACTTGTGTCTAGCCTACCTTTGCAGGTTGGTGGATAAAAAGTTGGTAATGGTCCCTAGGACTCTGCTAGGAGAAAACTGAAAAGCCTTTGCAAACATGTCTTCTCCCTACCTTTTATTCCTCCTGCTGACTGCCTGCTTCCTTCTATGTAACACTGTCCTACACTTCCAAGCTCTTCTCTCCTTCATAATCTCTGACCCCTCCTACCAGGATCTACATTCCGCTAGAGAAGGTTCTTTACTTTCCTCTCAATCATTAGGGCTGGTGTGAATAATGCGCCTTATTATCCAAGGATCACAATCCCCTGGGATACTTTAAAGTGGTTAGCTGCAAATGTCTCCCTAAAATTGAGATCTTAAAGATGATTTTGGGCTGTCCTGGGCCAGTGCCACCATGAGTCATGGAAAGTGCCAGGGGCAATGGTGATTTTTTTTTCTGTAAGAATTACCTTGCAATGGGTTCTTTCAATTTTCTCTCATTCTCACTGTCAAATTTGCTCCCTTTGAGGTTGCTCCATTATGGCTTACTTGAGAGGAGAGGGAGGGAACTTTACCTTAGGTAAAAGGTAAAGTTGTCACTTTCCCATCTTCCCAGGATCCTCTGATACTTCAACTGAAAGAAATTCACTTACAACTTTTTAGAATCACATCCTATTGCCTTAAAGTATAATACATCCATATGGTACTTTCTATCCCCTTCAAGTAAAAGATAAATTGTCTTCTGTATCATGAGAGGTTAAACTAAAGAAAGTAGCATATGAAGAAGTACATAATGTCTAACAGACATAGAAATTAAGCAATATTCTACTTTCATAGAATTTGGTGATGGAAGAAACCTTAGAGATATTCTAATCCCAATCTCCTCAGTTTACAGATGAGGAAACTAAGGTTGACCAAGAAGGTAATTGATCCCAGGTTGGAAAGTAAATAGAAAGAGCCAAGATTCAAATTCAGGTCCTTCCCCAGATCCAGTGCTCTTCCCAATATGCTACCAGGATTCCCAATTTAAAACATCACAACGGGGAGCTGTAGAAACTACCTAACAGATCCAGATCACAGAAATAGATAGAGAGGGAAAGGAATAAGCATTTATTAATTGCCTACTATATTCCAGGCACTGTGTTAAGTGCTTTTCAAATACTATTTCATTTGATCCTCACAACAACCCTGGGAAGTAGGTATGCTATTATTATCTCCATTTTACAGTTGAGGAAAATGAGGCACACAGATCATAAATGACTTGTCACACAGCTAGTAAACTATAAATAAGGTGCATAAAAAGGAGAAATGATTTTCAAGCTTGAGACACCATCCAAGATGTCCACGGGAGCAGCCTAGACATAGAGCATTTTTGCTGTCCTTTTCTGTCTGAAAGCTAAATTGTTCCCCCAAAATCATAGATTTGGAATTGGAAGAGACTTGATGGTTCATCTATTTGACATCTCATTTTATAGTGAAGGACACTGAAATTCAATAAGGTTAGAAGACATGATCAAGGTCTCAAAGGTAGTCAATGGTGGAGCCAAGGTTTGAACCCAGCTACTCTGACCTTGCCCCTTCTAACAATAGAGAAGACAAAAGGAAAACAGTGATGAATACATGAATGCCAGGTAAAGAACTGTCTTTGAATGTGGCAGCTTGAGTTTTACTTACTTACAGTTTCCTTATTTCTGTGTCACAAGCCAAATGGATGCACCCTTTCAAACACTATTGGATTAAGAAGCCTCAGAGTTCTTCTGTAGGTGAGAAGATCATTAGGCCCTCTATGATGCACCAGAAGGCACAGCACCGGTTTTTGTATGATAAGGAGTTGGCCTGCATTGTACTCCAAATGGAATACATTGAAGACGTCCTCATCCTTCTCATTCTGCCGGATGAAGGGAAAACGAGACAAGTGGAAGATTCTCTGAAGCCAGAGACCCTGAAGAAATGGAACAAATTACTATTGCCCAGGTAAATGGGGTATCTGGATTTGGAAGGGCCTATTGAGGTATCTTTTTTTCATTAATTTATCTATTTTTAGTTTTCAACATTCATTTCCACAAGATTTTGAGTTTTTGAATTCCAAATTTTCCCCCCATCTTGTCCCTCCCCCCACACCAAGATGGCATGTATTCTGAATACTCCTTCCCCTAATCTGCCCTCCCTTCTATCTCTCCCCCCGCTTCTCTTATCCTCTTCCCCTTCAATTTTCCTGTAGGGCAGGATAGATTTCTATGCCCATTTCCTGCATATCTTATTTCCCAGTTGCATGTGAAAACAATTTTTTTAACATTTGTGTTTAAAACTTTGGGTTCCAAATTTTCTCCCTTCCTCCCTCCCCACCCACCCTCATTGAGAAGGCAAGCACCTCAATATAGATTATACATGTGTCATCATGCAAAACACTTCCATAGTAGTCATGTTGTGAAAAACTAAGTATATTTCCCTTAATCCTATCCTGCCCCCCATTTATTCTATTCTCTCTTTTGACCCTGTCCCTCCTTAGAAGTGTTTGCTTCTGATTACTCCCTCTCCCACCTATTGAGGTATATTAGCTGGTAGCTAAGGATACAGGGCATATGGGAAAGTTTGTTTCCCTACTGATTGTAACTTTCCCCAGTTACACAGTCTATTGAAAGAGGAAATAGCAGTTCTGTTTTGTTCTTGTTCACTTATATCTGACTCTTTGTAACCCTGTGGATCATAGTCTCCATGGTGTTTTCTTGGCAAAGATATTGGGGTGGTTTGCCATTTCCTCCTCTAGTGGACTAAGGCAAACAGGTTAAGTGATTTGTCCAGGGTCACACAGCTAGTAAGTGTCTGAGGCTGCACTTGGACTCAGGTCTTCCTGCTCCAGGCCCAGTACTCTATCCACTGTGTCATCTAGCTGCAGCTCTGTTAGCCAGTCATTTAAGCAAAGGAAAACTATCTCTGGTAAATCACTTTCACAGGCAGATATCCAACCACCACTGAAGTTCTCTTTGTTTAATTACACTTTCTGAAATTATGAATTAAAAGACTGACACTAAGCAAAGCACAACTTTCCAAATAAAAGTACAAATAAAATAAGATTGTCTCACCTGCTCCCTCCTTTCTCTCTGCCTGGGAATTTCAGCCTTCCCTTTCAATCTTATGCAAAAACTGGTCAAGTCAACATCTTCTCTGATACTTATCTCCTCTCCTCTCAATTTAGCATCTACAATTCACAGAACCACAGAATTTTAGAGAGGGGAATGACCTCAGAGATCTGGTATTTACAGAGCTCTTGGGGGTTTACAAAGTGGTTTATGATCCCTCCAAGAGCTCTGTGAAGTATTGCTGTTATTCTCCCCATTTTATAGAGGAAAAAACTGAATCTTGGAGAGTTTCAGTGACTTGGCCATGTCTGGAATAGGATTTGAACACGTCTTCTGACGCCAAGTCCAACATTCAAACCACTATACCACCTCCCTGTCTCAGTAAAGAAATTTTAGAAATCATTCTTTGGCCCTGGACAAATGTGTGAAGTTGGACCCTTGAGTTCCCCAGACAGAGGTGAAATTAGCTCAGAAAGGCAAGATAGGCAGCTGCCTAGGGTAGAACATGGTGGGGCACAGGAGCATCAGAAGGGAGCATCATGATTAAATATGCCTTTTAAAAAAATATATGGATGTTGCTGCTGCCAGAAAAAATCTCATTGTATGGTACTTAGAGTATTTTATGGTACCTTAGGTATTTTATTTTCAGGTGTTACATCACAACTATTCTAGTGAAGACTTGGATCCCCTAGTGGACAATGACACGTAAAAAGAGTCATTTTCAAACCTTTTCTATAGATCTCAAAGCCTTAACTGGGGCCCATTCTCAGCCTTTTTCTGGCCTATTTTTCCTAAGTAGGGGCCCTTCTCCACAGCACAGGTGTCGGGTTCACATACATACTATGACAAGGCAGTGAAGTAAGGTTTTGTGGAGGAAAGGGATAAAGAAGAAATCCCTGTTAATTTCACCTGAGTGTCTGTTCTGGGCAGCTAGGTGGCACAGGGGATAGAGGTCTGGGTCTAGGATCAGGAAGACCTGAGTTCAAATTTGACCTCAGACACTTATTAGCTGTGTGACCCTGGGCAAGTCATTTAACCTCTGATTGCCTCAGTTTCCTCAACTGTAAAACTAGGATAATAATACCACCTAATTTACAGAGTTGTTCTAAGGATCAAATGATTTGTGAAAAAGTGCTCTTGGCACAGTGCCTGACATGTAGTAAAATTGTATAAATTGTATTGTAGAAATCATATAAATGCTCACTACCTTCCTTTCCCTTCCCTTCCCCTATTCTAAAAGGCTCAGTTATAGGATTCTGAGGGAGGCTTATGTTATTTCAAGAAGGGATATGTAGGTTGTAGAAGGTTCCTGGCTAGTTACTCCCTTTTGGCTGGACCCCACCCTCAATTGGATGGCACCCCTCTTTCCCAACGCTTCACTAAAAGTGTCACTTTCAAAAATCATCTCCCTTAGCTCAAGAGAGGAAGGGGGAAGGGTGGGAGGAAATGGAGAAGAAAGGGAAGAACAGGACTGGAACAATATGACTAATCAAACAGGACTTGTTTCTTTGTCTTTCTCCTTTTTATTTATGAAGTCTACTAAATTTACATCTGCCAAAGTTTTCAATTTCTGGGGCATACAGCCTGGAAAAAATACTTCCCAAAATGGGTTTTTCCAGCATATTCACTCCAGAAGTCAATCTATCCAACATCACTGAACAACCACACATGGCAATCTCAAAGGTAAGGTAGTAAATGTGAGTAGTCTCTTCTTTCCTTTAATCTTTGAAATGAAAGACTGGCTCTCCTCTATCATATTCTCCTAATTGGACTCTGTGCCCTCATACTATAGCCATGGTGGTTCCCATTGTTCTTCTCAACAACACTAAATAAAATACTATCTACAAGTTCCGTCACTTTTGTTTCTTGAATTCTCTCCTCTTGCGGAATCCCAAAACCACTTACTTTTGTTGTAATATCCTGGAGGAGACCAACAGGAATTTCTAATCTTCACTTTGGATTTGGTGTTTAGATAACAAAACTTTGTTCCAAAATTTACTTTCTGCCCATATGGCCTTAGGAAAGTCACTTCTGTTCTCTGGACCTCAGTTTCCCCAACTGTAAAATAAAAGGATAAGATCTTTAAGGTCTCTTTCAGCTCTGAGGTCTATGACCTATGCCATTAATTCAGCTATTCTCTAGTCATTCATAGAATCATAACCCTTTCAGAAGGGAAGTAATCTTAGAAAGCAAGATAATACAACACCTTCATTTTACAGATGAGGAAACTGAGGTTAAGAACATTTGCCCAGTTCACATTGCTATTAAATGTCAGAACTGAGATTTGGCCCCATAACTTCAAACTCCAAGTCTAGTCCTCTTTTCATCAGGCCATGCTGCCTCATTTATTTGTGCTTTATTCCTTCTAGAAAGGTTGAGTAGTCTATAGCAATTAAAATTTTAAATGTAATTCAAGAATTCAGTTCAACCAACATTTGTTGATCATCTTTTATTTTATTTTTTAAACTCATTTTGTTTTATTTTCAATTCTAAATTCTCCCTCTCTCCCTTCCCCCTCCCTCACTCATTGAGAAGATAAGAAACATAAAACCCATTACAAACATGTATAGACACATTGAACATCCATGAAATCACAGTGGTCTTTTCTAGGGCCAAGGGAAGAGACAGTTTCCAATTTACCCTCTAAAAACTATGTTGAGAAATTATCTTGTCAGAGAAGTTGGATTTTAGTTCTAATCAAGTTAATTTTTTTTAGTGAAAGAGACCTTTGAGGTCATCCAGTCCAACTCCCTAATTATAGAGATGAAGAAATTAGTTTACACATAGAAGTGAGGTGACTTGCCCAAGGTAACCCAGCTAGTGTCAGAGGTAAGGTTCAAACCTAAAGCCCAGACCAGGGGTGGAGAACCTGTGGCCTGGAGACCACATGTGGCCCTCTAGGTCCTCAAATGTGGCCCTTTGCCTGAATCCAAACTTCACAGAACAAATCCCCTTAATAAAAGGAGTGGTTCTATAAAACTTGGACTCAGTCAAAAGACTGCACCCAAGGACCTACGCCACATGTGGCCTTGAGGCCATAGGTTCCCACCCTTGGCCCAGACCATTTTCCGCTCCATCCTGACTGATCCAGGGCTATTAACTCTAAACTATGCTATCTCAAGAATCTGTCTTTGAACATTGAGCTTTAGATACAGAATTCTTGGGGAATATTCCTCGACATAACTAAAGAATTGTAGACCTGGGAAGAATCTCAAAGTTGTCTAACACAAACACCATCCAAAAACATGAACCCTGATTACAATATCCTCAAACCAATGATTTCTGAGGGCTCTGCTCAGAAACCTCCTAGGTCAAGGAAGACTGAATAAATGGGCAGAGCTCCAGTATTAATTTATATCTAGGATTGGTTACGTGCAAGAGGTCAATGACAGCTTAGCTACTTAATGACAAGTGACCCTGTCCCATAGAACAAAGCAGGTGTAACAGTACAGTAGAGGATAGAAAGGCAGACACTAGAGATAATTCTCAGTTGGACCTGGTCTGAAAACTGGTTCTCTTCCTTTATGAATTATAGGACGTAAAGCTGAGAAGGAACTTTGATTATTATCTTCTCACTTTAAAAATAAGGAGACCAAGGCTCATTGGTTAAATGACTTACCCAAGGACACACTTCCCAAGTAGTATGCAGCAGAATTAGGGTTCGTAACCAGGTCCTCTAACTCTAAATATAATCTTCTTTCTCCTATAACATCCTGCTTCGAGGACTTGGAAAAACAAAATCAGACTTCCCTGCTATATTTCCAAAAATAAAAAATAGCCAGGCTGCTCCTAGAATAATAAAAAAAAAAAGATGTCAATATCACTCTCATTTAATGAAGACCCATAGACGTCAAGTATCCATTTCTTTCCTTGTCTGTATGTACTATATCCATAATGAAATCCGTGCCCTACTGAGATAATTAGGACATTGTGTCTATCTGAGATCCACCCAATTCTTCTGACACTGCTTTTATCTACCTTCTCAACTATTATTTCCCTGAAGTCCAGGACAATCTAAACCTTGTATCTCCCATGGCCGTTGGCAAGGTTTTACGGACACAGTAGGCACTTGATGAATGTTTCTTCTTATCGCGATCCTAATATTTGCAGGACAATGTAATATAAAGACAGTTGGACTGGAAGATAGGAAACTTCTAAGTCCAAGTCCTCATTTGGGCCTTGGTTTCCTCATCCATAAAATGAGAAAATTGGACTAAAAAAATCTCCAAAGAATCTTCCAGCTCTAAGTCCTCCTATCATTTTAGTCCTCCTATCATGACTTTATATCATTCCACAGGCCAAGAATTTAATTTTTTTCTCCTATATCCCATTTCCTCCAACCTGTAGTTGCTACATCAAGTTACAGTGGACATGAATGAGAAAGGCACCAAGGCTGCAGCCACCTCCACCTTCCTATCCCAGCCCGAGACCCTGAGCCAAGCATCCCCACTGACTGTTCATTTTGACAGGCCCTTCCTGCTGCTGATTTGGGAAGTGTCTGCCCAGAGTTTGCTTTTCCTTGGAAAAATTATAACCCCAACTGCAAGTTAACTTTGGTAAGAGAATGGGAGCCATTTTCAGAAAAGTTGCTGGGTTTTTTGTTTTGGTTTTTTTTTTTCATCTCTGGTTTTCTTGCATGATGGAGGCAGCAGTGAAATATCTCAATAGTGAATAGTATCAACAACAGTAGTAATAAAAATTATTTGGATGTTTTATGGACATAAAGTATATCTTCTTGTGGTCTGATGGCCATGTACACTGTTTATGCCCCTTCCTCTGCCCATCCTAGAACCACTCACTTTATAATTTCTCATTCATTCATTCCTCCATGCTCCTACAACAGTGACTGCCTTGTAATTCTTGTTGATTGATTGATCAGCCATTATTATAAGATCATAAATATAAAACTAAAAGATGCCTTAAAACCACCTAGTGATGGAATCATAGCTTTTGAGAGTTGGAACGGACCTCCATGGCCATCTATTCCAACCCACACCCAAAAAGGAATGCCCACTATAAAATCTTCCTCTTTGCAAATTCCATTCACTGTTTCTGATTTTGCCCCAGGGGGCCAAACAAAAAGAAATAAAATCTTTCCTCTACATGACAGCCATTCAAATACTTGGAGACAGCTATCATATCCTCCCTCCCAGTCTTCTCTTCTACAGACTTTTTCTACATGCCCAGATCCTTCAATACAGTTAGTCAGCTAATCAAAAAGCATTTATTAAGCTCCTAATATGTGCCAGCATTGTGCTAAGCACTGGTGATACAAACAAAGGCAAAATAAATTCTCTGTTCTTGATGAGTTTACATGCAAACAACTATGTATATGCAAGATAGTTTGGAGATAATCAAGAAGGCATTAGCATTAAGGAGGATCAGGAAAGGCTTCAGGTACAAGGTGTGGGTTTTAGTTGGGTGTAGAGAGAAGCCACAGAAGCCAAGAGGCAAAGATGAGGAAGGAGAGAATTCCAGGAATGGGGGACAGCTCACAAAAATGCACAGAGTTGGAAGATGTGCTATCTTCTTCAAGGAACAGTACGGAGGCTAGTGTCATTGGACTGCTGAGTATATGGGCATGAGTCAAGCGTAAGAAGATTGGAAAGGTGGGGGGAGAGCAAAACAAGTTATGAAGAACTTTCAGTGCCAAACAGAGGGTTTTATATTTGATCCTAGGAGTGATAGGGATTACCTGAAGCTTATTAATGGGAGGAAGGAACGTGATCAGACCTGCTTTTTTGGAAGATCAATTTAACAGCTAAGTAGAGGATAGACTGGAATATGAAGAGACTTGAAACAAGGAGACCAGACAGAGGACTATTATTATAGTCAGGCATGAGGTGACGAGGGCTTGCATGAGTGTGATGGCAGGGTCAAAGGAGAGAAAGAAAACACGTAGGAAAGACGTTTTGAATGCAAAATTGACAAGACTGGGCAAACATTCCAGAAAGCACAGTAGAAAAGGTTGGTAGCTATAGAGTGGCACACAGGGGAGATCTTGAAGAAAATGGGAATAAGGAAGTTGGCAGTGGTGGACAGAGAATAAGTTCAATACTAACAGCTAGACATTAGAGTCACTGGGATGGGGAGGTTATAACCGGTTGAGAGTTTGTTAATCATTGAGGAATAAGCTCAAATAGGTTATGTCAATAGACTCAAGGTCCTCCACTGTCCTGGTTGCTCTCTTCTGGGTACTCTCTAATTTGTCAATGCCCTTCTTAAACTGTGGTGCCCAGAGCTGAATAGAGTCAGCATAGAGCGCAATGGGACTATAACCTCCCTATTCCTGGAAGATAGAGCAGCTAGGTGTTGCCATAGTGCACAGAGCACCAGGCCTAGAGTCAGGAAGATTCATCTTCCTAAGTTCAAATCTGGCTTCAGACACTTACTAGCTGTGTGACCCTGGGTAAGTCATTTGACCCTGTTTGTCTGTTTCCTCAATCTATAAAATGAGCTGAAGAAAGAAATGGCAAACCACTTTGCCAAGAAAACCCTAAATGGGGTCATGAAGAGTTGGATACATCTGAAAAATGACTGAACAACCAACAAAATTTCCTGGAAACTATGCCCCACTTAATGAAGCGCAAGGTCAAATTAGTTGTGTTGGCAGCCACATCATGCTTCTGACTCATTGAGTTTGCAGTCCACTAAAACTTCCAGATATTTTCCAGAATAACTACCATATAACCATGACTTCCCCTAATAATTGTGAAATTGATTTTTTTATACCTCAACTTCATCTTTATATTTATCTCTGCAGAATTTCATCTTATTAAATTAAGCCCAATGTTCTACCTTCTCAAGACCCTTTTTGTGGGCAGAAACTATTTTTATCTTTCTTTGTATCCAGGACACTTAGGCCACACCTGGTGCTTGGTAGACACTTAATAATTGTGTTTTAATTGATTTGTGGATTGATTGAGATCATGACTCTGCCATCCACTATGTTAAATCTCCCTCCTATATTTGTGGCATCTATAAATATTATAAACACCCATATATCTATAAATACCATCTATACCTTTATTCAATTCAATGATAAAAAATGTTAAATAGCACAAAGCTAAGCACAAATTCCCAGGTCTAGCTCCCTCATTTTACAGGTGAGGAAACTGAAGTTCATAGAGGTTAGGTAACTTGCCCATAATTACACAGGTAGTAAGTGGCAAAAGCCAGGATACTCATGAGAACCCAAACACTTTGAATCCAAATGCAACCCTTTCCACAGCTACCTTATCTGTCTACCCAGTCTTAGAGAGATCTTCACTAAAGTCCTTCTCCTTTGCTTTCCTCATATCATGGAAGGGGATCCTGGAATCTTGGAAATGGTACCAACTGGAGTGCAATATTTTAACCCAAATGAGAAGATTAAAAGTATAAGCCAGTTATAGACTGTCTGCCTATAAGGACCAGTCAATAGATCAAAAATATTTATTAAGTGTCTACTACCTCCAGGCACTATGTTTAGAAATCAGGATACAAATACAAATAATGAAACAATCCTGGGGCAGCACCAGCCCTGGAGTCAGGAGGACCTGAGTTCAAATCCAGCCTCAGACACATAACACTCACTAGCTGTGTGACCCTGGGCAAGTCACTTAACCCTGATTGCCTTGCAAGAAAGAAAGAAAAAAACAAACAACTCTACATTCAAAGATAATTGCATTCTATCAGGGGATAAAACATATACATATTTAAGTATATACTGAATAAATACAAAAAGAACAAGTACTAAATAAATTGTTGTTGTCCAGTCATATCTGACTCTTCATGACCCCATTTGGGGTTTTCTTGGAGTGGTTTGCCATTTCCTTCTCCAACTCATTTTATGGATGAGGAAACTGAAGCAAACATGATTAAGTGACTTGCCTAGAGTCACACAGCCATTAAGTATCTGAGGCTGGATTTGAACTCAAGTCTTCCTAACTCCAGGCTCAGCACTATAACCACTGAGCCACCTCACTGCCTTCACAAAAATAAATGTAAGCAGTCAAAAATGAGGTTGTTCAGGAAGGAAGGAATCAGAGGCAGGGGGTTGAGGAAAGGCTTCATGCAGAAGATGGTGCTTAAGCTGAATCTTAAAGGGAGACAGGGAGTCTATGAGGCTTAAGGGAGGAAGGAGTACATTCTAGGAGTGAGGAATGGGCAGTGAAAAGGTACAGAGAAAAGAGATAGAGGAACAGAGAAAAGATAAGCTTGGCTGGATTGTAAAGTGTGGGAAAAGTATTTTATTTTGAGTCCAGGAAGAGAAGCTGGGGCCAGGTTGTGAAGGGCTTTTAAAGCTAAACAGATGAGATTTTCTGGTTTACCAATGGCTTTTTCTACTACAAGAGAAGCACATGCAACTGGACTTTGTTCGTTGCTGTTGTTCGCTCGTTTTTTCAGTCATGTCCAACTTTTTATGACCCCATTTGAGGATTTCTTGGAAAAGATACTAGAGTGGTTTGTAGTGGTGAAAGAGCCCTGGGGGATGGGGGGTTGGAGAGAGATGATCTTTATCTTCATTGATTCCTGAGAAGTCTTTCCTGGGTCTTTGCTCAGTGACTTAAACCATGGAGAAAAGTAGGCTACACAGTCAAAGGCTCTCCCTTTGGGGGCAAGTCCAATGGAAGAACTTTTCCTGTGCCTCCCACCATATACAGCTGTTTCTGGGGCATGTTAGCACCCACCAGAGGTATCATACACCTTTGGCCAAATTTAGTAACTAAATTGATGGCCTTACAAGAATGGCTTAGATTGGGGAGTGGCTCCATCAACACTCTGGACACAAGGGCCATGATGCCATTTGGTTCTGGATGTAGAAGCATATGTTCTCCCTAAGCACAAGGCAGCTATGATGTTCCTCATAGCAGTCAAAGCACTGACCTCTGAAGGACTAGTGAGGCACGCTTGCATGCTGTACCTGACCTACCCCTGGCAAATTTATTATATTGCTCTTTTCCCTCACCTCATGGCAAGAGGTTTACCCTTGATGCAGTTGACAGCTATGGGGGAATGACGCCGCTGCACCAGTCAAGTCTGCCAGCGTGGTAGCCACTATCAAAGCTCTCACAGAGGAAATCCTCCTTCCTTAAGGACCCATCTTTCATCATTGCCCCTGATCAGATCATCTTGCCTACATTATGAGGAAGGTCCGAGATTGGATTTACCACCAACAAATCTGCTTATTTCTTTCACTTCATATACCATACTCTGACAGCTAGCCTTGTTGAACACCATAACAGGTTCCTAAAATAACAGCGTTGTCAGCATGTTTGGCTGTCCTACCTCCTAGAAACTGTGCCTTCAACAAATTAATACCTAGCAACAGAAAAGATTCTCCATTCCAATGATTTCTCAGTTCCAGCTTGTAGGAAGATCTACCTAATAAGAATGGACCACTTGTAAACATAGTTCCAGTTGAGTTTTTTTAGGTCCTTAATTGTTCCATTGCCTGCATGGAGTCACCTGGGTGTCAAGATTTCTGCTCCTTCAGGTGGTTTCATGTACCCTTAGGAAATAGTTCAGTTACTCTCCAATTGATAGGTCTCATTTCCCATAAGATAGTTTAGACAACTACTTCCCACAGAGAATTCGGGGGCTCCCTTGAAAGAGTAGGTTTTGGTGAGCAGGACAAGGAATACTGAGTGAATGGGGAGAGTTTCAGTATCAAACTTATATCTAGGACTGGGTTATATAAAAGAGGCTAACGACAGCCTTACCTAATTTATGACAAGTGACCCTGTTCCATAGAACAAAGCAGGGTATAACAGCACAGCAGAGGATAGGAAGGTAGACCCTAGAGATAATTCTCAGTATGACCACACTTGAAAGCTGGTCCTCTTCCCTGATGCTTCTGGTGCTGCTCCTGCTCATTATCTTCACCTAACACCAGGTGACCCACTGCAAAATGCAAAGATTTAGTATCATTCACAAGATTGTTGAGATCTGGGACTATGTCCTTTGGAAAGGGCAAGGCAAACCCTACAATTTCTAGTCTTCACTGTTTTCTACTTTGGGTAACTCTTTCAGGGAGGCATTAAACATTTTGCTTTTGTTTTGTTTTTGCTATATTTGAAGTTTATGGATTTTTTCCTCCTTTTTCCTCCAGCACTGCCTATGCCAGGCTCCTTGCATCTCTAAGATTAGGGTTATGCAATAACAATCCGATAGCCATTTATATGGTAGAAGGTCTTCCAAAACAGTGGAATCAAACTCAAGTAGAAACAAATACCCATGGGCCACATATTGACTTAGAAAACCACAAATTAACATTACATTGTATTTTTT
The DNA here is from genome assembly GCF_900497805.2 of Vombatus ursinus. Taxonomy (NCBI): domain Eukaryota; kingdom Metazoa; phylum Chordata; class Mammalia; order Diprotodontia; family Vombatidae; genus Vombatus; species Vombatus ursinus. The sequence goes on from NW_020951350.1 coordinate 2,166,176, forward strand.
ATTTTTTTAAACATTTCCCAATTACATTTTAATCTGGTTTGGGCTGTACACAGGAGTTCCATAACATGCTTACGGTCCGTGGGCTGAGTTATGCACTTCTGTCCTTAAAGACCTTTAGGACCTTACTACCAAAGGGTGAGATGTGACAAGAACAATATTTACTAGCATTCCACCTCCACCCTCAAACTACATCAGGTATTTTTTAAGATATTTCTTTCCCTAAAAGGCAAGGAAGCTATCTTGAGGGTTTAATTGGCCCAGGGAGCTAAGATTCAAGTTTTCAAAGCCTTATGAGATAATTGGGAGAGAACTGGGAGTTCCTGGTGAATAGCTTCAATTTCTTCAGTAAAGTAAGAATTGAAGTCCTCAGGTACGGGCAAAGGGAGGGGGAGATGTGAAAAGCTTAAGGGGAAAAGATAAGGCTTAGAATAGCTTCTGTGGAGAGTTAGATAGGAAATCAATTATGGGAAGAAAGAAGGATTACATGTCTGCAGTAAAGGCCCAGTTGAAGTTGGAGTGTATAAATTTGTAGTGTATCCATTCAGCATTGTTGTGTGACTTCCATCAACTCCATTCGGAAGTATATGAGTTAGGAGTAGAGGACGCAAATGGTGCTAGTGATTCAGGACCAGAATTTATCAAGGGAAAGGGAGCTAAGAGATTTGAGAGCAGAAGACACTTTGGAGTTCAACTGGTTAACTTCAATATCTAAATTTGGGAGGAAAGTCAAAGCAGCTGTAACTACCAAAGGAAGTACTGAGAGGTGGAGCAAGTGGAGGTCACAATGAGGGTGAGAACAGGTTAGGAAGGGTGAAGCCCAGGGAGAGATGAAATGATGAAAGATTCTAGTCACACAGATGAGTATCAGATTTTCTTATTAAGCGTGATAGATGATTAATTGGACCCCTATTTTAGTCTATTTGATCAGTTTGATATGATTCTATAGGGATAGTGATTATAAGTTCTGTATATTTGGCCCCAGTGCTATGAATTTGCTTAATCATAGGAAGCTAACTAATGGACCTCCACCTTTGTTTTTCTTTGTTATGGTGACCAAGCCCAGTGTGGTGCGGTGACTCAATTACCTGGAAAGTCCTCCAGCTATATTTATTGCCTCTCTGTCCCTTGTCATCTCTCTATTGTCCAACATGGGGAGATGATCATGAGAGCTTGGCCAATGAGTGACCCTGGTTGTTAGCCTGCAGTCTGCCTTTCTACCAGCCCATCAGCCCAGGTAGATGGTTTGACATCTGTTTATCAGTGCAGCTCATGAGTGTGCTCATGGGCTTGGTAGGACCTCCTGAAAGGTCAAGATAGGTCTGTTAAGGTCTTCTCACTAGCCTGTTTGTCAACCAATGGGATTCTGTATTTTGTATAAACTTTTCTAGAAGGTCAAAGGCAAGTTCTATTCACCAATAAGACTAAATTTTTGGTCTGCTTCACCCGTACTGTCCAGATATCAAGTACTATAAAACTAAGGCCCTAGAGGATGGGGGCTTCTCAGATCATGAGGAAGATCTGAGGTCCACTTCATTAGAAGGGGGCCATGGACCTTTTAATAAAGTGCCATTGGCTCTTTTTGTGGTGGCAAAGAAGTGGAAATTGAGGGGATGCCCATCAATTGGGGAATGGCTGAACAAGTTGTGGTGTATGAATGTAATGGAATATTATCGTGCTATAAGAAATGATGAGCAAGTAGACCTCAGAAAAACCTGGACAGACTTATATGAACTTATGCTGAGTGACGTGAGCAGAACCAGAACATTGTACACAGTAACAGCCACATTATGTGATGACTAACTCTGATAGACATATCTCTTCTTAGCAATGCAAGGATCTAAGACAACTCTGAAAGACTCATGATGGAAAACGCTGTCCACATCCAGAAAAAGGGCTATGGAGTCTGAATACAGACTGAAGCATGTTATTTGCTCTCTCTGTTTTGTTTGTTTGTTTGTTTGTTTGTTTCTTCTTTCTTGTGGTTTCTTCCATTGGTTCTAATCTTCTTTACAACATGACTAATGTGAAAATAGGTTCAATATAAACGTATATCAAATTGCATGCCATCTTGGAGTGGGGGAGGGGAGAGACAGGAGAAAATTTGGAACTCAAAATCTTAAGGAAGTGAATATTGGAAACTAAAAATAAATAAATATTTTTTAAATAGAAAAAAAGAAAGTAAAAGAAAATCCCATGCATATAGTTCGGTCTCTCATTAATTCATCGACTCAGACCTGTTTTACTTAACCCTGTCATTAGCAAGGAAGAAAAAAAGACTTAAATAGATGTAAGGGGCAACAAAATAAGATTTCGTTTATCCACAACGTCCATGTATGGCAGTGGTTACAGTGTCCTTAAACCTGGCCACCTATCCGAACCACAATGATGAGTATAGAGCCAAGACAAGAGCTGTTAATTTTCTTCAGCCTGCCCAAGGGAATGTCTAGAAAAGACTCCAAAAAGCAAATCACACTGTATAACCTTTTTTCCTGCCGTGATGGGAATTAAAGGTATAAAATGGAAAAATAGAATCTAATTCCCCTGGAGGTACAGGATATTGGTACCTCTTTGTCTATGGGTATAGAGAATGTCTTACTACTTGATTCACCTCCTTGTTGTTCCCATTATTCATATCTTAATTAAATGTTCTTACTATTGAAAAAAAATAAAGTGCCATTGGCTCAGAGCTCTGCAACAGTGGTTTTTCTTGCAGATTGAACAATTCAAAATCCCCATGTAAGAAAATTAAATATGTGTAATGGTATGATCAAGGGTGTGACCATCCCTATGTGTTTTTGAAATGTAGGAGTAAGCCAAGAGGTTTGAGTAGATTAAGGAATTGAGAGGGTAGAGAGTTTGAGGGACCATCAACACAAATGATTACATACCCCAGTATAAAGACAGATGTTTGACAGGAAGGGAAAACAGTAAGCCAGGTGCCAAACTCCTTGAAAAAGGAGGCAGACTAACCTTGGGGACTGGTACACAATTGCCACCATATGCATAAGTGCAATTATTAATAGGGTGAACTTCAAAGGCGAAGAGAAGCAAATAAAAAGTCTAGAAATGGCAGTAAGGAGCAAGGAACATTCAGACCTCCTCTCCAGGAACACCACGTTTGGGGATGTGAATAAAGGGGCAACTGGTGCTGGACAGAATGGCCAAAAATGTAATGTCATCTGGAGGAAACCAGATCTCAGTAAGAGAAAGTAGATAGAAGGAGTATGAATGGAAGATATACAAAATGAAAGAAATTTTATTCACTGTGGAATAGGAATTCCAGAGGCAGCAGTGTGCTGGCAAATATTTAACATCAAGCTCTCTGGTGGGGGGGGATGGAGAGGGAATATACTCATAATAAACTTTTATAATCTTTTTAAAGTTCTTGTAAACTTTTTATAATCTACATTATTGGCATCTTCTCCATCACTTTCTTGAGTTTAAACAAGCAACAAAACAATATCAATCACTGATTTTTAGTGTTTGCAAATTTATAAGGTTTGAATGCTCACATGAAAATTTAACAATCTGCTAGCCAGTTTGAGCTGGCTCCGGTGCACCCCTGAAGGCACAGCAGAAGAGGTGGACAGAATTAGAAAATAAAATAGATGGGTTAAGATTGAGAAGAATGAGGATGAACAGATGAAATGTAGGGGATTGGAGTTAGTTTGTTCCTAGACAGCTGGTGATTAAGTAATACAATAATAAGGAAAGTACCAGACAGTGAGAGTTTACTAGCCATGGGATAGTAATGGGTGGCAGGTGAAATATAAGGCTCATATTCTTGAGGGTGTGTTATTGCAGGTTAAGGGTGAAGGGCACAGGGCCTTAGTCATCTTGCCTGTTCTTCCAGGTTGGGTAGGTAGAATCAAGGTAGATGGCTTTGCAACTTGGTCTTCTAGCAGAGGACCCTGGGCAGGACCAACCCTGCTAAGTTCTGAGAAGCTCATCACCAGAGGATTCATCCCATGGAAGCAGATGCAAAGCACTGAGTTACAGGAGGCTACAAGACAAACAAAAGAAATTAGCTATAATTGAATTTTCATAATTTTATGGAGCCCATCAATTCACAGCTAGTTAAGGATAGGAATACAATTCAATTCAACAAACATTTATTAAATGCCTACAATGTAAGAGCTTTGTACTACATGCCGAGAGTCCCTGCTGAAATCAATACAAGGCCCAAGATCATAGTTGGAACTTTTAACCTAAAATGACACATACACAATAGGTTATAATTGTCAAGATATTAGGAGACACCCTGCTTTCCAGAACTAAGGCCCAACAAGCAAGCCGTGCCCGGAGCTCGCCATAACAACAATCCTTTGTGCTCACCCTGTAGAACTGATGGTCCCTGAGCTCGGGCAAGCACCAGGAGGCCCAGACATGAAGCCCTGCAATGAATGGACTTTTGTCACTAAACAACCTTGACTCACTGTTGCTGTTGTGCCTCACATCTGTTACTACACGACACTGTTTGACTCCATACCTAATGATCCATACCTGATAACTCTAAAATGATTTTAAATAGCCAAAGGTAATAAGATTAATGATTTTTATATGCAACAATTTGGAAATTCAATCAGCTGAATGGATGTCATCTGAAGTTTTGTTTCACATTTTACATACATAATGTTGTTTGTGTCATTATTGTATTTCTAAATTCTCTAATATTGTGAAACTTAAGAGACCATTGTAATAGAAATCTGTTAGATGAAACAACTTTTTAATCCAGATGATGTTACACATGAATTGGGACTTTAAAAAAAAAAAGTATGTGATTAAAAAATAGATATTTGAAAATTGTTAAATATTTAATGAGGTATATTTTGTTATAAAACAGATAATAATAATAAATAATAGCAAATTGTCATTTGGAAATTTTTGGCCATTATGAAAGTGTATATGGTGGTTTAAAGGTGTAGTTTCAACATATTAATGATGAGTCAGCTATCAAGTATTTGTTGTATGTCTGAAGTCCCAGAATATAGGTAGTTTTAATTTATAAGTAAAAGATAAATGAAATGTTAACTGTTAGGGAAACATCAGGAAAGATTTCAAATCCTAAGTTGTGGTTAGTGAAATTTTGCTATTTAAGGTAAAAATTCCTGGCATTGTAATTTACTATCATTTTGAGCTTTGATTACAGAGATAGTTGTCTGAATTGTCATGAAGCCAATAGTAGAAAATGGCATGTGCTGCAGTCTGGGAACCATTAAAGGTGGATATCTATGCCTGGGAAAATTTTGGGAATGACCTTGCATGGCCTAGGTAGAATCCCCATGACTCTATTTCCCCATTGTGTTATTTCCTTTATGAAAAGGAAAATTGCCACCTAGTTAATCCTGAGCCTTGCTTTGCTTTTAATACCCTGTGACTACATGATTGTCTGTCAGATATGACTCATTCCTGGAATCAAATAGAGCTAAGAGTTTTCCCCTCTGTTAGGGTACATGACATTGTTATAAAACTATGTCCCTCTTTTTCCTTTATAGCAAATTTTTATAATCAAGAAGTTTTGTAAGTACAAAACTAAATCTATTAAATAATATTGATAGTGAAACATCTCTGAGTTACTATAACAGGATACAAGTATGAACATTTTACAATTTTAACTTGTGGTCAAATTATAATATAAGGATGATATCTTCCTAAGGGGGAAACGATTAGACAAATTAATAAGACAAAGATGTAATGTAAAAGTTTTCTAAATAAATGGAATAGTAAATTTTGAGAAAGCAGAAGGTTTATATGATTAGCTTCCAAATTTACCTATCATGGAAACTCAGGCTTTGAATATGGTTTACTAATAAGTTCTCAAAATTGGATTAAGATTTTACACATAAATTGTGCTGCTAATAACAAAGAAAGTGAAATTATTTTCCCATTTTTAAGGTATATGTCTAATAATCTTAAAAGGCAGAAGAGTTCATTTTACAGTTGGACCCTCGTAAATCTTTCAAAGATTCAGAATTATCCAGGAACCTCTAGATTTAGAACCAGAGAAGCAGAACCTGTCTTTTAAGATTATCTTTTGCATTTATACTTTACATTTATTTGACTAGTCTATTGTGAGCCTTTTAAGCACTTTGATCTGTGCCTGACTTAATGTAATTATGCAACTATGGGAATTGTGAGAAAACTTGATTGTATTGTTTGAACCTAGCTCTGTGTGGCTAGGAAACTGGACCATCTCTATGTGCTTATTAGAGTTCCGTGACCAAGTACCTATGTTATGCTGACCAGAAACTCAGATCCAAAGATTGATGCAAGTTTTCTCACAATTCTACATTTCAAACTAAGGGCCCCTACCAGGTCCTTCCGACTACTCCCATAGCTGCCAAACTCATGGGTGTGGATTCCTGGATCATCTGAAGAAAGCCCCTGCTCCTGAGTGAACAGTAGAACCCTCCAGGGACCTCAAGGTTTGCCTAGTACAGACCCAGAAGCAGCCAACATCCAAATGAGACAGCTGTCCCAAGATTCTGGACAAGAACTGACTGTACTGTCATAGTTTTTTTTCTCCTCTTTCCTTTTGTTACATGCCCCACCACCAAGGCCCTGATTCAAGAGTATGTTGGCATTTTCTCCCTCCACATTCTTGGCCCCTTTTCTCTTTCCTGTTTGCAAGCAAACAATGGCTAGCAATGATACCTAGGAAACACTTCCCTATAGGTTTCCTCAAGGAACTAAACCCCTGGTCAACATCTTGTCCTGGCCCAAATGGCCTTTCACGGTGTCTTGGGTTATACCTGCCTCTCTTTTATTGGCCACAAAGATAGGAGTTCTTTCAGACCTCCTCCCTTTGGACAAAAGGGGGAAATGTCAAGATACTATTAGGAAACACCCTGTTTTTCAGAGCTAAAGCCCAGCAAGCAAGCTGTGCCCCAAGCTTGGCATAACAAAATTCTTTGTGTTCATGTTCTGCAACTGATGGCCTCTGAACTCAGGCAAGCATCAACAGGCCCAGACATGAAGCCCTGATATGAATGGACTTCTTGTCACCACACAACCTTGCCTCACTGTTGCTGTTGTGCCTCACATCTGTTGCTATACTACACTGTTTGACGCTTTGTCTAGCCACAAGTAGATAAATCAAGGTTCAGCCACAATAAAAAGGGTCCCCCCACTAGGGGTGGGGCCCTGGCACATGTACCTTGTTCCCTCCTTGCTTGCACGCCATTTCTCTCACTTTGAAATTAAACTTCTGTTTGATTCCTGACTCTCCTGTCTCTAGGCTACTCTGTTCAGCTCTGGCCATCCGTAGTTAGAGGCTGGTTCAATTCAGTTAACCTATGTCATAAGTTCCTAATAACTATTATGCTAATAGAATACAATAAAAGTATTAAAGAAGTGCACAATTACTATGCAAGGTCTGAGGGAGAAAAGATTGGTTTTGACCAGAGGCAATATAACATAATAGATAAGGAACTGGACTGAGAGTCAGGAAGACTTGAATTCAAATCTCACTTAGATACTTACTAGCAATGTAACCTTGGGAAAGTCACTTCAACTTCTGTGTTCTAGTTTCCTCATCTATAAAGTCACTTAAGTATTGTCTGCCTCAGTTTCCTCATCTGTAAAATGAGGATGAGTAGCACCTACTTTCTCATGATCAAATAAATTAATACTTATAAAGTATTTAACATAATGCCTGGCACATAGTAGGTTATTTAATAAATGCTTTTTTTTCTTTATACATATACACAGATATATAAGATATGATATATATAAAATAATAGATAACAGAGTTCCTGAACTCAGATTTACTGGCTCCAAATTTATTCTACTTTCTACTGGAGGAAGCATCATATCTTTAAACCAGCACAACTTCTGAGTAACTGGTGAATCACTGGAGGAACCACACAGAAAAAATGGAGATAACTCCTAATGGACCCTATTGCTTTATTGAGTATTTCATACTGCAGTAAGAGGACATCACTTCAGCTTAACTCAGTTAACATTTTTTAAAGAAAGGAGGGAAATAATTAATAAAAGCTAATATTTAAATAGCACTTCAATGTTTGCAAAGCACTTCATAAATATTATCTCATTTGACCTTCATAACAACCCTGGGAGCTGTATTTGAACTCAGGTTTCCTGACTTCAGGTCCAATACTCTATGCACCCTGCCCTCAGTGGCCTCATAATAGAAAGCTCTCAACTGGCTATATACAGAAAGACAATGGCTATTTTCCTGATTTCATTATCTCCAGAGACTCATCATTCTGTAAGATGAAATCAATTTGGAAACTCAAATCTCCTTAGATCATTTCCCACCCCACCAGGTAACCTACCCCCACCCCAATTAGGTTGTGGGTTCCTTGAGGGCAAGCACTGTTTTATGCCTTTCTCTGTATCCCTAGCATTTAACACAGTGCCTGGCATGTAGTCAGTGTTTAATAAATGTTTACTCACTCTGACTCTAGCACTAATGCATACTCAGGGATAAAACAATTCAATTCATCAGTTTACTAAACTACTTACTCTGGGCAGAACCACTGCCCTTAGTATTTAATCCATAAATCCACCAAATTAGAATGGTAGCTGTACACAGGACCCCCTCCAGGTCCAAGATCAATACTGGCCTTTGGGCAATGGACAGCCCTAATCTGTTTTTATAGCAAATTCACTGGTCTGTTTGCAGAAATTCAAGTTCAAGGGTCTACTTACTGTTTTCATAGGACTGTTCACTAGTCTGTTTGCAGAAGTTCAAGTTCAAGGGTCTACTTACTCTTCCCACACAGTGACATCAACTCATACACATACACACACGCACGTATACCCACTCACAAATACTCCCCATTTGCCATTAATTATGCTCAGATCCAAATTCTGGTTCTATTGGCTTCTTCCCAAGCATTGTGCTTTCCCATGTAGTTTCCAAAGGGCTCAGAACTATGTTAATAAAATATCTTTACCTACATCTTCTAACTGCTCTCCAAATATTGATATTATCAGAACCCTAAGGAATCAGCAGAACATGCACATCGATGCCAAACACATTAGTACTCTTTTTGTTAGTACTCAAAATCCTAGCAGGTCCACAAGTAACTCAAACACGAGTCCAAAATGGATTTTGTCATCATGCCCCTAAACCCACCCCTCCTCCAAACTTCCTTATTTCTATTGAGGTCCCAGTCACTCAGGTTCAAAATTCTGGCCTCATGGCTGACTTTTCCTTTGCCTTTATCATCCATATCCAATCAGCTGTCAAACGCTGGTGATCCTGTATTTCCACATGAGTTTCACACCCATGGCCTTCTTTCTACTCGCAAGGCCACCACTTTAGCTGATATTTTCATTACTCTTAGACTTTTGTCATAACCTTCTAATGACATAAATTTTAAAATTCTTAAATGATCTAAATTTTAAATTTAAAAATACTCTTCATATGTCTGACCACTTCATATTTCCTCTATGAAAAGGGTTCTTAGTCATTATTAATTGTATCATGGATCTCTTTGACAATCTGGTGAAGCCTATAAACCTCTCCTCAGAATAATGATTTTAAATGTATAAAATGAAATACATAGAATTATGAAGGAAATGAAATATATTGAAATGTGGTAATCATATTTAAAAAAAAAAAAACCAAGTTCATGGTCTCCACATTAACAATCCCTCCATAGGATATCTCTGACCGATTCTTTTCATTGGTTCATCATTCATACCATGCCCCCTAACTGTAAGTGTACCCAAAACTCTTCCTTAGAGCCCCTTTCTGTTCCTTCTCTCCTTTTTCCTCTCCCTTAAGAAGATCTCTAAAGATTCTCACTCATTCCCTGGACTTACCCTATCAAAGTATCCTCTATGCCTGAATAATTCACAAAAATCTTTGTAAGTCTGTCCAGAAAGGTGCTACATCTTTCTTTTTTGTTGTTGTTTGCAAATATTTATCTTGTTCCAGTTGATAATAGCCCTGACAACTTTAATATCCTCTCAACTTGTCCCCCTTTCCATGGATTTCCTGATCCTATCAATGATTCCTCAGTTCTCTTACTCTACTTGCATAACATTTTGGGAGAAAGCCCCCTCAATAAGATCCTTAAGAAAGTTTGGAATGTAGAAAATCCCCAGGAAAAATTTAGTTGCCCCTACTTCACCAGATTATGGGAAGGGGTGAGTGGATGTCAAGATGAAGAGGTGAGAAGAAAGAGCATTTCAGACGTGAGAGATAGCTAGTGAAAAGGCAAGGAGACACAAAAATCATTATCATGAGTAAGAAATGACACATAGACTAGTATCACTGAATTATGGAGTGTTTGGAAGGACAGAAAGTATGAGAAGCCTAGAAAGGTAGGAAGGCAGCAGGTTGTCCAGAACCTTAAATGCCAAACAGAGCAATTTATACTTGATCCTGGAGGCAATAAAGAGCTACTGGAATTAATTGGCAGGGGGATGACATGATCAGACCTATGTTTTGGGAAAATCATTTTGGCCACTGTGTGAAGGTTGGATTAGAATGAAGAGAGATATGAGGTAGGGAAACTAATTGGAAGATTTGTGTTTTGTTTTGGTTTTTTGCAATAGTCCAGGTGAGAAATAATGAGGACCTGAACCACAGTAGTGGCTGTGTGAATGGAAAGAAGAGGACATATATGAGAAATATTGTGAATAACAAGATTTGGTAACTACTTAGATATGTAGGATGAGTGGGAGTGATGAGTTGAGGAGGACACCAAGTTTGCAAAACTGGGAAATTGTTTGTTTCTTCAACAATAATAGGAGGGGCTGAGGCAGCTAGGTGGTGCAATGGATAGAGCACCGGCCCTGAAGTCAGGAGGATCTGAGTTCAAATCTGGCCTCAGATCAAACACTTGACACTTACTAGCTGTGTGACCCTGGGCAAGTCACTTAAACCCAATTGCCTCACAAAAAAAAAAATAATAGGAGGGGCTCAAAAGAGCAAAGATTTTTGGGGAAAAGATAATGAGTTCTATTTTGGACAGGTTCATTTTGAGATAGTGGTAAGACATCCAGTTCAAAATGTCCAATAGGCAGATAGAGATGTGAGAGTGGAACTCAGAAAAGAAATTAGGGTTAGATACCATCTTCACAGAATTGGAATCATCTGCATAGAAATTATAATTGACCTAAATGGGATATGATAAGATCACCAAGGGATATAGTATAGATAGCAAAGAGAAGAAGGACCAGGAAAGAAGCCTGAGGGATTGCCACAGTTGAAGGGTATGACAAGGATGAAGAACTAGCAAAGGAAATTGAGAAGGTAGGGAAAGACAGGTAGGAGGAGAACCAAGTGAGAACAGTATCATAAGAACTCAAAGAGGAGAGTATCTAGCAGGTGAAGATGATCCCAATACCAAACACTACAAAGAGATCAAGAAGTATGAGGCTTGAGAACACGCCATTAAATTTGACAATTAAGAAATCACTGGTAACTTTGGAAAGGGTAGGTTCACTTGAGTAATGATATCAGAAGCCAGATTACAGTTTTAAAAAAGAGTGAGATGAGAGGAAACAGAGACAGGGCAAAGGTGTTCATGTTTTGAGGTCTTCCAGGAAGCCTTAAGTTAACACATAAACTTTGACATCTGGTCAGGGGCATAAGGGGAGAAAGACAACTTGCAGTTGGTGGCTGTACATGGTAAGAGAAGGAGATGGAAATGGAAGTGGAGATGGAGATGGAGATGGAGATGGAACCAGAGCCAGGGTGGAGGTTAAGCCAATCCAAACCCCCTATTCAAGGCCAGAGTTGCCAGTGAGGACAGGAGGAGGGACCACGACCTAGTCACCCCATTAAGAATTGTGTCAGGATCATGGCAGCAACATATAGTCTGCAAAGGGGAAAGAACTAAGGTCTAGCCACATCATCCAGCATGATGGAATTAAGAAACAAATCAATACAATGGATTAGGTAAACAAAACCCAGAAGCAATCAAACAGATCCGAAGACACCAGCTACTGGGGTAAAAACACTAACAGATAGAAAGAGCTCTTGACCAAAAAGGGATAGAGATGATCATAAAATATATAATGAACAATTTTAATAGTATAAAATTGAACAATTTTTTCATAAATAAAATCAATAGTTAGAATTAGAAAGTAGATAGTTAACTGTGGAACAAATCCTTGCAGCAAACTTCTCTAGTAAAAGCCTACAGTTGAAGATATATAAGAAACTGCTACAAATATATAAGAACAAGAGTATTAATATTAATAGTATGCAGTAATTAATTAATATTTATATATAACTATATATGATATATTTATATACTATATATTATATGACTGTATATTATATTATATTTATGTATTATATAGCAATATATAATATTATGATATATTATATACTTCTATACTATATAATTTATTTTATGTTATATAATTAATATTATGCAATATTAATGGTCAAAATATGAATGAGCAGTTTTCAAAAGAAGAAATGTGAGCTACCAACAACTATGTGAAAAATGTTTCAAATCACTAATAATAAGAAAAATGTACATTAAAATAACTGTGAGGTTCAACTTCACACCTGTTAAATTGGCAAATATGATAAAAGAGGAAAATTTTAATTGTTGGAGGACAAACACATAAATATACTGTTGGTAGAACTATGGATTGATCCAACAAGCATTCTAGGAAAAAAATTTGGAACTTTGTCCAAAAATTGCATCATCTTTGACCCAGTAATACCATCACTGTGTATATTCCTTCAAAGAGGTCAAGGAAAAATGGAAAGGATGCATATATACATAAGCTTTCATAGCAGCACTTTAGCAAAAAACTGGAACCAAAATAAGTATCCATCAATTGGGTCATGGCTGAACAATTATAGCATATAAATGTAATGGAATAATATTTTACCAAAAGATTATGAGCTCCTTGAGAGCAGGGATTATATTTTGCCTTTCTTTGAATCCCTACTACTTAGCATAGTGCCCAGCATATGGCAGGAACTTAATAAAGGCTACTTGATTGACTGACTGACTGACCGACAAAAGAGCTGATTTCAGAGAATTCTAAGAAGACTTATATGAACTGATGAAGAGTGAAATGAGTAGGACCCAGAAAAACAATTTATATAGTATGACTACAATAATTTAAAAGAAAGTTGCTTTAAAAGACCTTAAAATTCTGATCAGCGACAATCACCTCAGAAGACTCAATGATGCAGCACTCTTCCAAACTCTTAGTGGATAGTTTTGCAAACTGTAGTAGCAAAATGAGACACATTTTCAGACACAGCCACTGCTTTGCTTGACTATAATTATCTATTACAAGGGAGGGCTTTTATTGAAAGAGTTGTGGTTGTTTTTTTGGGGGGGCAGAAGGGGAATTGGTGGGTAATGATATTGACACCAAACAAAAAACCTCAATGAAACATTAGAAATTCACAGAAGTGAACACGCAAGTAAATTCAGAAGGGGATACAGACAGACAGGAAAACTTTGTTGCTATTGGATTAAATTATATACAAGGTTTGTTGTTGTTATTGTTTTTTAGAAAAAACTACAGGTAATAGAAGCTTACAGTTTAATATACAATCCTCTTTTTTATTCTTAGTATATCAAAATGCTTGTGTTTGCTGATATTTGTTATGTTCATAATTTTTTTAAAAAAGAAAATACATAAAATTTACCTTCATTCATAAAAATAAAGTAAAGGAAAGTTGTGTCTATATTTATCAGTTCTAGTAAATTCCATATTGAATTTGTGGAAGCATGTTAAAAACTCCCTTTTTTATTTTCTTTAGAAATATTGAGAAAAAACATTTTCTTCTAACACCTTTTCTATATTCCTTGGTTAAAGCCCCTTGGAAAGGTGAACTATAAAATGAAGACAAAAAGGCTATTCATTAGGTGAATGGATTGAAAGGCAATCTCTTCTGTCTTCTGAAGGAATTAGACTAGGAGTCTACCACCATGAGAAGTGCCCTCTTACACACAAAAGGAGAGTTTCTCACTGCCCAATTTAAAATTTTGATACAGATTTATGGAAGTGAACCCACTGACACCTCAAGGGAAGTGTTCTAGGAGTAATGGAATAGTGACCTGATTGTTTGATTCTGTAATGCTCAGAGAATGTATTTTAAGATATCTTTCCCTTGTTTGAGATTACTATAAATGTTACCTGAAATCTTCTTAGGACATAGTTATGTTGGGAGGCATAAGAAACTATATCAGTTTGAATATCTCTCTTTCCAAGCTCAAAATGGCTTGGGTATAGATTAACATTAAATTAAATAAAAATGTTTCTGATGGGCTGGTACAGGGGTGGGGAATCTGCGGCCTCGAGGCCACATGTGGTCTTCAAGTGCAGACCTTTGACTAAATCCAAACTTCACAGAACTGATTCAGTCAAAAGTCATACTTGAGGACCTGGAGGGCCACATGTAGCCTTAAGGCCACAGGTTTTCCACCCCTGGACTTGTACCTAAACATAAAGTACACTAGTAGTATTCATATCTTTTTTCTTCTACAAGTTATATCATCTCGCTATAATCCTGTGTAGTTCTATCATGTGTGTATCGGTGTAGTTTATGTGTGCACAATGCTGATAAGTAGATTGAGAAATTCACTCTTGTGTTTTCTGCTACTATTATAATAAAGAGTTTTACAAAGAGATATGTTATATTTTTAAAATGGAAATCAGAAATACCTTATAGAAACTGGGAGGTGCTAATAAAAATATTTCTTTTCTAAAATACGGCAATTTAAAAATTGGATTTCTAGTCTAGCTTCAGATTTTAAATTAAAGGACTGGGGGCAGCTAGATGGCACAGTGGATAGAGCACTGGCCCTGGATTCAGGAGGACCTGAGTTCAAATGAGGCCTCAGACACATAACACTTACTAGCTGTGTGACCCTGGGCAAGTCACTTAACCCCGATTGCCTAGTCAAAAATAAATAAATAAATTAAAGGGCCATGTGGACCTTACAAATTTGAGTAAGAGCCTCCATAAATAATTTCCATGTATATGGCAAGGTTAAGATACCTGAACCCCCTCCCTTCTCACAAGAGTGATCATTTAAAGACCAACTTGAAAACCACAGCTCACAAAACATGAGAATATATGGAACATAATTAAATTGTGTGAAGGTTGCTTATGTATGATATAAGTGATCCTTCTTATGGCACAACTCTGTAAGTTCCACATTGCCCTTAAAAATGCCACTAACAAACTCTTGTTTCCTGATCCATCCTGCCAGAGAAACAATGTTGGGTCACTCTGGACAGGTCATGTAGTCATCCATCTTCCCCATTCAAAATGGTGACTTTGTGCTTACTTTTCAACCTCAGACAAAGTCATTGTTATTGCTGATTGCTATTATGCCTTCAGAACTGTGCAGACAACTGTGGGAACAGAAAATCCACCTCATTTTAAGAGAAACCCAAACTCAAACTACCATTGATGTAGCTTTATTATTAGATGCTTTGTGGATGGATGCTCTGTAAAATTGCTTTTGTAAATTGTACCCATGAAATAAGAGAAGGAACAGGTTGTAAGCATGAGAGCTGCTCCTCTCTCTGCTGGTTTGCACTCCACTCACTCTCATGCACTGATGCCTGCCAAAAAGCCACGCCCCCCCACCTCTACAAGGAAACAAGGTACAGTGGTTGCAGTCAGACCTCTTCCATCTCATAGATCCAGCCCACTACGTATGTTGAAAATATCTGGAAAGACAGTGCATAAAACTCCCTGCTGTTCCTCGGCTGAGAAACATGCAGCAGCTCAGGAGGAAGCTATGAATGTTGTGCTGCTTAAATTGGAAAAGAAGCTATAAGCTGAATTTTGAGCAGAAAATATATGAGCACCTGATGGTGCTTTTTTTTTATTTATGGAATAAAACAAGCATTTCCATGTCATAGTACAACAAAAAAGATGATTGCCCATGAAATTGCAAATTCACTATGTACAACTTCCTATTCCTTTTAAATACACAACAAAATTATCATGTAAATTTCTTTTTTATTTTTCCCTTCTTTTTTCTTCCCCTCCCCCCCACCTCAGAGATGGCTACCATTAGACACAAATAGGTATTTGTATACAAAATACTTATCAGACTTGTAGATAGCCAGCAATTTATGACTAAACAAGATAGAGAGAGCAAAGTTAGGTATAAAATGGATAACACTGAAATGGCTTTATACAAATAAAACAAATGTAGCCAAGATCAGAAGAAAAGCAGAAAATTGGGGGAAAATTTTTATAAACAGTTTCTCTGATGGTACTTTAAACAATTTTTAACACTGAAGATCCTCAGTATGTCTTCATATGAGGCATGAAGCATAAGAAGCTTTAATGAGATTGAGAAAAATATGAAGAAAGTAGGGAAAGGAGCAGGTTGCTTTTAAATGAGTAACTCATGCTGAAAGCAAGCCAGCAACAGGCATTTCCTTCGGAGGTTTGTCCGAAGGCATTCTCATTTATCTGAGAATGTCATAAAAACAATCCATTTATAGTTTTATTTCTTAAATTAAAAAAACAAGGATATTTTGAATTTGGAGAATTTATTTCTTTGAGAGATATTTCAGCATTTTCGCCAAGTTTGTTGTTCAATATACCCCAGGGTTCTCTTTCACAAATCCACTAGACTGAAAGCACTAAGAATCAAAATCCAGAAATTTACCAGTATTGTTTGTGCAAAACAAATTCGAAGCTCAAAGTGTGTTGGTAAATGCAAAAATCTGCCATGAGAAAACTGATTATGATTGTGAATGATGTTACATAGACTTCTACAAATGTAAATTAAATGTCTTCACCTTGTAGAGAAGTTTCAGTTCAAAACACAACAGAATTTGGAGTACCTCTGCTAATATGGCAATAGAATGTGTTGTAACATACTTTGATATGGTGTATACATCTAAAAGACCAGTGATTTCCAATTTTGCTATAAATCATCTGAATTTTTAAAAAAGAACACTATATCTTACCCAACATTGATATTTGAGACATCATCTCTGCACTAACTACGAAACAATAATTGTTATCAAACTATTCAAATAGAAAGTAAATAGTGTACTAGAGTGGACTGGCGTATATTTTTTTATGTAATTCGTTGGAAGAGAATTGATCATCTTCAGGAAATGTTGTCGTTCAGTCATTTTCCAGTCATGTTTGACTCTTTGTGACTCCATTTGGGATTTTCTTGGCAAATATACTGGAGTGGTTTGCCATTTCCTTCTCCAGCTCATTTTATAGATGAGGAAACCAAGGCAAACAGGGTTAAGTGAATTGCCCAGGATCACATAGCTAGCGTCTGAGGCCAGATTTGAACTTAAGAAGATAAGTCTTCCCGATTCTAAGCCCAGCACTCTATCCACTGCATGTCCTAACTGCTTCTAGGCCTAACATGCATTATATCTGTTCTATGCTCTGACCCAAAGCCATGATGTCATATCTAGCTACCCAATCACCTCTTCTCAACATTTGTCCTTCTCCCTCTTAAAAATGTTGTGAGCTACAATGCCATTTTGATACAGTTCTGCCTTTTATACTGACCAGGAGCTCAGGCCCAAGACTGGAATGGCTTGAGAGAGAGTATTATTTGGAAATAAACAAAAGGAAGTTTAATTAGCCATTGAATGGATAGAAGACTCAACAAGATAGAGCACTTGACTAGTATAGGTGCTATCCACTTCATCTCTGCACATATGCCTCCTCAGTAGGGTAAGCTTTGGTAACTCATAAAGCCATAGGAGAGCTATCAAGTCTGAAGAGCTCTGACCACAAATCATGTACTCAGCGGTAAGCTGGTGAGTATTTTACAAGCAGCTCTCTGGAGGGGAGGGAGGACTACACAAAAGACTCTCAGGGAGTAAGGCAGGCTGGATTGTTTTCAACAAACTACAAACCTCTTTTCATTACCTCAAGCTTTTCTATAACACAAAGCACAGTCTTTTTAATGCCATGATCCTACCAATGTTGTTATATAGCCGTAAGACATGGAACACAACAGCCTCTGAAAATTGAAAATGTTTATCACACAGAGGTCAATGGAGAGGTGCATGATAGATTTGAGTAGACTGCAACATACATGTGAAAAATAGAAGTAAAAGATACCATGAAGTAAAATGAACAATAGGAAAAGAAAGTGAGATGGTTATGTAGAAATGGTAAAAGATGACAGGTAAACAGATTGAGTGTTCCACTGTTCTCACAAGGTCAGGAGAAAATGAGGAATGTCTTCAGTTGAGTGGAACCCTTGTGAAAAACATGAACATCATTGGAATTCATGGTTTTGGTTTTTTGTTTTTCAAAACAATTGTGCTTTGCTTCTCTAATGTCAAATTTTCCACCACTTTCATTGGGTTTTATATTGAGTTCCAAATCTATCATTCTCTTTTTCAGAGCCTCTATTGCTCTGGAGAGAGTCTCTATTGTGTTTTTTAACAAGTCAATTCTGTTGTTTTTTCTTATTTATTTCTTCTTTGAAGTTTCTTCTTTGAAATTTTCTGAATAGGGTTTTCCAAGAAGTTGTCTGAAAAGCTTCCAGAGGCTTTGGGGATTATTGTCCTATCACCATATTTTCATTTACATAAAAGATCTTCTTTTCTGTGTTAATGCTTAAGACACTGTAAATTTTTCTAATCCACTGAATCCTGTTAGGACCAACATTAACATAATTCTATTAGAAACTGGAAAAGCAAGTAATTACTTCAGGACAGTGCCCAAACAGAAATAAACCATATATTTAGATGTCAGAGTTTTTTCCCATACAATTCACAAATACGAAAGCACCAAATATAGATATATATTACATATGTGTGTATATATGTGTGCACATATGCACATGCACGTGTGCACACACACACAAAAGCAAAGGTGGACTCATCACTGCCAAAATAATCTTTATGCATAGATCTGATCATATTACTCTTCTACTATTAAAAACACACAACTTTATTGTCTCCTTGAAGTTCAAAGTTCTTTGTCTTTACAATGTTACATGATCCTACTTTTCCAAATTTATTTCATATTACTCCGTTCACAAATTTTCTGCTCCAATTGCAATGAACAATTGTCTGTCCCCTGAACTGGCCCTTGCATTTCTCTACCTTCATACCTTTGCTCATTCATGTTATTCCCTGTACCTGGAATGTTCTCTCTCTGTCTCTGCCTTTCTCTCTGTTTCTATCTGTGTGTCTCTGTCTCCTCTCTCTCTCTGTGTCTCTCTCTGTCTCTCGCTGTCTGTCTCTCCCTGTGTCAGTGACTCTCTCTCTCTGTCTCTCTCTGTCTCTCTCTTTCCCTCTCTCTCTCCCTTCCCCTTTTTCAATTCCTACCCCACTCAAATGCTACTTCCTCCAGGAAGTTTATCCTGATTTTTCCCTCATGCTCATCAGTAACAAGCATCTCTCTCAAATCTTATTTTGTTCCGCACTTTTCTGATGACCAAATTCTGTAGTATTGTATATTACTGTTATCTGTGATTATGTCTTACATACGTAAGAAACTGTAAGCTTCATGAGGTCAGAGTTTGTACCTTCCTCAGCCTAGCACTGTACTCTACACATGGTGTTTAATAAATTTTGGTGAATTTCATTAATTGAATCTTAAAAAAGAAAACAGAATCCTGCCTGACATTTCTATATTGTTTAATGAAAAACTTTCCTCACAACAATATGTTGAGGAAATTAGTGTATTATTATTCTTATTTTATGGATGAGAAATCTGAGGTTCAGAGAGTGTAAGTAACTTGCCCAGGTTTACACAGGGCAGCTAGGTGGTACAGTGGATAGAGCTGCTGGGCCTGAATGTAGGAAGACTCATCTTCCTAAGTTCAAATCCGGCCTCAGACATTTCCTAGCTGTATGACTCTGGGCAAGTCATTTAATCTTGCTTGCCTCGGTGTCCTCATCTATAATATGTGCTGGAGAACAAAATGGCAAACCACTCCAGTATCTTTGCCAAGAAAATCCTAAATGGGATCATGGAGAGTCGGACACAATTGAACAACAACAGCTAGTAATTATTGCAGTCAGTATATCAACCCGTGTTTTCTGACCACTAGACCATTTTTCTTTCTTCTTTTTATACTAGGCTGCCTCTTTAGCTCAGAAGGTTACCATGAGGATCAAATGGATATGAAATCTCTTTGTAAAATTACAAACAAAATATGCTTACCCAGCAAGATTTGTGGATGGGGGAATCAGAAAATTAAACTTCTCAACTGTTTGTTCTATATCAGTCTTCACCATGCAACCCAAGGTTGATCAGGTTAATATTCACTCTACTTTTCCAATAATTTTTTAATATCAACAGCAAACCAACGGATGTGGAAGTCACCACAGAAAGAAAGGGAGCAGACAAATATAATTCTACCTTGGCACTTTCTCTACCTGAGGAGAGGAGAGTAGCTACCTACTGGACCCAACTTTCTGCTTTCCCTTCCTAGCAAGAATCAAAGTTTCACTAGGAGAAAGGTGGGGGGAAGACACACAAGAGATAGAAAGAGCCATAGAAAGAGCTATAAATGATCAATTTTTAGACTTTCCTTTTTTTCATATATTCCCAATCTTTTTGTCTGCAGGCAATATAATTCTATTTTAAGGAATGGGGATGTAGTAATATTGAGAAACAATGCTAATTTCTTCTGGGAATCAAAGGATGAAGTATGGAGAGGCATCATGGTGTAATGAATAAAAGGACCAATGGACTAAAAACACTGTCCTGATCCTAGGTTTTTCACTAGCTGTATGACCTTAAGTAAGTCACATTCACTCTCAGGATCTCAATTTGCTTCTTTATAAAATGAAGGAACTGAATTAAAATTATGTTCTAGCATCCTATGTTTCAGAAAAACATTTGACAAAGTCTCTCAGGATTTCTTCATTTATGTGGTAGATGCAGGCTAAATTTAGTCAGGTAGGCTTAGAGCTGATTGACTAAACAGACCCAGAAAGTACTGAATTGACCAATTGAACCAAATGAACCATCCAGCCTAAAGGAAGATGTCTAGTGAATATCCACATGTCTGGACCCTTAACCTTATGCTAGTCAGCATTTTTATCAGCAACTTATGTTAAGTTATAAGTGTGCAGCCCTTAGTTCTAAGGGCCAATTGTATAGAATATTCTCCTTATTAGTGAAGATTGATCACTCAATGCCCTATGCCTGGATGAAGGGTAGGGCAGAACGGAAAGGTAGGTGAGAACAGAAAAGAGAGATTCTAGGCTCTTATAACCTCCAGTTTTGAGAGAGAAGATGCACCATTCTAATTTCTCTTCAAGTTGATGAAGGTAGAGAAGGACTCTGGGAAGAAGTTGATATGTAGAGAAGTTGTCAATGTCCCTATCTCCAGCTTAATATAATAGATACTCTGGGAATTTTCCCTTGGGTGAGATCCAGGACTTTATCTCTCATGGCTAACTACCTCCCTCGAAGGGAGAGTCTATTCAATCTGTATGGTCTGGTCAGTGTGCACACTTTCTCTTATTTCTGTTTTGCTATTAACTTGGATATTTCCTTGCTCTTTGCAAAGTATGTTCATTGTGGAGTTGGTATCTGGTAGGAAGGGATTCAAGTCTTGGATATAGAGCTTAAGGCCCTTCTTCCCCCTTAAGGAACAGCAACCAGGAGTTTTGGTTGTACCCAAAAATTACTTCACCTAGACTAATAATATTTAAGGGAGCAGACAAATATAATTCTACCTTGGCAAACTATCTGAGGAGAGCAGAGTAGCCAGCTACTGGCCCCAATTTTCAGCCTTTCCTTCCTGGCAAGAATCAAAGTTTCACTTGGAGAAAAGTGGGGGGAGGACACACAAGAGAAGTATATTCTTCCATCCCTTTGAGCCACCTCTAGACAGAGCCATATAGACATAACTTACACAATCAAAAAATATATATAGCACCATGATCCACACCCTTACAGATGGCATACTTATCAAATTTAAGGATGATATATAACTAGAAGGGAAAACTAATGCATTGGATGACAGAATCAGGATCCAAAAATACCTCCACTTACTAAAACCTTCAAGGTCTCATCATCTCTTGCCTAGGTGGCCTCCTAATTGATCTTACTTCTTCCAGTCTTTCATTTCTCTAATCAGTTTCTAAAGAGCTACCGAAATAACCTTATAAAGATACAGATCTTACTATGTCACTCTCTTACTCAAAAAACTTCACTAGCTCCCTATTGCCTCTTCAATAAGATCAAAGTTCCTCAGATTGACATTTAAGTCACTCCAGCTTACCTTCTAGCCTAATTTCATGTCATTCCCCTTCATGTATTCTACATTCAAGCCAAAATAGCCAGCTAGCCATTCTCCAAACTTGACTTTCCATTCCCTGCCACAATGTACTCTCACAAGGCAATCCTCCCTCCCTCCTCAGATAAGGGAATTTCTGAAACCTTCTCTTCCTTCAAGACTCAGCTCAAATGCCACTTCCTCAGTGATATCTTCCCTAACTTCCCTAATCATTAGTGCCCTCATCACAACCCTCCATTCAGATTTCCCACATGCTTGTATTTTCCCAGAAGTTCCTTATTCTTGTTGTTTTTATCTTTGTATCACCAATGCCCTTGCAACTAGTTTGTGGTTAAAAAATGTTTACTGAATTAATTCAAATTGAATTGAGTGTGGGGCTGAAACTAATAAGACAAAATGTATTAGGGATAAATGAAAACTGCTTCCAAAAAAATCATTAAAGAAGTACAGAATGGAAGAGAGATGGATAGAAACAGTTCATGTGAAAAATCATCTGGGTGTTCCAGGGAAACACAAAATCAATATGAGTAAAGCTACCAAATGTAGATATTGAAACAGCAAAAGGATCTTAGACTCTATTATCACAGCACCCGGAACACGCAAGATATACTTGTCATGGTCAGATGTAGCTAAAATATTGTGTTCAGTCCAAGGCACTACTTTTCTGGAAAAACACTGACAAGTGGGAATTTACCCATAAAAGAGAGTGATTAATGTGGACTCAAAATCATGTCATGTAAGGACCAGTTAGAGGAAGTAGGGATGGGAAAGAAAGAAAGAAAGAAGGAAGGAAGGAAGAAAGAAAGAAAGAAAGAAAGAAAGAGAAAAAAGGAAGGAAGAAGGAAGGAAAGAAGGAAGAGAGAGAAAGAGAAAGGAAGAAAGAAAGAGAGAAGGAAAAGAAATCCTGTATCAGAGATACAGGAGAGCTGTTTCTATTTTTAGATTTTTTTAAATGCAAGAGAGTTTAGATTTGTTCTGTTAAGTTCTTAAACCAAATCTAGAAGCATGGAAAGAAGTTATTAGGAGGCAGCTTTCTGTTTGATACAAGGAACGCTGTCATAATAATTGAAGCTATCAAAAAATCAATGGCAATGATTTCATAATGTAGTGAGTTACCTATCACTGCATGTCTTGAAGCACAGAATGGGTACTTACGAGGGATATTGTAAATGGGATTTAAGCTTTAAGCAAAGGTTAGACTTAATTATCTCTAAGGTACTGAGATAGGAACAACATCTGACACTAATCTCATTGGGATTCATGGCAGTAGGCTCCATTGTGCAGCCAGAACTACACCACATATGGCCTAAGAAGGCTGGAAGTTTCCTGCCACGCTGGCTAGGTTTTCCCTAAAAAGACAATGAAGCTATGCTAGAGACTCAATTGTTCCAGGACCTAAGGCTCAAAAACATCAATAACTTACTGGTTGCCTAAAGAATAAAAACCTAGCATGTAAATAGTTGGCCTTCTCTGGGTTTAATAGGCTTCCCAGTGCCTTCCAAGTCAAAACACCCTTCTGACTAGGTATATCACTGTGGCCAATTTGGAAGCAAGAGAAGCTACAGCCAGCTGAACCAATACTGAATCTTTGCTCAATATCTGTTCCATGCCATTGCTGAGTAAACTTTCTTTTGTTAAGGAGTTCAAGTGACATATTTTGTCCTAATCCTGAGCCTGAACCATCAAAGCAGCCTGAGTCAGGCCTGGCCTAGAAACATTTAGTGTGGTTAGAAGGATATGGCTTGGAATGACCTCATGTCAAAAGTGAGGAAAGAAAAAGAGCCTCAGAGGATTGAGGAGACTGACTGGCTGTGTCTACTATGTTTCTGGACACATACAGTGAGTCCTCTCAGTCTTAAG
This sequence comes from Vombatus ursinus, assembly GCF_900497805.2. NCBI lineage: Eukaryota > Metazoa > Chordata > Mammalia > Diprotodontia > Vombatidae > Vombatus > Vombatus ursinus. The sequence continues at coordinate 2,190,220 of NW_020951350.1, forward strand.
CTCAATTCACTGCCTCTTCTGCAGTCCAATGCACTGCCTCTTCTGCTAGTTCACTGGGTTCTTGCTCTCAAGCAACTAAAGCCTCAAATGGCTCATGAGGATGGCAATTTTGCTTTCAATGATGGCTCCCCCAGAGATGAGAGAGCTAAACAAAACTAGACTTCAGTCGCCAGTTATCCAGTAGTGAGAGAAACCTGGGGGATGAGGATCCCTGGCAAGTTTCTCCCAGTGGACTGAACTGTGAACCACATGGCTGGCATTTCAGAGAGCCTTGAGGATTGGAGCATGTAAGATCTCCAGCTATACTGATTCCTGGGAAATGGCCATGGTTCCAGCTTAGTAGACTGGTTCTGGAGCAAGGATGTGATTGTAAATGCTTAACAACTAGCTCTCAAAAAAATGTATGCATGACATAGTTTTAAGTTTAATTTGAATAATTAACATTTTTTCCATCATTTTCTTCAATCAAGAGATAATCAATAAAATCAATCCCAAGATCAAATCTGAACTAAGAGGGTGCTGGCTTTAGAGCCCTGCCTATCCAGACCCCCTTTACTAAGGATAAGGCAGCTACTTCCACTCAATCTGTGCCAACCAGAGTACTTCCCTGTACCTTGTGCTTTTCATGCTACCTCTGTCCTGCAAATTGATTATATCGGTCTCTTTCCCCAATCCCAGAACAAAAGTTTTGCCCTGATAAACAGAGCTTGATCATCATGACCCTGGTTACAGGGGTTGAGTGGCCCATTATCCACCTCCCGAAAGTCATATCCAGGATGAATCAACACCACACTAAGAAGGTGGATTCCCAGTTCAGTCATTTCCTGTATCCACTCTGCAGGAAGATTTGCCCAATACAAGTGGACTGCTCTTAGAGTTCTAGTTGCCCTCTCTGGCCCTTACTTATTCTATCCCCTCTGCAGATTTGCTTGGGCCTTGAGGATTTTGCCCTTTTCAAAGAATGCCATATACCTCAAAGAAATGGCTAAGGTCCCTCTCAGTTGTCAGTTCTCTATCCTCTCAAAGATGGTTCAGATAACTCCTTCTCAGGAAGGATTTGGGGGACCAGAGAGTGGAATGGTTCAAAGGTACTTTCTTTTTTAACAACATGAAAGAGATAAAATTGCCTTATTTTAGCTACTACATGAATTTGCCTGGAAGAAAGACTACCTATAGCTTGAAAGTTAAATTATGTAAATTATATAAAATTAAGTTAAATTATGAAAAGTTAAATTATGTAAATTATATAAAATTACTTCTAATTTTTAAATATAATGATTTTTAATATTCAAGTCACATATCTGTTTCAAATCTATTTTGGGGGGGTGAGGCAATCGGGGTTAAGTTGCTTGCCCAGGGTCACACAGCTAGTAAGTGTCAAGTGTCTGAGGTCGAATTTGAACTCAGGTCCCCCTAACTCCAAGGCCAGAACTTTATCCACTGCACCATCTAGCTGCCCCTTATTTTGAATTTATTGTAGAATATAGTATAGGCTGCTCATCTAAACCTAATTCCTGATAAACTACATCCCAGTTTTCCCAGCAGTTCTTATCAAATAGGGAGGACTTTCCTAACTAATTTATGTTTTCAAGTTTATCAAACTGGGTTATTGAATTCCAATGTTTCTAATTCTTCCTTGTCTGGACTGCTCTATTCAATAATACTAAATGGTTTGGGGTTTTTTCTATTTGTTGGGTTTCAATTTTTAAAGGAATATTAAGTTCATTAACCTCTCTTTTTTATTTTGTTATTATATGGCATTAGGGATATCATTTTTCCTCTGGAGACTGCTTTATCTGTATCTCAAAAAAAAAAAAACTGGCCTATAGTTTCACCATTGTCATTTTCTTTCACGTAAATATTGTTTCTATGGTTTGCTCTTTAACGTGCCCATTATTTAGAATTTCATTAGCAAATCTCTCTTTGTGTCTGTTTTGTTTGTGCTTCCTGAACTTCTTATTATTTGTATTGCCTTATGGTCTATAAAGGATCTGTTTACTATTTCTTCCTTTTTGCTTTTATTTGCAATATCTCTGTATGTCAATTGTTGTTGCTCAGTGTTTTTAGTCATGCCTGATTCTCCATGACCCCATTTGGTTTTTTTGTTTGTTTGTTTGGCAAAGATACTGGAGTAGTTTGCCATTTCCTTCTCCAGCTCATTTGACAGAGGGAAACTAAGGCAAATTGGGTTAAGTGATTTGTCCAGGGTCATATAGATAGTAAATGTCTGAGACCACATTTGAACTCAGGTTCTCCTGGTTCCAGGGCCTGTGCTCTATCCACCACACCACGTAGTTGCCCTATGTGCCAATACAAGGTCAATTTTTATAAAAATTCTATGTGATGCTAAGAAATATGTAAATGCTTTAGTAGTCCCACTTATAAGACACCATAGATCCTTTAGATCTAGTTTCTCCAGCAATTTTTTTCAAATCTACATTTTTCCTTTTGTTAATACTTGTTAAATGTATCCGTCTCTGAAAGAGAGGAACTATTACTGTGTTACAGGCTACATCTTTTCATAATTCATTTGAATTTTATGTTGCTATGGCATTAAGGGCATAGAAGTTCAACACTGATATTGGTTTACTGTCTATGGTTCCTTCAACTGTTATGTATTCTCCTTGTTTAGCTCTATTTATATTTTGAATTTTGCTTTCCCTTTATCTACTAGCATGATTGCAATTAGTGGTATTTTTAAAATTTGTGCCTGACACAAAGTAAATTTTGTTCCAGCCCTTCGTTTTTATTCTGTGCTTGTCTTTGCTTCTTAGGTGCATTTTGTAAGCAACAGATTATAAGATTCTGCTTTCTTATCCAATCTGTCACTCTTGTTTTATTGGATTGTTTATTCATATTTAAAGTTATGAGTTAGATTTATAGTTTACTCCATTTGTTTCTAATACTACTGTTTTCTGAATTATAGTTGTTTTTTCCTCTTCCTCTGTTAAGACTATATTGTAACTGTATTGTAATTGTCAATTCATTTCCCTAGTTTTAGACTTTTGATTAACTTCCTTTTTTAATTTGATTTAGTTACCTATTTCTTCTCCTCTTTTTCCCTCCATTAAGTGGTTAATTAAAATTATCCTTCTACTCTTCTCCTTCAAAATTCTTTTGCTAAGGTTCTTTTTTATATTCTATACTTTTTTCTAAAAAAAGAAAAAGAAAAATTTCTTTATCATGTTCTCTTCATTAATACTTTTTCATTTTTGTCTATTCAAAACTTTTATTCTTTGATTCATGATTTTTATATTTATTTATTCCTTCTTCAGTCTCTTTGAATTTCTCATAGAATTAAAGCTACTAAACTACTTGTTTTTCACTCCCTCTTCTAAACAAGTTCTTTATTATTTCCTTGCAGTCCTAGCTTCATTCCACCTTCATCTGTTGTGCCTAAGTCTTAGAAATGTCCATTCTAATTGGTGATATTACTGCCCTATGATAGAAATTTCCTTGTTTTCCTGACGGTGTGATCCAATTATACCTCCTGGTGTGCCCAGGATCATTTTCTTTCCTATTTGCCATGGAATCTCCTCACTGGCTCCATGTTCTCCCATTCTTTTGGATACTAGTTGCCCCACGAGCTCTGATTCCCCCTCTCTGGAAAAAGAAGTTTCTACATGGAGGCATGACACTCTTTGTGGTAGCACTACATCCCTTCAAAGTATACCTATTTTAAGTTACCAATATATTTCTTCCCCCATGGAAGTTTTCTTCCATAGGACCCCATCCCACCAATGAACTAAGATTTCTCTCTCTTTCCCCTTTTTTCAAATACTCTCTTTGCCACTGTTCTTCCAATGTTCTTGTAGCCTCTTCTTATTCCTGAGAACCCACAGAAATTATTTTCCTTCATTGTTCATTTACCATTCTCCTCTATCTTCTACTTCCCCTTTCCACTTTCATGCACCATCCCATTGTACAGTTTAGTCTCACAAAACATATTAATTCACAGTGAGGAAGGAAGAGTGTGAGTTGTAGTCCATTGTGTCTCAGGCTTGTGCCTCCACAGTCACATCTCTTATTCCCTTAAGTTCCACTTTTATCTTGATCCCTTTTGTGTACCTTTAGAAAGAATTCTCTTACTAGTCCCTCTGTTATTCTTTTTGGTTTTTTGCAGCATAAATGTCTTTCCAATTCTAGTTCTTTTTATTTTAACAGTCTCTAGATGCTCTCCACCTCCGGAAAGAGAACTGATGAACTCTGAGTGCAGAATAAAACATATTTTTTTCAATTTCTTTATTTTTCTTGCTTTTTTGCAGCATGGCTAATATGGAAATATGTTTTATATGATTTCACATGCATAATGGGTACCAGATTGTTTGCCTTCTCAAAGAATAAAAGATAGGCTGGAGGGAGAGAATTGGAACCAAAATTTTTAAATGTTAAAAAAAACAGTATCTAGATATGGATTATTTTATTTTGTTATTTGTGCTTTCCTTGGTAGTTTCATTTGTCTATTTTTTTGTGTTTCTATTGGTTGAGATGTTAGCAAATCTGATAATCTACTCATGACTGGGTCTTATTTTTGTAGGAATGTTTCTCTCTTTTATTACCTCTCTTTCGGTTGACTGTCTTTTCTTGTTGATAATCATATGATTAGGCTAAAGTATGCATTTTGGGTTTCATCTTGAATCTTTTGCTTTTCAGAATATATTATTCCTTCCATTTCTGTAGTTTCTGGTGGGTGCAGAATAGTCTTGAGTTACTTGAATTTCTTTTTCTTTATATTTGAATCTTTCTCCTGCTTATTTGCAGAATTTGTTATTTGTCATTGGAATTCTTAGATTTAACCACTGCATGTCTTGGAGTTTGTAGCATAGAGTATTTTTCTGGAGATGATCTATGGATTCTTGGATTAGTACTTATTTTTCCTCTATTCAGAATTTCTGGGCAGTTTTCTTATATTATTTCTGGCATTGTGGTGCTCAGATTTTTTTAAACTTTTCTTTTTGAAAGACCTATGATCATTGCTGTCTCCAAAGATCCTATAATCAGGGGCAGCTAGGTGGTGCAGTAGATAGAGTTCCAGCCTTGGAGTCAGGAGGACCTGAGTTCAAATCTGGCCTCAGTCACATGACACTTACTAGCTGTGTGACCCTGCCAAGTCACTTAACCCCAATTGCCTCAACAAAAAGCAAAAAAAAAAAAAAAAGATCCTATATTCAAGATCAATGTGTTTTGCTTATATATAGATCATTTACCCTTTTAATATTATTGCTTTTGGCTTCTCTTCTTACAGATTGTCTTTCTCTTCAATATATTTGTATTATCAATTAAATAGTTTACTTCTTTGGATACTCTCATTAGTACAAATTCAAGTTTTTCTATTCTGCTAATTTTTTTTTTGCTGTACAGGCCAAAAATTCTACCATTTGTTCCCTTTGAACTCTCATAAGATACTGATTTCTCTTTTGAACTATTCACAACATCTTGATGGGGTTCCATGATATCTTCGAAATCCACAAGTTTCTGTATTTCACCAGGTATTGTACAATTTCTTTTGTCTAGCAACATTTATCTAAAGAATTGTGCAGTCATTTAGATGTCATAGTAGTTATCTTCCCTTCTAATTTTAGTATCTTCTCTGTTGATTTATTTGCTGGTACTCTTGATTTTAAGTAAATTTTCTTCATTCTGAGATCTTTAGTGGTTTTAATATTTTTTTCCTTAGATTCCCTTGTCACTCACTTTCTGATTTGACCCCTTTTAATAGTGAATTTACCCCTACTGCTAGATCCCCAAGCTATCTCAACCTCCTCTCATATTGGGGAATTCACTTTTTACCAGCCTTTGTCCCTTCCCCAAGAAGCTTCTGGGAAGACAGGATTGGTTCCAGATAGATTCCAATTCCCACTCCTATAGGGGGCAGCTCACCATGTCAGACCTCTGTCCTACAAGGATTCACTTCTCTGACTGAGCTGAGTCAGTGTCTATCACATTTTGTAGGATAGAGTGGATATTCCAGGGACAATTTCTGCCTTCTTAGGATTCCCTTTTAGTCTAATCCAGGAAGGAAGGCAAAATAGCGTCTCCTCTTTGCCTCACCTTTCTTCACACTTGACTGGACAAGATTTTGGTCTGCTGATTGTTGAAACAGAGTACTGATACCACAAATAGGTCTGTATCCCAAAGAGATCAAAGAAAATGGAAAAGGGCCCATATAGACAAAAATATTTATAGCAGTTCTTTTTGTGGTGGGAAATAATTGGAAATTGAAGAGATGTTCATCAATTGGGATGTGCCTGTGGCATATGATTGTGATGGAATACTATAGTGCTGTAATAAATGACAGGTAGAATTATTTCAGAAAAACCTGGGAAAACATATATGAATTGATGCAAAGTAAAGTGAGCAGAACCAGAAAAACATTGTAAATAGTAATAACAATATTGTAAGCATGATCAATTGTGAAAGGCTTAGCAATTCTGATCAATCCAATGATCTAAGATGATTCCAAAGGATCCATGATGGAAAAATGCTATCCACCTCCAGAAAGAGAACTGAGTGCAGTTTGAAACTTAACTTTTTTCACTTTATGTTTCTTGTTTCTTTATTGGGTTGCTTATTTTTTTTCTCGGAACACAGCTAATATAGAAATGTGTTCTGTATGACTTCACGTGTATCATTGATAACACATTATTTCCATTCTCAGTGGGTGAGGGAGGGAAGAGAGAGAGGGAAAGAATTTAGAACTCAAAAATTTTTTTAATATTTTTAATGTTAAAAATAAATAAACAAACAAACAAAAAGAAAGAAATAAAATTCTGGGAGGACATGGGGTGATGTGCTGGCAGAGATTGCAGCAGCAGAGACATCCCTGAGTATATCCCAAAGCACAGGCCTGTAGGTCTGTTTGTGCCCCCTACCAGAACATGGAAGCTGGTGTTAAAGGAGCACATTAGAATAAATATTCTCCATTCTTGAGTTTATAAGGCCACTGTTTTGTTGGGTTTCTTGCTTCTTTATCCTGTAGAAATAGCTTTATTTGCTCTGCCTCTAATGAATAGTTATCCTTTCTGGGCTTTTCCAAGATTTAGTGGGGGCAGGAGAAAATATTTAGTCCTCCATTTGTTGGTCACATGAATCAGAAGTCTGCCAAGGTGATTTTCTAAAGTGTATTTCTTTCAGCCACACACACACACACACACACACACACACACACAC
>NW_020951350.1:2197399-2237770 GCF_900497805.2 Vombatus ursinus
CACACACACACACACACACACACACACACACACACTTTTTAGTGGCTCCAGGATCAAATAAAAACTTCTCTGGCATTTAAAGTTTTTTTTATTATCTGGCCCCTTTTTACCTTTCTAGTCTTTGTACACCTTACTTTCCTCCTTAAACTCTACAATCCAGCAATCTTGGTCTGCTTAAAATTCCTCAAATACTCTATTTCCCACCCTATGCCTTTGTACTATGTGTCCACAACACCTGGAATGCTCTGCCCCATCACCTTTCTCCATCAGTTTCCCTGACTTTCCCAGTTCCCAATGCCAATTCCCTCCTGTCTCAGAGTGCCTTCTATCTACTCTTTGGTGTGTGTGTGTGTATGTCTGTGTCTGTGTCTGTGTGTGTGTGTGTGTGTGTGTGTTTGATTTATTCTTGTGTGTGCATTATACCTACCAAGTTATTTATATGTTGTCTCTTTCCATTAGAAGGTAAGCTCCTTGAGGGTAGAGACTATCTTTTTTACTTTCTTTACATCCTAGCACTTAGCACAGTGCCTGGCAAGTAGACAGTGCTTAATAAATGTTTATTGACTCATTCATTTGCCGGCATATGGAAGATAGATTAGACGTGTTCAAGTTGGTTCCAGAGGGAAGAATGAGGCGGTCAGAGAGATTTAGACCTGAAATAAGGAAAAAATCTCCTATGAGCTACAGTCATCCAAGAGCAGACTGGCTTCCTCCCAAGAGGAAGGGGAAGGAAGGCTGGATAACTACTTGTAGAAGGTGCTATACATGGCATTCTCAGTTAAATATGGGTTAGATTAGATGGTCCCTGAGGTCTTTCCAACTATAAGAATCTAATTCTGCGATTCTAATCAAAGTACACTTTGGTATTAATTTGGAAGTTCTTAAAGAGTTTTTGTCTTTGTTTTTGTTTTTTTGTAGACTTTCTCTACCTCTTCATCCTCTGCATTAGATGTTGGTATATTCACTGCAATAATTTTCATGGCGGACCTTTTAGAAGAGACAACCAAATGTTCCCACAAAATGAGACCTCTTATTTCCTTTGGGTATACAATAAAATCAACTCTCTCAACTCCTTCGTTTACTTCTCCAAAGAAACCCTGAGAATTATCCTTCCATTTAGCTGCCACTTCCTTCTTCCATTTTCATTTGTTGCAATAATGTTGAGATTGATGTGATTTAGTTCCTCCTGATTGGTTGTTGCATATGACAGGCATCTAGACATTCAGAGTAGTAGCAGCCATGCTAAAGTTTATAGATGTTCCAAAAATAGTGTGGTTCTTAGTAGCCCTCGTCCACTTTTCTACCATTAAACACTCAGTTATCCCCACTGTAACAATGAAAGAAGGTGGAGAGGAGGATGCAGAGAACTGAGGACCATTTTGTATCTTGTTTTGTTTCATGGGTTACCACAGACAAAGAATTCACCAGTCTGTGGGACCCATACCTGTAGTCTTTTCATTATGTTAGAAACTACCATTGCTTATGTTCTGTTAGCATAGCCTTCAAGAATCTAGGTTTCTTTCATACCACAATGAAGCTTTAGGGTAGGAATCTGCCTCCCAAAAAAAATGGAAAATCATTTTTAAACTGAGCCCTTGAATTTCCACTGCATTTTATTAGGTCTACCCTTTGGAACAAGCAAAGTCAATTGGTCAATAAGAATTTATTTAGTGCCTACTATACACCAGGGCACTGTGCTAAGAACTGGGGATATAAAGAAAAGCAAAAGATAGTTCCTGCCCTCAAGGGGCTCACAGTCTAATGGGATAGACAACATGCAACAACTGTGTACAAACAAGATATATACAGGATAAATTGGAGACAATCAATAGCACTAGACCTAGAAATGAGTTAGGAAAAGGCTTCTTGTAGAAAGCAGGATTTCAAAAGCAGATTGTGTCTAATCACCTTTTAACTGATGAATTCTAGCCTGTTCCTCTATCTTCTGTTGGATTTTCCCCCTCAGGATCGCAACCCCTACCTTTCTTCTCATTTCAGTTCTCCCTGATGGTCAATGTTTACCTTGGATCAATCCAGTTATAACAGCTTCCCAACCTATTATCTGACAAGATAGGCCTTTGCCCTTAAGTTTAATATGTTTTTCTTACCCCTCTGCTCCTTTCCCCATCCTGGTGCAAGGCAAAGCTTTCATCACATGGAGGGGGAGAAGGAGGGAAAGGAGAGAGATGGAGATGAATCTCTTCTACTGCAGTGCTGATTGCTGCCCTCTGATGGCCACTGAGCCTGTCAAACAACTGTTTGAATTAATTTCTGCTTCTCTCTAAAGCCATCTACAAGACAGTTCCTCCTCTTATGGCCTGGATTCTCATCAACCTGCTTTTCTTCCTCCTCTCCACTTCCTGGTTTTACTGCCTTCTTTCAAGTCCCAGCTAAAATCTGACCTTCTACAGAAAGCCTTTCTCAATTCCCCCCAAATCCAATGCCTTTCCTCAATTGATTATCTCCAAATTATCCTGTACATAGTGTGTTTGTGTATAGTTCTTTACAAATTGTCTCGTCATTAGATTGTGAACTCCTTGAGGGCAGCAACTGTCTCTTGCTTTTCTTTGTATTCCCAGCACTTAGCACAGTGCCTGGCCCATATGAAGAGCTTAATAAATGCTTTTATTTACTGATTCACCAACTGACTAGATGTTTTCCAGTTTAACTACTAGCTTCCTAAAATGTGGTGCCCAGGATAATACTACAGAATTTTGATCAGAGCAGAGTACACAGAAATATCAACTCGTGTTCTGGATACTAAGCATCTATTAATGTAGCCTAAATTCACACGGGTGTTTGGGGCTTTCGTATTGCTTGCAACCCACCCAGATGCCCCATTTTCCCCACAAGAACTGATGTTTAGCCATATCTTTCTTTGTCTTCTCTTTGTGTAATTGGTTTAAAAAACCCAAGTATAAGATTTTATATTAGATTTCTTCATTAGATATAACACATCCTTCTACCCCTTCAAAATTTCTCTGGATCTCAGTTCTGTCAAGCTATTCACTGTGGAACAACTCTAGCTGCTAGGAAGTTCTTTCTTTTATCCAAGAAAAATTTGCACTCATAATTTCTCACTATCACCACCCACAATTGCTACATAGAAGTAGTCAGGAAAAAAAATCTATTTTTTTTTCTACCTGACAGCTCTTCAAGGTTTTGAAGACCTCAAGATCCTGTTAAAGTTGTTAAAGTGACACACAATTAAAACACCTTGTGATCCCTTCCCCAGCCTAAAAACAGATTGTCAGATCTCTGATAAGGAACTTGGACCCAGCCTGGACAGGTGGTTACCAGCAGTAAAGACCATATAGTAGCCCAGCTCAGCAATCTCAGGATCTGTGGCTGCATCTCAGAGAAACAAGGACCTAAAAGATAGTTACTTAGCATCCTCTCCTCACACCTAGTACAGAGTGTTGCTGTCGGAATCCCGTTCTTTGCTCCACCTCCAGGTGATATCCCTAGCTTGCCTTTTAGGAGAGAAAAATTGCTTTGATTATGCAGAAGAGATAGGCTGGACAACAGTGGGGTGAATAAAGATAGAAGCAAAGACAACAGAATTCAGGGTGAACGTAATGGCCAGTGTTAGTTCTAAATGGTTGATTTTGAACAGAAAAGTTCTTTCTTTCTGTGAAAAATGAGGAATTATTAGACCTTAATGTTAAATGTGCTGTCAGTCTTAATTACTCTGTTAACTATTTTTATATAACCAGGTTTTGGTTTTTGTGGGTTTTTTAGTGACAGAACTATGGGAAGAAGAAATGATTGTTCTATCAAAAAAAAAGAAAGAAAAAAGAAAGAAAAGGTGTCTCTATATCTTTATCTACATAAAGAGGGGCCAGATTATAAAAGCTTTGAGTGTCACATGTTACTTAGGCATTCTGCAACAGGCAATGAAATAATTAGAAGTTTTTGATCCAGGGACAGGCAAAATAAAAGTAGGAATTCTTCCAGAGTGGCTATGAGTCTTCCAGTCCATTCACTTAAAAGTGGATTTAGATATAAATATTAGAACTTTAGGAAGGTCCCATCTCCAAAGAACTGAAATTTAGGAAACTATATAACTTGATGTCAAAGATTCCCCATAGGTAATGAGAAAAAGAAACCTCTTGCACCCCAGCAGACACTGTGAGAGAAAGGAGAGAGCACAGAAAGGAACAAGATTGCACCTTGACAAACGGACTTAGTCATTGTTTGCTCTGTACAAATAACCAGTTGTGCTAGTTAATATTCACTGGAAGGTGAGCCTCATCCACCCCTTGCTATAAGTACTTAGGTATTCAAATAACACCCCAGGAAACAAGAGGTTCTGGGTCAGCTTCCTGGTGAGTTTCTGCAGGACACTGGAGAGGGAGCTGTAAGTAATGTATTCCCCTGTAAAAACCTCAGTCTGTGTGGTCTGCAGTAGTGCTGGTGGGCTGGGAGTCCTCAAGCCAGCTTGGGGGGATGGAGTATAGTGGCTGAATTTCAGTTCTTTGAAAGAAAACTAGAACTTCCCAAAGAAAGGGGGAAGAGGAGGGCCTATGTTAATGGACCCTCAGCATGAATGATCATGCCCATGGTTATCTGTGGGTGATCATACTTAGCAGATGTGGCAACCAGCTAATTACACTAGGTTTTAGTGTTTGCCAAGAAGGTCTTGAGGCAGCTTTTTAAAAAGATAACAGACTATTATGAACAACTTGCTTCCATTTAGCAGTCTGACATGAGAAAAGGAACACTGAGCTTGTGGTCAGAAGGTATAGTTCAAGTTTTTGCTTTGGCATTTGCCATGTGCCCTTGGAGCATTCACTTGACCTCTCTGAGGAAGTGTTTCCTTACCTACAAATGGTAATAATAAAAGAGGCACAATATCTCTTATAGCATTGTTATAAAAACTCAAACGAAACAATGAATCACCAACTATGATACACGGATTATCTCACTCAACCTTCACAACAGCCCTGTGAGTTAGGTACTGCAGGCAAGTTGGTTGTTGTTCAGTTGTTTCAGGCATGGCTGACCCTTCATGACCCCATTTGGGGTTTCTTGCCAAAGATACTGGATTTTGTCATTGCCTTCTCCAACTCATTTTACAGATGGGGAAACTGGGGCAAACAGTGACTTGCCCACGGTCACACAGCTAATAAGTGTCTGAGGTTAGATTTAAATTCAAGAAGATAGTCTTCCTGATTCCAGGCCATGTCCTACCCACCGAGCCATGTAGCTGCCCATGGCATTATTAGAGATCTATATTATTGTGATTTCAGTAACATAGGGACCTCCCAGATGAGAAAACCTCTTCCACTAATGTGGGTTGCCAGCTTCTCTACAAAAAATCTTAGAGAGAATCCTGCCTCAAAAACTTACTATTTCTGCAATCACAGGTGAATCAACTTCTCTCAGTCTCAGTTCTTATGTCTATAAAATGGGGACAATAATAATTGTCACTTAGTGTCATGCTCTGAGGTCCCTTCTACAGCTAAGATTCTGTGATTCTGGTTCTGTTAGCTTTAGAGACGAAAGGGATTCAACCTCCTCATTTTCTCTATGAAAGGAGCGGCAGCCCCCATGACTAGAACACAGGTCTCCTGGTTCCAATATTCTTTCCACTACCTTCCTCTATCCTTGAGACAAGTAAGTTGTAGAAACAAGATATTCATGACATACCATTAGATGGAATTGCCCTGATCTATCTTTTCAGATAAAGTAAACAAAACAGGAAAGGTCACCATTACAGTTTCAAAAGCTCAAGAAATATTTCATGGATGGAGTGGGACCTAAGGTAGCATGATTTGGTCTGGCAGAGATAAAAAGAGACCTTTCAGGTAGAGGGTCAATTTCAGTCACTGAATTTACATCTTTTAGGATCAGAAGAGTTTTCAGGGGAATGAATCCAATTCATAATCCTCGCCAACCCCAAGTCCCCAGTATAATATACCAGATAAGTCATCAACCAGTCTGCTTCAAGGCCTCCAGTAGAGGAAACTACTCCTTCCAAAGGCAGCCCATTCCTCTTTTGGATAAGAAAGTTTTTCCATATATATAGACTCTGTGTGACCTATAGAAATACAAACTCAGGCAAACTGGAATTGTAAAGGGCCTGGGAGGTCATTCACTATAACTTTCTCAATTTACAAATGAGGAAACTGAAGCCCAGAGAGGTTAAGTAATTTGTTCAGAGACACAGAGACCTAATCAAAGTCTGATAGTAAGTATCAGAGCCAGCCAGGATTAGAAGGCCAAGCCTTAGGCTCTAATTACGGGGCTCTTTCCACCACACCAAAGTTGTCTTTCTCCTTAACCGACTATTAAAGGTTTCATTCTACTTTTCCAACCTTATTCACACAATTCTCCTTTACTTACTCTAAGTTCAATTAATCAATCAATAATCATGTATCAATTTAGCACCTATTATGTGCCAGGCATTATGCTTAGTGCTGGGGATAGTGGAGAGGATAAACTGCAGTTAGAATCGCATGCGTTCAAATCCTGCTTCAGTCACTTATTAGAGTGACTGAACAAGTGACTTAACCTCAGCCTCAATTTTCTTATTTGCAAAATGATACTGAATTCAGTGACCTCTAAGAATCCTTCTGGCTATAAATCTATGATCCTATCAAATATAGTACAAAAGTAAAACAGTTCCAACACTCAAAGAACTTATTCTCTATTATGACCAAACTGTTGCCTTTTCTTGTCTTCCTTTTCTTGCCTCTATACATTCACACAGCTTGTCCTTCAAACCTAGAACACACCCATTCTTTCAACATCTCTTCTTATCGAAATCCTTCTTTTACTTTAAGGTCTAGCTCAGGTGCTATTTCCCCACCATCCCAGACAAAAGTTATCTTTCCACAAATTTGTCACAGCAATTTGTCTGAGAATTTCTTTCTTTATTGCATTCTACCTTGCATCATTCAATCAATAAACATTTATTGACTTCCTCCTATGGGCCAAGCATAGTGCTAAGTTTGTCATATTAATTTGTGTATTTTCATTACTTTAGCACAGAGTTTCATACAATGTTTATCTATCTATTGCCTCTGTCTATCTTTATCTCTTAACTATTATGGCTCTCTAATCTCTCTCTTTAATCTAATCCAATTTACTTTATCTTCCTACCACTGAAAGCTCCTGAAGAATAAGTAGAGATTTTTAGTTTTGGTTTGGTTTTTTGCATATGTTTTTCCAGTGCTGAGTACAAGGCCTGCATTATAGTATTAACACATTATTTTATTTTATTTTAATAAATTATTTAATACTTAAATATTTTATTTTAATAAATTTAATAAAATGTGACATTGAATTGAATTGAAGTATGATTTCAACTGGGAAGCGAGGTGGCACAGTGTATAGAGAGCCAGGCCTGGAGTCAAAAAGACTCATCTTCCTGAATTCAAATCTGGCCTCAGACACTTACTAGCTATGTGACCCGGGGCAAGTCACTCCCCCCTATTTGCTTCAGTTCCTCTTCTGTAAAATGAGCTGGAGAAGGAAATGGCAAACCACTCTAGTATCTTTGCCAGGAAAACCCCAAATGCGGTCATGAAGAGTTGGACACAAATGAAACAACAAATGGCTTGGTTGGTCAATAGGAAGCAGTAGGGCATTCCTAGCGAGGGGGTGGGAGGGAGATAGATCTAGCTATTTAAATAACACCCCAGGGAAAAGTGTAGAGGCAAGTCTAAGGAAGGTATATTGGGAAAACAGGAAGAAGAGCATCTAAGTGATGTTTATATGCAGTTATTCCAACTGTGTGGCCTTGTTCTCTCTTAGAATGATGACGTTCACTCTGAAATTTTGCCTGATGTTGACTGGGCTATGCAGCCTGGTCCCCAGCCACCTAGCTGAGGAGCTCCAAGCCAGTCAAGACAGTGTACACCCACTCTCTGCCAGTCACAGAATTTCCCCCTATATGGCTGATTTTAGCTTCGATTTGTACAGGCTGCTGGTTTCTAAATCCAACACCACCAACATATTCTTCTCTCCAGTGAGCATCTCCACTGCCTTTACCCTGCTGGCTCTTGGGGCCAAATCAGCCACTCATGATCAGATCCTACAGGGACTGGGATTCAACCTCACTGAGATTTCAGAGAAAGAAATCTTTGAGGGTTTCCAACAGCTTCTCCATACACTCAACCTACCTGGAAATGAGCTTCAACTGACCACAAGCAATGGCCTGTTTATAGATAAAAAACTGGAAGTTGTAGAGAAGTTTTTGGAAGACAGCAAGAAATTCTACACTTCTGATACCTTCTCTATTGATTTTGAAGACAATGAGGCTGCCAAGAAACAGATCAATGACTATGTGGAGAAGGAGACCCAAGGAAAAATAGTAAATTTGATTCAGGACCTTCACTCTAGCGCAGAATTTGTTCTGGTAAATTGCATTTTCTTTAAAGGTAAGATCAGTCCCTGAGACAGTATGGGTTCCAAACTGAATAGGTGGATAGTCAATACCAATGAAATAAAAGTAATTTTTCTAAACTGTGTCACAGTAACAGTTTTCTTAAAGGGAATGGTGATGGAGGAAATATCCTGTTTTATCCTCACAACCATCTCC
This sequence comes from Vombatus ursinus, assembly GCF_900497805.2. Taxonomy (NCBI): domain Eukaryota; kingdom Metazoa; phylum Chordata; class Mammalia; order Diprotodontia; family Vombatidae; genus Vombatus; species Vombatus ursinus. The sequence continues at coordinate 2,205,948 of NW_020951350.1, forward strand.
CAACAGATGTTCAAATGATCATAGAGCAGGACACTAATTGACTGTTTGATCTTAGGCAAGTCATTTAAGTTCTCAGGGCTCCCATTTTATCTGTAAAAAGAAACAACTGGATTTAGAAGATCTCTGAGCTCTCTTCCAGGTCTAACTTTCCATGTTCTAAAGTTTCTTCCAGCTCTAATATTCTATGATCTATGTTGTAATATTTTGTTTTAATGTCCTTTGTAGCACTAATATTCACTGTGGAATATTGGAAAGAATGCTGGACTGAGATATGTGGATAAGCCACATGGCACTTATATGCTGTTTGACTATGGGCAGGCAGCTCACTTAACTTCACTGATGCTTAATTTACAGCTGAGGAACTGGGGTGAGGGGAGGGGTGGTACAGAGATATAGAGTTCTCAAGGATGTCTATGGAGTGACAGTGTTTGCACTGACCAGCTCACAGAGTTACTAGGAGGCCAACACTTTGTAAGCTTTAGCTAAATGTGAACTACTATGATGCTTTACATTCTAGGGCCCCTCCTAGGTCTATGATTCCCATAGACCTACATATGTTGGGCATCTCCTGACATGAATAGAAACTACAATATCTCCATTTGCCAGGCATTGACCACATGTAGTGTCTCATAGAAATAACCTTTGATCAAGAGTGGGTCTCATGCCTGTCATCTGAAGGTCATCCATGCTTCAGGTCTTTGAATTCTCTGCATTCCTTCCAAGGCTTAGGATAGAAATAGAAAGTGGTGACAAAGTATAAAAACCCATTTGGATTTCTAAGCAATTCTTGGAAGGTTTGTGGAATGACTTAAATAACAACTGATCCCTGAAGAGAATTTGGATAAACTGGAAATTTTATTGAGCTTGCACTGGAGGCAAAAGGCAGCTGGATTCCTGGGTCCTAGTGTCCACCCTGACATTTAATTAACAGTGTGCAAGCCACTGTCCATCTCTAGATTTCAGATTCTGATCTATAAAATGAAATAGTTGAAATAGATGATTTCCAAAGTCCTTTCTGGTTCTAATGTTCTACCTTTGCTTGGTGTGGCCACTGGGCAGAAAAATGCACCACCTCTTAAACTCAGTGGGTATGTACAATAGTTACAATGTATTTTAAGTACATTACCCTAATTACTAATTCCTCTCCAAAGTTCTGTGAGGTAGGTAATACAGGTATTATTACCACTATATTACAGATGCAACCAACCTGAGCATCAAAGAGGTAAAGTGCTTTGCCTATGGCCATATGGTTATTTCTTGGCAGAGTCTTGGCAGATCTCAAGTCTTCTACCTCTATGACCAAATTTTCCTTTATATTTTTCCCTCTCTCTATTTCCAGTGAAAGGTCATGGGAAATACTAAGGTAATTTCAGTTGTTTTTCCAGTTATGTCCAACTCTTTATGACCCCATGGGGGGTTTTCTTGGCAAAGAACTGAAATGGCTTGCCATTTCCTTCTCCAGCTCACTTTGCAAATGAGGAAACTGAGGCAAACAGAGTTAAGTGACTTGACCAGGGTCACACAGCTAGTAAGTTAAGTGCCTAAGGCCAGATTTGAATTCATGATGATGAACCTTCCTGACTCCAGGTCCAGCACTCTATCCCCTGCACTACCTAGCTGCCCCTAAACAATAGCTACCTATTACTAAAGTAATAGGAGTACCTAATTTTCCTGCCACTGATTTTTCTATCTTTGCCACCCACACAAATTCACTACCTTATACACATTCTCTTGTTAGGCAAATGGGAGAAACCCTTTGAAGCAGAGCTCACTGAGGAACGTCCCTTCCATGTGAATGCTGAAACAACTGTGCCTGTTCAAACAATGAGCCGCCTAGGCATGTTCCATGTGACTCATGACAATGACCTGGCCTGCTGGGTTGTGACGTTGGACTATCTGGGAAATGCAAGTGCCTTTTTTATACTGCCAGACATAGGGAAGCTAGAACAGGTGGAGAATGCCTTGAACAAAGAGCAGTTTCAGAAATGGTCAAGAAACTTGCATCGCAGGTAAGTCTCTGATTCTGTGCTATCAGCAAATTATTTGTTAAGTCTTAAACTGGACAGTATCAAGGTAATGATAAGGATGTGACAATAATAATTAATAATAATAACAATTCAATGTTCATATTTGCATGGGTCTGTGATCCTACAGGATGTGGGTACTCCCCTCAAAAGTTCAGATAGCTCATCTAAGCCTTATAATCTTGTCCATGTCCTCCCATAAATTCTCCCCAGGGGATCCACCCAACATAGTGGAACCATTCCTGTAGGTCTCAACATTACCGATAGCTACCAATATCCTATCCACAGCTACCACAGGCTATCCATCTTTTACTGAACACAAGGGACTATCTTCTAGGCTACCTTCTACTCTGTTCATCCATCTCTGATGATAAAAAAAAAAAAAGTTTAATAAATCTGCTTTGTTGATCACTTCTCAATTATGAGAAAATTATGGAATTTGTTTACCTGATTTCTTATACTTCAGCATTTTTAGGAGGGAGAAATAAGGTAAGAAGTTTTATTTGCAATTTAATTTGATGCAGTGTGTGTTAATATGTATTCCACTAGAAATATCAGGGAAATTTCCTAAATTTGCTAAAAATTTTACTCGGGGCTTATTTGTGTATGGAATTTATGTTAAATGTTTAAACTCCTCGTCAGCCATAACTGAACTATCTCCATCATCCAGAAACCTGAAATTCTCCCTCTGATCATAGCCTTCAATCTCTTCCTTACTTCACTCATTCTAAACCTCTTCTTCATCCTTACTGTCACTTCTAGTACTTCTGTTGTTTAATTATTTTTTCAGTCATTTCCAACTCTTCATAACCCCTTTTGGAGGTTAGAGTGGTTTGCCATTTCCTTCTCCAGTTCATTTTACAGATGAAGAAACTGAGGCAAACAGGGTTAAGTGACGTGCCCAGGGTCGCACAGCTAGTTAGTGTCTGAGACTGGATTTTAACTCAGAACTTCCTGACTCCAGGCCCAGCACTCTATCCACTTTACCACCTAGCTGCCCCTAGTACCTCTACTCCTCCCCATTCTCCCAATCTATTGCTATTGTTCTTGCTTCATTTTACTCCCTTCAAACTCTTGACCCCTGTGGTTGACAATTGGATGGTACACTCTCCTCTATCCTTGAATTTCTTAACCCTTTGTTGCTTGCAAGAAAAATCTGGACAACTCCCAGCCCTGGGTCACTGTCTTTATCTATGCCCTCCACTTCTATTTGAGTGCTACTAAGAAAATCACACAGGTGGGCTGGCTGGGTTCATTACAAATTTTCGTTATGGGACTGGGGCCATGGTAATTCTTTTATTCTTCCATGCTTGACTATCACACTCTCCACAGAGACTATTCCAGACCTCCTCTTGTCTCCACATCCCACATGTACTACCTCTACTTTCTTTGAAAAAAGGACTTTGCCTCCTACTTTATGGAGAAACTAAGAAACTAAACATGTGCCGTGAATTCCCTCTTATCCCTTATTCCAATTCTCTAAAATCCCTCTAAATCACACCCCATTCTCTCATTCCTTGCTCCAGTCTCTGAAGAACAGGCAGTTCTTCTCTTTGCCAAAGCTAACCCCTACACTTCTGCCCTCAATCACATCTCCTCCTACCCGAAGGTTGTCTCTTTAATCTTTCAATCATTACTTCTTTCTCATATTCAACCTTTCCTTATTATCTACCAGCTCTTTCTCTTCTCTTGGCAAACATGACCATTTTTCCCCAAACGTTAAAAAACAAAAAACCTTAATTTGACCCTTTCATCCTCACAGTCCCACATCACTAGCTGCTTGCTGGGCATTGTCACCTGAATATCTTATTATTATGGTGAACTATCTAAAATGGAACTCATTGTCTTCCTCCTTTAATCCACTCCTCTCAAACTCTCCTATATCTATTGAGGTCACCATCATCCTTCCAGTCACCCAGGTTTCCAACCTGAAATTCATCCTGGGCCCTTCCCTCTCCCTCCATATCCCCCCAATCAATTGCCAGATCTTACTGATTTCTAATTCTGCTATCACATCCTCTCTTGCACCCATTCGCTTTTCTCCACTGACAGAGCCATGACTCTAATCTAGGTTTACACTGACTCTCACCTGGACTGAGACAATTTCCTCCTAAGTAGTTTAACTTCCCTGTTTCAAATTCTTCCAGCCCCACCTCCAATCTATCCTCCACACAGTTTCCAAATTAATACATCTAAAACACAGATCTGACCACATCACTGTCTAATTCAAAAATCATCAATGGTGTCTTATTATTGTCTCTGTAGGTAAAGCATAAACTCTTCATCCAGATATTTAAATCCCCTTAAAATCTCGTGCCCCTCCATTTTTCAAGACTTCCTTTAAATTATTCCCCTTCATGCACTCTCCATTTCAGCCAAATTGGACTATTCCCTCTTTCCTGAATGTAACATGCCATCTCCAGCTCTGAGTCTTTGTAAAGGCTGAATGCTGAACACACTCATTCCTCCTATCTGGGTCCTGCCCATTATAGAAGCAAAGCTTCTGTGACTCCTCCTATGCAAAGGCTTTGTTGAATCCCACTCCCCTCCCCCATTGTATTACTTTGTATTAAGTGATCTGTATCCCCTGGATAGAAATGGTCCTTCCTTAAGGGCAAAAGGTATTTCATTTTTGACTTTGTATCCCAGTGCCTTGCACTTAGAAGAGGCATATATGTATATATGTATGTGTATGTATGCATGTGTGTGTGTGTATGTGTGCATTGTGTACATATTTTGTTATGGAATATGCTGTAGTAATGGTACCTATAGTTAAAAAGGTAGACTATCTTTTCTATGAAGCAATTGTTCCTATGCCAGTGAACCTTCACGTTATGACCAGGTTTTAATGAATCCTTACAAGACAACAATAGTAGTTCTTCATGTTTTGCAAAGTGTTTTAGAAATCTCATTTTATCCTCACAACAAAACTGGAAGGTAGGTGCTATTATTAACCCTGTTTTACAGATGAGGAAACTAAGGTAGATGGCAGTTAAATGACTTGCCCAGAATCACATAGCTAATAGTAATAATAATAACTAGCATTTATATTGGATTTAGTATATGCCAGGCAGTATGCTAAATGCTTTATAATTATTATCTCATTTGATCCCCAAAACAACCCTGCGAGGCAGATGCTATTATTAGAAGTGATTCACCCAGGGTCATACTGAAGAGGTATAGAGGTTTTGGGGTGCTCCTAGATGCACAGAGGCATCCCAAGATCACGACGCAGGCTTGCCTGAAAGAATTCAACCCAAATCTTCTTTCAGCCAGAAAAATAGTTTATTAAAGATAAAGCATATAGGCCAGACTCCCAAGGAACCCAAACATCAGTAACTCTCATAAGGACGAGTGGGCATGAGAAAACCTCAGCCTCTAGGCATGAGAGATTCTCAGCATCTGAATGGGGCTAGGGTGGATCTTAGGCCAGGTGACACCCGGAAGGACAAGCGGGCATGGGACAGTCTCAGCCTTTTGGGCATGAAAAAAACTCAGCATCTTAATAGAGACAAGATGGACTTAATATACAGAAAGACTGTGGGAGGGATCTAGGAGTGGCCAAGTAGTTTGGGGTGACGGGAGGAAGGGCCTAAGGAGGTCTGGATGGCAGTGGCTAGTAAGCTGGGGTGAACAGAACTCCTGGGTCCTGGACTTTGTGGAGCTGAGCTAGGATTAAGGGTGGGAAATGGCTGGGGGCCATAGGGAGGTAAAACAATGGAGGGGAGATTGGGTATAGCCACAATGAAAGGCCAGTTGACACTAAAGTAATTTTGGGTGGCCAGAAGGGAGGGGGTGGTTGAAAATGGGTCTAGGTGAGAATTCCATTTGGAAGGTCTGAGAGATTAAACAGACAATGGGAATAGGTAATGAAGGCAACTGGAAGGTAGAAGTTTGCTTTCAAAGGGAGATAAAGAGAGCTTTCAAAGGGAAATAAAGGCAGTAGACAGACAGGAGCAAGGTTCTCTTTAGGGCTAGGGAGGAAAGGTGCATATCAAAAGGCTAGGCTAAGGCTTTGGAAGGGAGATAGGGTTTTCAACAAATAGAAGCCAAATTCCTTTTGGTGAAAAGGGGCAAAGGGAAAAGGGGCAAAGGTCTTGACTTCTGAAACTGAATGAAACCTCATCAATACAGTCGGTAAGTGTGAGTCCAGATCTGAACTAAGGTTTTCTTGACTCCAAGCCCAGCACTCTATTAGCTGCGCCCCTAACTGCCTCTGCTACAAGTAACACTTTCTAACAAAGAAATCATCCTACAAAGCACATTTCCTGGTGGTAAAATGTTAGTTTATAAATTGTAACTAGAAAACAGGGATGTGTCCTTTAACTTGGACAGTATGGTACTAATATCTACCATCATATTTGACTGTAGTTTTGCTGCCTTATATGTTGGCTTTTTGTATTTTTGGGTTGTTGAATCGTTTCAGTCATGTCTGACCATCTGTGACCCCATTTGGGCTTTGCTTGGCAGAGATACTAGAGTGGTTTGCCATTTTCTTCTCCAGCTCACTTTACAGATGAGGAAACTGAGGCAAACAGAGTTAAGTGATTTGCCCAAGGTCATATAGCTAGTAAGTGTCTAAGGCAGGATTTAAATTCAAGTCTATCCTGATTCCAAGTCCAGATCTCTATCCACTGAGTTCCACCTAACTGCCCTTTATTTATATTACTATAGAACTACATATTGTTCTTTGTCTCTGCTTTCTCTGCTCTGCATAAACTCACAAAAGTCTTCCCATCTTTTTTTCTGAATTCTTCATGTTTGTCATTCTTCATACCATAATTTATAAATCAATCCCCCAATCGCTGGGCTTCCAGCTTTTGTTATGAAAAATGTCACCACAAACATTTTTATACATATGGGTCTTTTTGTCATCAAAACCTCCTCAGAATGTGGTCTCAGTAGTGCTTTCTCTGAGTAAAAAGGTATAAACAATTGAGTAACTTTTTTTGCTGTAGCCTCTCCATGTGTCTCTTCATTGCCTAAGGGGTGACCAGAAATTTGGATTCTTTAGAGAATGTTGTCTTTCATGATTTGCATCCAGATGGTATTAGAATTATTTAGCAGAGTTCCCAAAGGAGGGAAAGGATAGCTCCTCTGTCATATGATCTGCTTGGACTACATCTGGAATGCTTAATTCATCCTGGGTCCCATGTTTTAGAAAGGTCACTGAAGAGGGCAGCAAGGATGATGAGGCTACTTAAAAAAAAAAATACTACACTTTACAATTGATTAAAAGGGATTCAGAATGTTTAGTTAGGAAGAAGAAAAGCCTTCTGGAGGGCTTCATCACTATCTTCAGATCCTTAAAGGACTGCCATGTGAAAGAGACTTGAGACTGATTCTGCTTGGCCCCAGAGGACAGAATGAGGACCAGTGAGTGGAAGATGTTGTACAGATGCAAATTTCACTCAACTATAAGAAAGAACAGTTAGTCAATAAGACAGTTGGTCAATAAGCATTTCTTAAGTACCTACTGTGTGCCAGGCTCTGTGCTAAAAGCTAGGAATACAAATACAAACAAAAGGAAAGACAGCTGTCCTCAAAAACTTACATTCTAATGGTGGAGAAAACATGAAAACAGCTATCTACCAGCAAGATATAGATAAGATAAATTAGAGTTAATCAATAGAAAGAATGTGCTAGAATTAAGGGGTATCAGGAAAAGTTTCATGTAGAAGATGAAAACGTTTGAGATGCCTAAACAAAGACCAGACTTCCTCATGATGTCATGGGATATTGAACTAAAGTACACCTCAGAGATCATCCATTCAACTCAGTTGAAAGAGCTTTTGTTAACCCTCACTATATGCAAGTCACTGAGCTAGGCACTGGGAAGAAAAGAGAGGAAAAAGAAAAGAAAAAGCTCCTGCTTTAAAGGAGATTACATTCAACAGGGCTGGGGGGGAGTTAAGAGAAATATGATTCATACAATTTAAAATCCCTTCATTTTTCACATGAAGAACCAGAGGCCCAGAGAGAGTGATTTCTCTGGTACTAAAAGTATTTAAGCTGAAGTTGGATAACTCAGTTTTCGAGGGCCCAAGGGGGAGATTACTGTCATAGCCAGAAAGGATATATAAATTAAGAGATAATTCTCCTTCTGGGCAATAAGTGATGAATATGATGATATAAAGGACCATGAGAGGACTTGTATGAACTGATGTAAAGTGAGGCAAGTAGAATCAGGATACTATACACAAGAATTACAATAATGTAAATAGAAAAATGAAAAACAAAACATTTTGAACTGAATGGTATGAATTATAATGGCCCTCGAAGAAAAGATATGAGAAGTAGGTACCTCCCCCTCTTCTTTGCAGAGGCCAAGGATGATGGGTGTGAAACACTACAAATAATTTCAGTCTTTTTTGATGTGTTGGCTGGTTTTATCGGACTCTTTTTATCTCTCTTTTTTATTCTTCATTATGGAGATGGTTCCCTGGGAGGGTAAGAGGGAGAACCATATTGGGAACTGTAATATAAAAAACAGAAACTACCAATAAATATTTATTTTAAAAAGAAACAATACTGAAACATTCTTATGTAATCTCGTTTCAACATTTTATTTTATTATTTATTATTTAATTTATTTATATTTATATATGTTTATCATACATAATTTTATTTATTTTAAACAGTGATTATTTTCTCTTTTATCTTCCTTTATCAATAGGGCAATTACTTTATATCTTCCAAAAGTTTCCATCTCAGGAAGCTACGATCTGAAGGTTCTAAAAGATCTGGGCATTACAGATGTATTTGAAAACAGCGCAGATCTCTCTGGAATCACAAAGCAAGAAAAGCTTAAGCTTTCCCAGGTAAGTCTGAGAATGCTAAGTATTGTCTTTGTTTTAAATTCTCTCAAATGTTACTAGTGTGATAACAGCAAGAAGAATTCACATTTGCATTTTGCTCTAAGATTGAAAAGCATTTCTTTTATAATAATCCTAGAAGCTAGGCAGGGTAAGGACTATTTTCCCTATTTTACAGATGAGAAACTGAGGTTCAGAGATGTAAGGTGCCATCATTAGTTTGAATAGAGAAATGAATCAAAAGATTATTTAACTGAACTGACCAAATTGAACTGGCTATTTTGGCATTTTAGGGGCAGTGTCTATGACTCAATCATTGTGGGGGATTGAGGGGGGAGTGTTGGCCAACTCATCTGTCAACTTCTTGAAGCAAATAAATATAATAACTTTGTATATGAGAAGGATAAAGACTTAGGAATTTGGGATAAGAATTCACTATTTCATAAAAATTTGTTGGGAAAACTGGAAAGTAGTCAGGCAGAAATTGGGCATAGACCAATATCTTATACTTTTTATCAAGATGAGGTCAAAATGAATACATGACTTAGATATAAAGAGAAAGATTACAAGAAAATTAGAAGAACATGGAACATATTACTTATCAGACTTATGGATAGACAAACAATAAATAAACAATAAATCTTCTCTATGAAATTTTCTCTGATCTAGCCAGCCAGAATTAAATGTCCCTAACTGTGAAATCTCATAGCCCTTTGCTGGTACTTCCTCTTATCATCCTCTACCTGATATTCTAGCCATCTAGATTATAATTTCTCTGAGGCGAGGACTATGTTTTATTCATCTTGAATCCTCCTTAATGGCCCAGCATTGGGTCATGCAGTCAAGAAACATGTGTTGAATTGAATTAATCAGGTAAATTTCAACAACAAGATATTTTGTGTTTTTTCAAAACAACTTACTATCCAGCCCCCACCCTATCAAATTAATGTCCTTTCTAGGTCTTCCCTAAGAACTGGGGATGTGATGATGTCTGGGAATTCCTACCACTCTTTCCTTTGTCCCTGAGCTGTGCTGCTCCTTTTTCTTCTAGGCTCTGCACAAGGCTGTTTTGAACATCGATGAGAAAGGAACTGAGGCTTCAGGGGCCACTTTCTTGGAAGCGATACCTATGTCCATTCCCCCTACCGTTGACTTCAACAGGCCTTTTATAATTGCCGTTTATGAAACAAAAACAAAGAGCACACTTTTCTTGGGGAAAGTTGTGAATCCTTCTGGAAATTAACTTCAGCAGTCTCAGCCCCCAAGATCTCATTGTTCGCTCCTCTACTGCAGAATAAAGCGGCAGCATCCTGCTGGCACCTGTACTCTCAGTGCAGATTCTCAATATACTCCATACCAATTAATTTTAATGATTCATAGGGATGTCTACAAATCATTAAGGCAAGTGGGAAGACAACTACAATTATAAACATGGGATATAAAAGCTCTAAGAGAATTTAGACCTTAGCAATTTAGAGCTAAAAGGACCCTAAGAATATGAAATGATGATGCTATAGGGGACCTTAGAACACAGACTTTTATGGCCTAGAAATAGATTGAAATGGATTCAGTCTTCTACTCTCAATAATTGTCTGTACCATGTCCCATACAGATTTCCCCTGGGTCTATCAGAATTTAATTGATTTTTGCCCAATCCAGGGGATCCCTTGGGAACATCAGAATATAGTTCATGTATAGACCTCTGTGAAAAAAAAGTAAAAGTTGCCTGATTTCAATGGGGCTTATCTATCTTTGTAATCCACTCAGTGGCTTAGTAATAAACTCTCTATATAGTAAGCAGTCAAAAAATGTGCACTTAATTGAATTGATCAAGTCAAAGCAACAATCATTTATTAAGCATCTATTACGTACCGGACACTGTGCCAAGAGATAAAGATATATAGAAAGGCCAAAAATAATCTCTGGCCTTCAAAGAGCTCAAATCTAAAGGAGAGAAAATATGCAAATAACCAAGAACAAACAAAATATATACAAGATGAGTTACAGATAATCAGAGGAAAGGCACTTACTTGCATGAAGGGGAATGAGGAAAGGCATCTTAAGAAGGTAGGATTTTAGTTGAGATTCCAAAGAAGCCAAGGGAAGCCAGAAATGAGAAGGGAAAGCATTACAGGTATAGGAAATAGTGGGTGAAAATGATCTAAAAATTCCAACAACAAATAACAAAATCTTTTTTTTATTTTTATCTACAAACTAATAGCATTAATTTCCTAGGCTGATACCTCAAAACCTTCCTTTATGACCAGGACTATGAAAGTAACCAGAGATTTTACCTAAAGAGGCTCAGTGTATCTGCAGGCTTGGCCCACATAGTTGTGGATTAATACTAAAGGCAAATCTACCTGGGACACAGGTTGATGTTGGCAGAGCATTGGCCATGCAATAAGGATGTGGAACAGAACAAGGGGAACAGAACAAGGAGCAAAGTGATAGGAGTAGCTTCCTCTGAGAGGGCCAGAGTCTGCCAGCTTCAAATACAGGAAGAGACAAGATTGCCAAATCTGAAATCCACAGAAAATTCATGTTTTGTTTTGCTTTTTTTCTCACTGGGAGTTTGTTGAATCAGAGGAGGAACAAAAAGGATGGCAGGAAGCGCATAATAGATTTGTTATACTGTCATGAGATACATTGTTCATCCTTCCTTTTCAAAGAGGGCCAGTGACATCACAAGGTTCATACCTTGACTTGGATTGGTTTTAAGTGAGACAGTCAGTAGCCTCACTCTCTTTTCCAGAGTCACTGCCGTTCAGTGACAAGACAAAAGTTGTAAGGAACCTTAAAAATGATCCCTAAGATCCCTTTCTCAGAGCACCTCATTTTGTAAATGAGGAAATTAAGGCCCACAGAGGTAAGTAAATGAACAAAAGGATGAAAAAAACATTTATTAAGTGCTTACTCTGTGCCAACCACTGTGATGCTCCAGAAATACAAAAATACAAAATAATAAAAGCACTGTTTAAATCAAGGCAGTCCCTACCCTCAAGGAGCCTACATTCTAACAAAGGGGAAGCCAATAAATATAGGGCAATAGTGGGCAGGAAGGAGGAGGAGTTTTTTTGGTCTGGGAAGTCACAGGGATGGTAAATGGAGTCATAAGGGAGTTGATTGCCTCATCTTTTCCTTGAGTGGAAGTATTGATTTGATTATTTACCCAGAGGTAAAGGTGAAGGAGGTAGGAGGGAGGAGAGGAGATGTGTGAGGTGGTATATCAAAAAGATGCCTAGAACTCAGGGTACGAGCTGGAGGGACAGTTGGGAAGGAGAGGCTGAAACAAGAAAGTATAGAATGAAGATGACCAGAGAGCAGCAACTTACCCAGGGTTACACTAGTAATAGCAGGTCTAGGATTCCAACACGGGTCCCCTAACTCCAAATCCAGTCCCCTTTCTACTTTACCACAATCAACAAAACCATGAAAGTAAAGTGCCACACAACCCAGTGCAGGGTCAAGAAGGTAAGGGTTGACCACAGTGTCAAAGGATGCAGAAAGTTCAAAGAGGGTGACAATGAAAAAAAAAGCAATCGGATTTAGCAGTAAAGAAGTCATTACTAACCTCACAGACAGTTGTTTCAGTAAAATGATAAAGAAGGAAATAGATTGCAGGGGATTGAGGAGTGGTGAGATAATGGAGGAAGTTACTACAGACCAGGGGTGGGGAACCTGTGGCCTTAAGGCCACATGTGGCCTTCTAGGTCCATAAGTGTAGCTTTTTGACTGAATTCAAATTTTATGGAACAAATCCTTTCATTTTTATTAATACAATTTTGTTCATCTTTTATATTTTTATTTTATTTGATTACAGCTAAATATTAATGCGACCTTCCAACATGAAAAGGCATCTGCTATAGACCATTCTACAGCTAGGAGTCAGGAAGACCTGAGTTCAAATTCAACTCAGACTCTTACTAGATGTGTGACCCTGGTCAAGTCATTTAATCTCTGTCTACCTCAGTTTCTTCAACTGTAAAATGGCGATAATAATAGCACCTACCTCTCAGGGTTGTCATGAGATAATATTTGTAAAGTGCTTAGCACAGTGCCTGGCACACAGTAGATGTTATAAAAATGCTAGCTATTATTATTACTTCCAAATAGCCCTCAGGCTAATAACTGTTGAAAAAGGGAAAATTTGACTAGTGTGTCATGAATTGTTCTTAATGAAGTAGTTCCAGGATCACCACTTTTCTCTCTAAGACTTGTTCCCCAACCTATTCCAAGGACCTGGAAAATCCTTTACCAATCTGACTTCTCAGGACGTTCTGATCACCTGCTAGAATCTTAGCTAGGATCTTAAGGTCCAAGAAAGCTACAGGACAGATAATGCCCCCATGAAAAAGACCCAAAAGTCCTTATGTGAAGTCACATCATTTTAGAGTCATAAGGTATTTAGAAATTATCTGTGCAGGAATCTTTTAGACAATAATCCACTTGAAGACAGGAATGAGAAATTCACTCATTTTCATGTTTATGCCATTTTGGGAGAGCTCTAATTGATAGGAACTGTTCTTATGTTGGCCTCAGTCTCCCATTCTTGATCCTCCACTCATTTCTGCTAGTTCTGCCCTTTGATGTCAAACACAACAGGTCTGACCCTCTTCCATACTTCATTCTAAAAATAATAGAAGACAACTAGGATGCACTGCCCCCACCCCCGTTAAATCTTCTCTTCTCCAGGTTGAAAACTCCTAGTTCCTTTATCTAAAAAAGAACAACATATGGTCCTCAATACCCTAGTCATCTCAATCACATGCCTTTGGACAATCCAATTCACTAAATATTTTCCAAGTATTTATAACGTGCAAAGAGGCAGCATGACACTATAGTTAGAGTGCAGGGCTAGGAGTTGGGAAGAAATAGATTCCAATCCCACCTGTGACACTTCCTAGTTATATGGCAGGTCACAATGAAATTCTCTAGGTCTTTTCTACTAAATCATTGGCATGTTGCAATCTATAATGATGAACAGACATTCCACACTGGGAGTTTCCCATGCTTTCAAAATCATAAATACTCTATGATTTGATGATTCTAATAATAATAATAGCTAGTATTTACATAGTATGTTAAGATTTGTAAAGCACTATAAACAATACAAATATCCCATTTGATCCTCATATAAATTCTATAACTGTTATTATCCCCATTTTACAGGTCAGGAAACTGAGGTGAAGAGAAGTTAAATGACTTGCCAAGGGTCACACAGCTAGTATCTGAGGCAGAATTCAAACTCAGGTCTTCTTTACTCTAAGTCCTGCTCACTATGTATAATGTACCACCTTGTTGCCCCTATTTGAACATGAGGTTACAAACAGATATGTGCCACAGACCCTGCTTTCAAGAATCACATAACGTAATAAGGGGGGTATCAACACATGCATAAATAACTAGTATACAAGAAAGCATGAGAACAGATAAGGAAAATGCAGAGATTCAGGCAAAATACTATGATAAATCAGTCAATAGAAAGGTACCTTTCAGTATGTTGGGGAGAGGTTAGGGAAGTCACCATGAAGGAGTTGGCACCTCAACTAAATTGAATGGAGAGACTTAACAGGTGGAGATAGTGATAAGAAGAGTGCATTCCCATCCTGGGAAACATCATGAGCAAAAGCATGGAGAACGGACAGGGCAGAAAAAAAAAAGAATAGAGAGTAAACCAAATTGGGCTGGAATATGAAATGAAGAAGTATACAATACAGCCTGGAAAGATAGGTCGGATCTTAACTTTGGAGAGACTGGAATCTTAGTAATTTGGAGTTTATGACTTTATTTGGAAGGCAATAAGAGCCACAGAAAGTTAGTAAGTACAGAAGTGACATGACCAGAGCAACGACTTAGGAAATTGTCTTAGAAAGTATTATAAGTGAATAATTAGGGAAAGAGAAAGAGATTGGAGATAGGAATATCAATAGGAGGTTATTACAATATTCTGGTTGAGAAGAAATTAGAAACTGAGCTAGGAAGCTTATACCAAGAGTGGAAAAGAAGGAAAGGGTTTCATAGCTCTTGCAAAGGTAAAATCAACAAAATTTGGTAATTTATTGGATTATAGGGTGAGGGAAAGAGAAGAGTCAAAGAGTCAAACCCTGTGGTTAATAATGTAGATATGGCAGAGGGAAGGGGGAGGACACCATGAAAGTCAAGGAAAGGGGCAGATGTAGTCAGTGGCAATATTAATTTTTTATTTGGATGTGTTGAATTTGAGGCACCAGTGAACATGTGGTTGGAAATATTCAACAAGCAGCTAGAAAGATGGAATTAAAACTCTGAGACAAGATTTGACCAGGAGATAAATGTTTGGGAGTTATTTGAATAAAGATGATAACTAAAGATAGATGAAATCATCTAGGAAGCAAATGTAAATGGGGAAAAAACAGAATAAGGCCAAGGAGAGGAACTTGGAAAGCACACAGGTTTAAGGAACAAGAGAATGAAGCCAAAGGAGAAAACCCAGAAAGTTCACAGGATAAAGGGTTGGGCAGCAGTTTTGGATGATCATGTCAGCAAAAGGTGAGAATAGAGGGACATAGAGAGGGCTCTATATAGGAAAAGTGGCAGAGACTTTACCCCATAACTAGCCAAGGTAAGGAGCAAGTACTTAAATAAGTTTTGCCCTGCCTTTCATGTTGATGTTCCCACTCTAGTCAAACAAGACCTCTTTCTTGAGACAATCACAGCACAGTTTGCGGGGGAATGTAGATGTGGTAAGGCTCCAAGAAACAGCCAATCAGGAAAGACTTCTAGGAAGGCAGTTGAATGAGTAGTCCCATCTGAGCTCAATTTCCTTTCATCACTTCAAAACGTCAAAAACTGTGCCGAATAAAGTAAAAGATGAAAAATAGTGAATAAATTCTACTAGGGAGAACACCACCACTAGAAAAGATCCCAAAATATTCATAGTACTATGACATTTAAAAAAGTCAAGAGACATAGAATATGGGCAATTTAATCATTTTATTAATAATGCTAGCATTTTAATAAGAGGTCAGCAGCACTCTTGAATGCCAAAGACCATCATGGCGGCAGGCTCAAGGCTTATCTGCCCTTGGAAAAGTGGATATTCCAGAGGGTGGCAATCAACTCTGATTGACTGGTTAACAAGTAGTGAGAGAAAATGAATATTATAATGAGGGGCTGGACCTATTCTAATGAACTTTAATTATGTCATTTACTTCTAAATTATCCCCAACTTTGAGCAATCTAATTAAAGAATTCATTCTCATCAGAACCTGTACAAATCACAATGGGCTCCCCCACCTTAAATTAAATTCCTTGTAAGGTTGGATGGGGTCTGACCACAACTGAAGAGAAAGTTAATTCACACTTCAGAGACTGAATTTTGAAATGAGGATTTTAGAAAAATGGGAGAACTCTGGATCTCCCCAAATCATTGGTTATTAATAATCGTTTCTCTCAGTACTGTTTCTTATAGTAGCAAAAAAAGAAAAGAAAAGAAATAAATAAATTAGATATCCACAAATTGGGAAATAAACAAATTGTATAACATTAATGTGATAGAATATTACTGACCCAAAAGAAATGACAGATTTAAAGAAGTAAAAGAAATGTGGGAATCCTTAGATGAAGTAAAAGTGAAGTAAGCAGAACCAGGAAAACAATATACACAATGACAATGATAAAGCAGAAAGAGCAACAAAATGAACCTGAAAACTGTATAATTATTAATGACCAATCTTGAACTTAGAAAAGAAATGAGAAAAAGCACTTTTTTTCCTTCACTGCCAAGGTAGAGGACTATATGGGGAGAGGGGTGGCAAGGGCGGGAAGAGGATATTGTATACATGATCAAGAAATAGTTGATGTGGAGGTGGATTTTGCTGAACTTTGTTTTCTTTTTCATTTTAAATCATCACTGTCAGGAGAAGGAGTGATGTACTTAGAAATCAGTATGATGGCTAGGAAAACTGGAAAGCTGTCTGGCCAAAATTAGAAACAGACTAATATCTCAAACCATACGCCAAGATAAGCTCTAAATGGCTACATGACTTAGACATCCAGGATGACATCATAAACAAATTAGAGGAACAAGAAAGAAATTAATTTTTTCAAATTTATTGACAGGTAAAAAATTTATGACCAAAGAATAGAGAGGATCCCAGAAAATAAATGGACAATTTTGGCTACATAAAATCAATAAAAATTTTGCAAAAACAAAACTAATTCAGCTAAAATTAAAAGAGAAGTAGGTGACTAGAAAAAAAATTATTTGCCCAAAGTTTCTTTAATAAAGACCTCATTTCCTTTTTTTGGGGGGGGGGGAGGCAATTGGGATTAAATGATTTGCCCAGAATCACACAGATAGTAAAGATTATATTTCTGAGACCGAATTTGAACTCAGTACCTCCTGACTCCAGGGCCGGTGCTCTACCTACTGTGCCAGCTAGCTGCCTCTCATTTCCAACATATACAAGAAACTGATTCAAATTTATAAAAATCAAGGTCATTCCCCAATTGATAAGTGGTTGAGGGCTATATTTTACAGCTTATTACATGCTACTCACCTTCACAAACACTACAATCAAGTTAAACTGGCATACATGCTGTTCCTCGCATAGAACAATTCATTTCCCATATCTATGCCTTTTCATAGGTTGCCCCTCATATCTATAATGCAGTCCTTCCTCACCTTCACCTTTTTGAACATCATCCTTATTTTCCTTCAAAGTTCATGTTTTTCCATTCCCTATGTGAAACCTCTCCTGATTCCCCACCACTCACCTCAATTCAGGTACTAGTGCTTCCCTACCTCAGTGCTTTCCCTCCCCCCAAAATTTTTTTTTTATCCATTTTGACTACATTACACATGTTCCAGTTCTTTCCCTGCAAGAAAGTGTAAGTTCCTGGCAAGCAATACCTTTTAATTTTGCTTTTATCTTTGTGTCTCCAGTATTTAACACAGTGCCTGGCACATAATAGGTATTTAATAAATACCTATTGTTGACTAAGAAAAACTACAATTCCCTGAAGCTGCCAAGTAGGGGAAGAGCTTGGGCAACAAGTTCCAGCAGCCTGTGAGGGGAAGATATATCAAGAACTGCACCTGCAACCTGTACAAGAGCTGAGCAAAAATAAATCCAGGACTACTGAGCCAGGTCATTTTGGAGGGGGAGATAGAAACCGCATTATAAGTCCCTTCAAACAATATATCAACAAGCATTTATTAAGTGCCTACTATGTACCAGTTACTGCTAGGTCCTGGGAAAACAAACACACAAAAAGGAAACAATATCTGTTCTGAAAAAACTTACATTCTAATGGAGAGGACAACCAGTATATGCGAAATAAACATAAAATAACTAATGCAAATAAATACAAGGTTATCTGGGAGGGAAAATACTAGCAGTTAGGGAAATTAGGAAAGACTTCATGCAAAAGGTAGTGCTTAAGCTGCATCTTGATTAAGTAAAACAGTCTCTAATACAGTAAATAAATACTATTGAGAGGATCACCACTACTAGAAAAGGTTCCCCTAATGGAATATTCATAGAATCACTATGTGGTGGTAGCAAAAAAAATGGAAATAAATTAGGTGCTCATAAATTGGGGAATGGCTATTGTAGTTGTTTGTCCTTCATTCTTGAAGAGGACCATGACATCAGGAAGATGATGCTATGACTTGCAAGCGAATTGGATTTAAGTGAGGAAGGGCTGTGCAAAGTCACCAGTCTCACTTTCTCCTCAGGAGCCATCTGGATCCAATGACAAGATATAGATCAGGAAGACTGGAGGTGGCCCCTGGGGAATGGCTAAATGCAAAAAAAAAAAGAGAAGGATTCTATAAGATGGAAGTATAGAGGGAGTATATTCCAGGCATAGGAAAGAACCAATACTAAGGCATGTAGATGAGGGATGGAATGCCATAATGTACAATGAGTCTGGAAAGATAGGTCATAGGCAGTTTTTAAGGAACGTAAAACTGAAACAGGTATTTTATCTTAGAGACAATAAGGAGACAATGGGCTTTATTGAGCAGGAGAATGACAAGGTCAGATGTGTGATTAAGAAAAACCACTTTGGCAGCAGTATGGAGGCTAGACTAGAATGGGAAGAGATTTGAGGCAAGGAGACCAATTAGGAGGCCATTACAATAGTCTAGGCAAGAGGTGATTAGGACTTGAACTAAGCTGTGTGAGCAAAGAGAAGGGGATGGACATGAGAGATGTGGAGGGAGAAATGGTGAGATTTGACAACTGATTCAATATGTGAAGAGAGGAAAAGTGAGAAGCTGAAGATAACCATGAGGTTAAAAACCCAAGAGATGGAGGAATGGTGGTTATTTCTGCAGAACTAAGGGAGTTTAGAAGAGGGTGGTTGGGGGAGAGAAAGAGATAGAAGAGACAGAGGCAGAGAGACAGAGACAGAGACAGAGAGACACAGAGAGACAGACAGACATAGAGAGAAACAGAGAGAGAGAGAGAGAGAGAGAAAGAGAGAGAGAGAGAGAGAGTGAGTTCTGTTTTGTACGTGTTGAGTTTAAGATGTCCTCAGGACATCCCATTTGAAATGACCAATAAGCAATAATCCTGTAGTGATACAGGATTGACTCTTAGGGGAGACTCTGGGGCTGGCTATAAAAATTTGTGCTTCATCAACATGGTGATGATAATTAGACCATTGGAATTTGATAATGTTGTGATGAGAGTGGGTGTAAAAAGAGGGCCTACAACAGAGTCTTGGAGAACACTTGGTTAAAGGGCATGTTATGGATAATGACAAAATTGAGGAGTGATCAGAGAGGTAGGAGGAAAACCAAAATCAAGTAGCAGTACTATGACAACCCAGAGAGGAGAAGGTGATCAACAGAGGTGAATGCAACAGATAAGTTGAGAAGGATAAACACTGAAAAAAGATCATCAGATTTGGCAATTAAGAGATTGTTGAAGCATGGGAAAAGTGCTACAGGAATGAAGAAGGGCACATTTGTCTTGATTTTCAAAAAAAAAAAAAAGTGACCAGAATGGAGTCTGCAAACTATACAACAATCAGTTTGACTTTGATTCTTGGCAAAAATTTTGTAACATTATTAAAAGGATAGTATAAAAAGCAGAGAATTAGTGGAAGATTTTTTTTTTACAGAAAGGCAGGTTAAACAAAAGTGCTCTCAGTTCCAGGAATGTAGTGACTACTGCTTAAACCAGAAAAGTGCAATGTCCTTTTGTCCTTATGTATTATATAGCACCCAAGTACAGGTTGTGCAGGATCCAATTCCTGAGCCATTGACAAACAACTCATGTGATTCTCTGGGCTGCTATTGCAAGTATAGGCTCCCTGCCTCCCAATTCATTCTTTACTGTCTTATAAATAAAGTCATTTTTGCTACCACCTTGTGGTTCTTCTTGTCTTGGTATTCTCAAAATCCCTAATCTGTGTCCTCTAAAGTAAGTACTTAGTATCATGAACAGGATTGTGGGAACCCCTCCATAAAGACCAAGCTGTGCTTTGGAGTAATTCGAGGGGAGGAATCAGTGAAAGGAACCCAAATCCCCAAGTGACTACGGCCATGTATATGAACCTCCATATGTATTCTCAATCTGAAGCACCTTATAAAGTTTTCTTGGGGGGAATGTGAAGTAGAAAGGAGAAAACAAGAGATCACAAATATAGTCACAGAGATTTAAATGTATGACCAGTGAATAACACCTTTAAAAGATTACTGTTGTTGGCAGGAAAACCAGATGGGATTTGCAGGTAATAACAGACTAGAAGAGTTTGAATAGGCCCACTGACTGCTGCCTAATATAATCACCAATAACTGAGTCAATAGTTTGACTGCCTAGAAGACTGACATGAAGTCATTCATTTAGCTAATGCTTTCTCCTCTAGTCCTATAGCTCTAAGGGTCAAGGCCAGTTTACTTTTACTTGACTAGTTTATCAACATACCTTCAAGATCCACCATAATGCATGGCATAGTGGCCCAAGAGCCTGGAGGTTCTTCCCAAGTAAGATTATATGTCTTTGTTCCAATATATTTATGATGTATTGATTTCTGGGAAAGTCAAAGAAGACTGCCATTGGCTGTCTCATGGTTGCTAGTCCATAGGAGAGACCAACAGTGGACTGTAAATATTGAAAAAGTATAGGGGCTGATTCAAGAGGTATGATTTACGGGTATTCTTTGTCATGGACCAGAAAAGCACATTCCCAATAAAGTAGAGGCCCTAAAAGCAGCTACTAATAAGCAAGGAGCCAAATTTTTCATAGGCCTAATTCAGCTTTGGAGAGTAGAATGGGAAGAGTGAATTTAAAAGTACACAAAAATATTGAATAAAATATTAGCACTGAGGCTACAGTAACATATCAAAGAGATTCTACACTCTGATCAGGTTTGATTGATACTAGGGATGTAGGACTTTTAATATTAAAAATCCTCCAAATAAAATTAATTATGTTGGGGCAGCTAGGTGGCACAGTGGATAGAGCACTGGCCCTGGAATCAGGAGGACCTGAGCTCAAACCTGGTCTCAGACACTTGAACTAGCCATATGACCCTAGGCAAATCACTTAACCCCAATTGCCTAAATAAATAAATAAAATCAACTATGTTAACAAAAGCAATAAAAGTCATATGATATACAAATAGATAAAGCTTTTGATAAAATGCAACACTCATTTCCATCAAAAACATTAAAAAGCATAGAAACAATAGACTTTTCCTTAATATGATAAATAGTATCTACTTAAACTATTTGTGGTTGTTTAGTTTTTTAGTTGTGTCTGACTCTTCATGACCCCATTTGCGGTTTTCTTGGCAAAGATACTGGAGTGGTTTGCCATTTCCTTCTCCAGCTCATTTTCATTTGGAAACTGAGACAAATAGGGTTAAGTGACTTGTCCAGGGTCACACAGTTAGTACATATCTAAGGCTGGATTTAAACTCATGAATATGAGTCTTGTTGACTCCAGGCCCAGCACTTTATCCACTTTGTGGCCTATCTACCCACTTAAAACATTGGGCCAGCATTATATGCAATGGGAAAATGCTATAAGCCTTTCCAACAAAATCAAAGGTAAAGCAAGGGCTCCTATTATTATTAGTATTATGTAACAGAATTCTGGAAATCCCTGCTGTAAGGATAAGAATAAGAATAAGAAAAATAGCAAGAAGAATTAATGTAAGAAAAAGTTGAGGGAATAAACATAAAATGGTGGATCAGGAAGTCCTCAGGCAGGATGTGGTATTCAAGATGAGCCTTGAATGGAACTAGGGATTCTAAGTGAAGGGGGCAAGGAGGCCATACAGTCAAGGTTTAAGGGAGAACTCATTCAAAGGTAATATAATGAGAGTTGGAATGCTGTATGTGAAGAACAATGCAAAGGATAATCTGGCTGGTCTGTAGAGTGCATGAATATAGAACAATCTTGAAATGATTGAATTGAAAAAAATCTTAGGAAAAGTTAGTTGAAACCAGGTTAGAAAGAAGTTTAAATGGTAAATAAGGTATTTTCATTTCATCCAAGAAGGAGTAGGGAGTTTATTGGGCCGGGAGGTGGATGTGGTCAGATCTATGCTTTAGTAATATTATTTTGGCATCTGTGTGGAAGATGAATTGAAGAAAAGAGAGAGATGAGGCAGGAAGATCAATTAAGAGACTACCACAATAGTCCCAGCAAGAGGTAATGAAGGCTGTTTGAGTGAAAAGAATGGGGATGGATGCAAGAGATGTTGTGGAGTTAGAATCAACAAAACTTAACAACTGATTGGATACTAGAGATGAAGGAAAGTGATGACTCTCCAAGGTTGTGACCACTGGGTGACCGGAAAGACAGGCAAGTTTGGAATGAGGGTGAATTTTGGGGAAAGATAATGAATTCTGTTCTGGACATGGTAGATTTGAGATTACAACAAGAAATCCAGTTTAAAATGTGCAATAATCAGGTAAAATGTTGGAAACCTAGATGTTTCCTAAAAAGTTTCAGCTTCTAACTGAGAACCAATTAATCAACCAATTAATCAATAAGTATTTATTGAGCACCAAAGATGCTAACAACAAGCAAAAAGTCTGGAAATTGAGCTTGAAATCTGATCATATAATCTGAAAAATATACATATATAGTCCACAAGATGGCACTGGAAAATAAGATAGCCTGGGCTGTCAATTATTCCCTAAGCCAAAGAACTAGCTGAGCTTGACTAGACAACTTCCCGTCCTCCATTCACACAGATTGACTTTCTTTTCAAATCCATCAGCCAACGGTGCGTGGTAGTGAGGGATTGTGGTGCACAAGGAGGGGAAGGTAAGGAAGAAATGGGTAGAGGAATATTGAATCCCTGGGTTTTGCTTACTTGCAATCTGGCACTATTATTATCAGGTCTTAGTTGGGTTTGGTTTTGTTTTAAGTGAGAGGGTCTGGGTTCAAATACCATCTCTCATATTTACTACTTATGTGACCTTGGACAAGTCACTTAAACTCACTGATAGAATACCTGCTCCTGGGGAGTAGGATAATGATAATAGTAAGGCAGAAACATCTTTTCTGAAAGAGAAACTAAAGTAAAAGAATTAACAGATTAAGGCAAAGAAAACTCACTTGCTGTGTACCATCTATATAACTTATAAGGAAAACATCAATTAAATGAAGCTCAAAATGTCTAATAATGCAGAATAAAGTGTAAATTCCCAGCTCCTAATTTGCATTAAAACTATAAGCTAAGGGACAAGATTTACCTTGACTGAAATTTTTAACCCTCTAATTAATAACGTAAAGATTGGCACAGTCTACTCTAGGCATTCCTATTTTGAAGTAAATATAATTCAGTAACATTTTGATTAGAATACAAATAAATTTGAATGTACTGTTGAACAATCAAAATATTAAACTATTAAATAGAAGTGATACCTACTAGGTACCTACTACCTAGGTAGTTGAACAGAATATTTTATTTTGAAGAATTTTATGAGTTTAATATTCCAATTCTTTGTAGATCTAGTAATTTTACCTCTCCTTCCCACCAAAGTATTTGTTTTGGCTTATTCATCAAAATATGTTAATATCATCTTCAAAAATCATTCCAGTTAGGAACTACTTTAGATCTGCCTTAATCGTAATGTGCTTGTGTGCTATGGAATTAGTCACACATATTTCACCCTTTGACACTTTACATTTCCTCTTGGTTATTTTTTAAAATTCCAAATCAAGAGAATACAAAATCAAATTATTTGTATTGACCTGAAATTCATAAAGATGTGCCTATTCATTGATATATGTGTATTGGATAATTTAAAAGATGTTTATTCAAAAACCTGTGATACAAAAAACAAACATGTGTGTATATGTCATGGGTACACTTGAAACTATTGAATGTATATTAATTCTGTTAACTTTTTATGGTAGGTGTACTGCAGCTAGCCTGTATAACTTGAAAATTTGATACCATTTTATTACGTCTTATGCCTAATAACTTGGGGGCCATGGATGCCTTGTCTTTTTATATTTATAGTAAAAGTTTGGGAGTCTTTGAGTTTGGTTTGTGTGTAAGAAGTTGAACTTTCATTTTGCCAAAATAAAAATTGCCCACTAGAAAAAAAATTTTTTTGAAAAAAAGAATTAATAGATTAACTTAGGACAAGAAAATCAACTAGGTTTTGCCAGAGGTCATTTGCCTTTGGACAGCCTGTGAGCTAAAAATGGCTTTTATATTTTTAAATAAAGCACTATTTTATTTTAAGATGTAAAAACAACAACAACATTCTTAGCTGAGGAGAGAACGAAAACAAGTGGGTCAAATTTGGCCCTTAGGCCATAGTACAGGATCCCTGGTCTAAACAAAAGACAAGGGTTTGAACTAACGTAAGGACTACGTGATTAGGAAAAAAGAGGATGTAAACTCCATGTTACAGAGATAAACCTGACAATATTTGGCAACTGACTGGATAATAGATTCAGAGCATTCAGAGCTAGAAGGTCTTAAAGGTCATCTAGTCCGATTCTCTCCTTTTATATATAGAATCCGATCTGGTGTCACTTCCCCAATTCACACTCATATTGGTTAGGCAGGTCTCCAGAAGGTGGCTAACTACTCCCCTCATAGTTCTAGAGCAACCTTTTAGGTCTAAGGGTTTCTGGTACTGTCATTCATAAGCCCCCATCCATTGTGGTCCCCATTATCAACCAACCAATAGAACTTTATCAGCTTTTAGAAAGTTTATTTCCTAAGCAGATATTAAAGAAATATCTACACAAATCAGGAGTACCCTCTCTTCTTACATACACAAGGTACCTGGAGACATTGGGCTTAAAGTTGACAAAAGGTAAATTCACAGCTCATGATTACCGAAACCCCTTTTCTCCCTTTGTGGAGTCCTTATAAATTTACCTTACGTGGGAAATGTATGTCGCCAGTGTCTGAGAGATAATATTTATCCAGTTCTGGAACTACCTTTCCTCATTGTATCTGGTTTGTCCTCAATGTATCTTAGTGCTGGGCCTAGAATCGGAAAGACTCATCTTCCCAAATTCAAATCCATCCTCAGACAATTACTAGGTGTGTGGCCCTGGGCAAATCATTTAACCTTGTCTGTGTCAGTTTCTTCATCTGTAAAATGAGCTAGAGGAAGAAAAGACAAACCACTCCATTATCTTTGCCAAGAAAACCCCAAAAGGGGTCATGAAGAGTCAGACATCTCTGAAAAAATGATTAAACAAAACACTAGGTCACATAGATAATAAGTGTCTGATCCAGGATTTAAACCTAAGTCTAAGAGTGAGGAGTCAAAGATAACACCAAGGCTGCAAAACTGAGGGATCAGAAGGATGGTGGTACCCTCACTAGTGATAAGAAAGTTCTAAAAAGAGGTCTGTGGGGAATGAGGGGGAGAGAATTAGTTCCATTTTGACAAGTTGAGTTTGAGATGTCTATAGAACATACAGTTTGAAATGCCCAATAGGCAGTTGGTTATATGGAATCAGGTTGCTGGAACTCAGAAGAGAAACTAGTTAATCTTAACTAAAGTCCTCCTGGGAACAACTTCTACACTAGGTATAGAAATAAGACCAAAAAAAGAAATCAAAGGAATAAGCATTGGCAAAGAAGTTTAAATCTACAAATATAGATTATATGATGACATTTAGAAAACCTAGGAGAACCAACAAAAACATTAAACAAAATAAAATTTGAAAACTTCAGCAAAATAAGAGGATAAAAGATGAACCCACAAAAATTGTCAGCAATACTATATATAAAAAAATAATAAAATAAAAGTATAGTCAGTTCTGCTATGTAATGCTTGTTTTGAAAACATGAATTTGTTCCAATATGATTGAAATATTTTGAGTATATCCAATTTCAAGTTTGCTGATGCATGATTTCTTCTGAGAAGAATTTTGAGAATACAGAAAATTGCAACAATAACTCATAAGCTTCAGCCTATCTGATGCCCATTTCCCCAAGTAAACTTTAGGTCTTTGTTAAGGTAAAATGCCACATTTCTTGTACATCCTCTGGTACCAACGGAGCTATGAATGGAGGAGGGCTTATCTGAACCCTTCCAGACTTGAGGCCCCAAATTTAAGCCTGCCCAACTCATGCCATGGCCAGACTGGATCCTGTGGGCACTAGGCATAGGCTGAACAGCAGCCCAAGGATGCAGAAGATACCACTTTTTATTATACTATTAATGTATTCCTTAACCATTTAATACATGTAAAAACTGTGCTACCATTTTCTCCATCTATAAAATGAGCTGGAGTAGGAAATAGCAAACCACTCCAGTATCTTTGCCAAGAAAACCCCACATGGGGGCCATGAAGAATCAGACACAACTGAACAAAAACAAAAACAAAACCATTTTTACTAGATTTTTAGTTTGTTTATGTAGCAGTGACAAAGTTTTTGAGTGTTGTTTCCTTAACTCCATTTTCCCCAACAGCCCTGTGGTTTTTGTTGCCTAATTTTGCATATTGATGTGCTTTGGGGAAATACATGTCATGTTATAGCAGGGCTGACTATAATAGAAAGGTGAATACCATGTAAAATAATGATGAAACATAACAATTTTTTATCCAAATCAGTGATTTCATCAATGTAGAGCCTCCCTCCATCAATGTGGATCAGCAACTATTGTGTAAAAGTTACCAAGTTGTAGAAAGTTACAAGAGGCTCTCAGAAATTAAGTGACTGGTTTATGGTCACAGAGCTAGTACGTCAGAGTCATAACTCAAACCCAGACCCTAACGATTCCAAGGCCAGCATTCTATCCACTATGTCAAGTTGTTTCTTATTAAATATTTAACTAATATATATAGGACATGTAACTGTAGTAAATACGCAAAAGAGTTAGTAACCAGCCTTTCTTCTTGTCCTGTTCCACCTCTATGAGGGGGAAAGGAGGGAGATAATATGTGCATACACAGGAAAGAACTTGCTGATGATATATACATAGCAGAGAGAAGGAACATAATATAGGTAGGAGAAAGAACCATGAGAAAGATAGTACAGAGGTGTCTGTGGCATCATGGTACCTTTTGTAAGCAAAAAATTAGTAGAGTCAATGGCTTCTAAGTTTGCTGCAAGAAATACCTAAGTCAAACCAAAAGCTATCGGCCTGTAACTGGAAGATGGAAGCAGTGGCAAAAAAAAACCTGGCAGAACATGTAAGAGTGTATTGCTAGATCACAGAGAGAAAACAGGGTAGAAAATAGGTCACACTGAACTATGCCCGGGATCCACAGTAACAGTTCCCTCAAGCTGCTGTGACTTTTCCGATTGGTGCCCTGAGCCTTTCTGAAGACTGAGACCAAACCATTCGAGGCAAAAAAGGGTAGGAAATGACACTCTCCAGGATTCGGGCTGTAACTGTTCTCTTCCTGAACAGACTAGCGTATAAGTCCCTTATTCTATTTCCTTGGCATGCCTTATAATAAATTGGATCTATGTTCAAAAACCTTGACAGGTTTGGTTGTTCTCAAAATGAGAGAGAAAATGAGTTAGCTTTTTTTTGTGAGGCAATTGGGGTTAAGTGACTTGCCCAGAGTCACACAGCTACTGAGTATTACATGTCTGAGGTCATATTTGAACTTAGGTCCTCCTGACTCCAGGGCTGTTGTTCTATCCACTGCGCCAACAAGCTGCGCTGATAAGTTAGCTTCTGGTGTTTTTAGAGAGACTCTCTGAGTTTGGGCAGATGTGAGCGATAGCCAACAACTTAAAGAATGAGAGGGGAAAGAGTAGGTGAATTTGGCATCTTCTGATAACCTCAGTTTTGAGATACAGGACTGCACAGTCACTGAGCTCCCAAAGGAGCTGGTTACAAGACTTTCAGAAGTTCTGGAGGGCGAGGAAGTGGACTGGGGGTGGGGAGAGGAGGGCAGAACATAGGCATTTCTTCAGCTTTGTAGAAGTATATTATGACACCATTAGTCCCTCTTTTCAAAAATGAAGTCTTCATACCTGAGTTGGAGTGGCCAAGATAGAATTCTGCTGCCACCTTGTGGTAATTCAGTTAGAGGCTGCGCAGACACAGCACCAGGTAACCCAGAAGGAGAAGGGTGCAAAAAGAATGTCCCTCCCCATAAAAGATCTGTTTCCCTCTACCCCACCACCATATGTGCAATATGCTCAGCCCCAGGGTACCTTCCCCAAGCAAAGGCACTGCTCATTTACAGAGTTAGAGAACTTGGACTGAAGGTCCAATTTTCATTCATTCAATCAACCAACAAGCATTTATTTTTTTTTGTTTTGTTTTTAGGCAATTGGGGTTAAGTGACTTGCCCAGGGTCACACAGCTAGTAAGTGACAAGTGTTTGGTCTGAGGCCGGATTTGAACTCAGGTCCTCCTGATTTCAGGGCCTGTGCTCTATCCACTGCTCCAGCTAGCTGCCCCCCAACAAGCATTTAATAATCATCTACTATGTGTCAGGCATTGTGCTAAGTGCTGAGGATACAAATCAAAAGTGAAGCAATACCTGTCATCAATGAGCTTACATTCTAACCACAGAGATAAAACTAGTAACATATAAGTATATACATAATATATAAAAGATAAACAAGAAGTAGTTTTGGGAAGGAGTATACCAGCAGCTAGGTGTATCAAGAAAGGTTTCAAGTAGAAGATGATGCTTGAGGAATCTTGCAGGAAACCAAGTTATTAATTTATTCATTCATTTCATTCATTCAACAATCATTTATTAAGGATCTAATATTTATCTAGATTGAACACTTCTTCCCTGCCCCTACTCTACCATCACTTAATTTCTTTTAGACCTGTACTCTAAGTTCATTCCCCAACTTAAATTTAGGAAGTTCCTAACTGTCAACAAGGAACTTACATAATACCTGAGTATACTCACCACACGCTAAACAAGACAGGGCAAAGGACAGATCTCTGGATCACTCCAGTAGAAACTTCCTTCAAAGCTGACATTGAGCTATTGATGTAGGCTTTCAGTCATCCAACCAGATCTAAATCCACCTAGCTGGCCCACCATCTAGCCCACATCTCTCCGTCACATTCATAGGAAGAGCATGAATGAATTTATGACAGCAGAAGCTTTGTTAAATGTTCTGAAATCTAAGCCAAGTAGGTCTGCAAAATTCCCCTGATTTGTCAGTCTAATTAGCTCGTCAATAAAGGAGGAAATGCAGTTAGGCTAGTATGACTGGCTTCTGGCTTCTGCATCTTAGTGTTCACCTTTTCCCTTTCTAAATGTTCAACAATCCTCCTTTTGAGAATACTTTCTGGAATTTTTCCAAGAATCAAAGTCAAGCTGGCTGGTCTATGGTCTATAGTTTGCCAACTCTACTCATTTAACTTTTTTTTTTAATCACCACACCAGATTCCTCTCTCTACCACCGTGGTGCTTCACCAATTCTTCATGATCTCTCAAAGATCACTGACAGTGGCCCGGCAATCCCACTCACCAGTTCTTTCAGTACCCTCTGATGGATTTCATCCAAGCTTGATGACTCAGACCCATTGAGGGCGCCTAAGTGCTCTTACTATTTCTTTAATGATCACTGGCTTTCCTTATTTTCTTAATTGTACAGGAAAGCCAAGAGTTGGATTTCAACTGTTGATTAACCATTTTGTTCTATCATTACAACTCTAAAACTTGCATGTAGCTCCTTACTCATATTTCTCAATACAAGTGATCATCTCTGAAGCATAAAATGTGTCCAAATTGTACAAGGGAACCAATTTTTAACTAGCGATTGTAGATCTGTATTTTATCCTGACATTGAGCTGTATCAATGCAGAGTTCAATCTGATTTCCCATATTATGTGATTTTTATTTTTAAAAATCCTTTAGTCATGGTGAAATTTTCTTTCGATGTGTCATTGGCATCAATAGGTATGACAAGTAACAAAAATAAACAGTTTCAATAATATAATATTTCAATAATATGATATATGAGGTTAAAATGAGATAACATTTGTAAAGTGCTTTGCAAACTTTAAAGTGTTATATAAATGTTAGGTATTATCATTACATATAATCAAATGCGTATCTTTAACCATATCTGTTGTTTTATCCACTTGCAATACAAAATAGGAAGATATTTGCTTATCAATTAGTTGATCAAAATTAGATCAGATAGAGATAATTCTGGGTGTCCTTTTACTCTTCTATAAAATAAGGGGAATGAACAAGGGAGTCTCTAAGATCTTTTTCAACTCTAATAGTTTGTTAGTCTCTGACATCTGTCTACATTTGATTCTACCTCAGTTCAGTTTCAATTTTAATAAGAGTTAATTATTGATCTTCTCAGTGACCTTGGGTAAGTAGCTTTCCTTCTCTGGGGCCTCAGTTTCCTCCTCTGTAAAATCAAGGAGTTGAACTAAATAATCCCCAAGGTCCCTTCCAATTCTAATATTTTTCTAGATTTAGTTGTTTTTTTGGGTGGGTTGTGAGGGTGAGGCAAGGATAGCTCTAAGCCCTCTTTCAGTTCCCTCTCCAAAAAGACATCTATCTGTTTGCTATAAGGGTTGGCATTTCAACCTCCACCCAGAAATTAGGCTTCAAATGTAAACAAACTAACTGATCTTAACCCCCTAGTTATCAAGAACAATTTGTTTAAATCAGCAGGTACCAAATGGCCTGTGTCCTCTTGGGATACTAGTAAACAACTTCACCAGTGTCAGCTTCATGATATCCCTAGGTGTGTGGGGTCCACCACAGAAAGATGTCCATCCCATCCCCATCACCAACTGATTTGTGAAATTCAGCTCTTAGCAAGTCACTTTCCCTCTCTGAATCTCAGCTTCTTTACTTTTAAAATCAAGAAGTTAAGGAGTGGAATCAAGATGTAGAAATAGTAGGAAGTTCAGCAAGCTCAAGAGGATGTCCCACATCTATCCTGAGGCAGTAGGCCCTCATAGAGAATGCAGGAATATATGCTGACAGTTCTGTCACATACTTCCCAGTTCTAGGTCACAGATCTAGTGTAGACTGAGAAGAAGATCTGGGGTGACATTCTGGGGTAAGGAGTACTGTGCGGCCCCATGGTGAAAGAGAAGCGAGTTGAAAGCAAATGGCAGTGTGACTCAGACTTCAGGAGTAGGGCAGGGTCGAAGTTCCAACTTCTAGACTAGCCTGAAGTTTGCTAAAAATAAATAAATAAATAAATAAACAAAAAAAAAAACAAATAAATAAATAAATAAATAAATAAATAAATAGATAGATAGATAGATAGATAGATAAATAAATAAATAAATGAATGAATGAATGAATGAATAAATGAATGAATGAATGAATAAATAAATAGATAGATAGATAGATAGATAAATAAATAAATAAATAAATAAATAAATAGATAGATAGATAGATAAATAGATAAATAAATAAATAAATGAATGAATGAATGAATGAATAAATGAATGTATGAATAAATAAATAAATAGATAGATAGATAGATAGATAAATAAATAAATAAATAAATAAATAAATAAATAAATGAATAAATAAATAAATAAATAAATAAATAAATAAATAAATAAATAAAT